>NW_021318960.1:8736-90847 GCF_001605985.2 Dendrobium catenatum | reverse complement strand
CTTGTGAGGAAGATTTGTCAAGGACGGTTCTCTGCCGAAACTAGGAGAATATAAAAGGTATGAGGGTTCTCTACCCACACTTGGAGGAGTGTGAAAGGATGAAGGGTTCTCTACCCACACTAGGAGAGTGTGAAAGGACAAAATGGTTCTCTGCTCCACACTGGTTAGAGGTGAGAAAGACGAAGGTTCTCTGCCCACACTAAGAGAGTGTGAAAGGAATGAAGGGTTCTCTGCCCACACTAGGAGAGGTGTGAAGGATGAAGGGTTCTCTTGCTACACTAGGAGAGTGTGAAAGGATGAAGGTTCTCTGCCACACTAGGGAGAGTATAAAAGGACGAAAGGTTCTCTGCCCTCACTACTGAGTGTAGAAAGGCGATGGTTCTTCTGCTAAACACTAGGGAAAGTGTGAGAAGGATAAGGTTCTCTGGGCACCGGATAGTGGTGAAAAAGTTGATAAAGGCTTCTCTGCTTGTTGTGGGTGCAAAAGGTGAGACATTATTGGTATTAGTGCAATACTCAGAGGGTACCTCTGGGAGTGGAGTGTAGCCTGGTTTAGACCGAAACCACATAAATCGTGTGTTCTTTTATTTACTGTTTTTTTTTTCGCATTTAATTTCGTGTTTTAAAATTATGGTTAAATTTTAAAAAAATAAAAAAACTCACTAAATTTCAATTTCGGGTAAGCTTATCAAAGAGGGAAAATTTTAAAACCAATTCACCCCCACTCTTGGTAGCTTTGGACATTAATTTAGTCTAATAACCATTTATTTAGACTCAACAACAATTGGTCAGAGCTCCGTTTCAAAATTCAAAGTTTAAATTACTTTTTGATTAACGGTAGATGGCTACATTTGGAAATTATATACACCTGAGGGTTACTCTTTACCTAGACCTCCATGTTGACAAATATCCTTTGTTGATTTGATAAACACCGCAATGTCTACTTTCGTTACAATCACTTGATTAGTTGTTATGTGGGATTATCCAAAAAGATGTTATACAAAAACCAACTAGATTAGTGATGAGATTAGGGTTGAAACACCTTTTGCAATTAGACTATAGCTAGAATGGTGACTTAGCACAAACTAAATGCTAAATCTTAAATAGTCTTTTGTGCTTTAAAATTTGAAGACTACCATGCGAGTTTTCTACTAGCAAAAGTGGATGGACATATGGGATAGAACTTTGTATAACTTATGAAGGGACTAATGAAGTTAAGCAATCAAGACTAATATCTTTGTTACATGACTATGAATTGTTTTCGCATGAAACCAAAATGAATCCATTTGTTGATATAAACACAAGTTCCACAATTGTCACCTCTTGCATGCACTTGATAGGGATAAGAATGCACGATAGGTATTAAGATTCTTCGTTGTTTACCTACACTTATGATGCTAATTACTGTAATTACAGAGTTCTAAAGATCTAATACATTTATTTTTGACAAGTCTTCTTTGGTTCACTCAATCGGCTTACGAGCACGAGTTAGTCAAAGAAACATTGATGTAGGTGAACCACGAAAGAAGAAAAAATATAGCACTAAGAACAGTAGAAGAGTAGAGAGTGGACACTCACAACCTGGGATGAAAATGATATAGCATTGATACGACTAGACACATAGAAGCTTTTTGAAGAGAAGCGAAGAGACGCACAACAATGGAATAGAGACGTATAGTTTAACAAATAATGCAAGTGATTCTAATGAGTAATTTTGATTATGAATGTAGGAAAACCAGGCATATCAAGATTGCGAGCCCAAAACTCAAACGCCCTCCTATGCAAGGAAAAAGTAAGAGAGAAACCAACTATAAAGAAGGGTGCAAAAAAGAAATTCAAAGAGCTTGTTGGGGAACTCAGCTCAGGATTCATCCAAAGACTGAAAAGGAAAGAAGAAGTCCACTTTTGTCTTGATGAATGATAGTGTTGGATCAACAGATCAATGTAAGAGGTAGTGACTGCTTAGTTATGATGATTGTTTTGAAGTTCGAACACATATCATGATAGATTGCATATAGGAAAATTGTTGAAAAAGATGCATGCAAGTTAAGTTTAGAAATTCGGAGAACTTAAGAAAAATCACGACTTTACTTGACTGCTAGCCGACCAGATATTATGTTTAGTGTTTGCTTGTGTGCTAGATTTCAATCAGATCCAAAAGAATCACATTTGACAGCAGTGAAAAGGATTTTAAGATACTTACTAGGAACTCAGAACTTAGGAATTTGGTATCCAAAGTCTAGCTCTTCATTTGAAATTATTGGTTATTCAGACTCTAATTTTGCAGGCTATAGAGTGGATAGGAAAAGCACTTCTGGAACATGTCAATTCATTGGAAATTCATTAGTTTCATGGTCTAGTAGAAAACAAAATTCAGTGGCTCTGTCTACTGCAGAAGCAGAATACATTACACTAGGAAGTTGTGTGGCACAACTACTTTGGTAAAAACAACAGTTGATTGATTTAGGATTAACTATAGCACTATACCAATTTATTATAATAATACTAGTACTATTTGCATTTCAAAAAATCCTATTCAACATTCAAGAACCAAACATATTGACATAAGACATCATTTCTTATGGGATCATATATCCAAGGGAGAAACTGAACTTAACCATGTTTCAACCAAAAATCAACTTGCAGACATTTTTAAAAAACCTTTAGCCTTTGATACTTTATATACATTAAGAACTAGGCTTGGAGTGATTGATTTAAATGCATAGATAAAAATGATTTTCTGCAAAATTGATATTTTGTTTTTGTTTGTGTGTTAATTATATTTTTGATTTTTTATTTTGTTTGTTTTTTAATGTGTATTTAAGTGTGTTTCGTTATGTTTATTTGTTTTTGTTTTGAGTGTGAAAATGAAAAATTTGTGGTCATCATTGTCCGAGACAAAAATGTTTTGTACGGGATGATGTGTGTAAAATAATTAAATGTGTGATTTCAAACCATCTTAAGAGTAGTTTTTTTTTTAATGTAGTTCGTCTGTACGATCATCTTGATCATCCAGGACGAAATATTTCGCAAACAACGGGATAATTGAATGCAGCAGTTGAATGAATAAGACATTTTTTATTATAAACTTCGTTTGTACGAACCTTTGGTTCGTCCAGACGAACACATGTCGGTTCATGGCAGGGGACGGTTTCCAACTGCCATTAAAACGAGTTAAATTTTTGATCGTTTGTACGAACCGTGTTCGTCTGTACGATCGCCTTGGTCAAAAGTCTGTACGAAAGGATGCTTCGGAAATTGTGTGTTTACGAAAAGCTGTTATTTTTTAAACTCATTAATTCGTACATACGAAATATTTTTGTACTGGATGAATTTAATTCGTACGGGATGAACGAAAATTTCGTCTCGTACGAACAGTCGTTCTTCTTTAAAATTAACGCCAGTTTTTACTGAACAGTCACTTTCACACATCTCTTTCAAACCTTTCCACTCTTCAAATCCTTTAATGGCAAGTTCTAGCAAGCGCCAAAACATTTGGCTAAGGGCCCTCCAAGAAACACATCCGAAAACTTCATTTCTAGAGCCAATGAAGAGTCATTTCCTAGGTTTGTCTCTGTAAAAATCACACCATATAGAGTTCTCCTACAGGATGAATTGACCTTTAAGGTAATGCATTTATTTACCTCCACTCAATTTGGTTTGATCCTCACTCTAGTCCATTTCTACAATAAAGAAACCTTTCACTACTTCTTGGCAAACATGTCATTTAACTCCGACCATTCTGTCATCACTTCTTTTATTTTCAAAAAGAAAGTTGAAATCACTAAGGATGATTTTGGTATCTTCCTAAACCTATGGACTAAAGGCTTAAAAGCACATACCTTAACCACCACAAATTTTGACTGGACTGAAGTTAATAGGGTGATTAGAGGAACAAGAGTTAAGGATCATCAACCTAAAGTTTCAACTTTATTTCGTGAAGCCCGTATCATCCAGCACGTTCTAAGAACTTCCATTATCCCTAAAGCTGGTGATAAAATCAACATCACTCCTCTTCATTCTACTGTTACCTACTTGATTATGACTAGACAACCTATAGATGATGCCCAACTCCTAATTGTCTACATTTATGGTCTCTCTGAAATTTATCATGTTGATCATAAAAGGAAGAAGAACATAGCCTTAGGACATCTGATTGCTTATATTTTGGAGAAGAAGTATGATTTAACTCATCCTAAACAAGACTTTGAAGAACCACTCTACTACAATGATGCATCCTTTAGAGTTATCTTCAATAAGGACGAGCCCAGCAGAACTCATGTAGTTCTAAGTGAAACAGAACAAGAAGCTGGACCTTCACAAGCTGCTGGACCAAATTATGAGGATTTGGTTCAAAGATTTCAAAATTTTGAAACTCATTTTGATCAAAGGTTTGATCAAATTGAAACTCACCTGTAGCAGCAAGATTTTCAGCACAATCAGGATATGGGATTTATGCGTAAACAAATAAATGCCATTAATTCCAACATGTTCACGATCAGTAGTTACTTCAACTTCTTTGGTGCAGCACCACCTCCTCCTCTAGATCAGGGTCCTTCGGAATGATTTGTTTAGTTTTTATTCAGTGTTTGTTCTGTGTTTCATTGTAGTTCTTGTGTTAGTGATTGTCTTTAGTTTGTTGTTTTGTTCTTGTCTTAATTATGATAGTATTGATATCTTGAACTACAAATTGTAATAGCTTTACCCGATATCAATATATATTTCAATGTTTTGTTGTTAAATGTTTTAGAAATGTGTGTTAGATTTTATGACATTCATTTTTTTAATCTTAATAGTGCTTTATTTAACTTGTAAAATTAAATTAATTTCATTAGAAAATATAATTTTTCTAAATTTAAGACATGCTTATAACTTAATATTATTAGAATTTTTAATTCCATGTCTCTTATTTAGACAAAATAAATCTTTAATATTATTATTGCAATTTAGATGTTATCTTATTTTGTATTTCTCTTTTCAATTAGTATTTATGCACTTAGAAAATTTTGAAATTCTAGATTATTAATTTTGGAAAGAATTCAAATACTCTTGAAAATTTTACAAATGTACAAAAATTGAAAGCATTGTGCAAAAAATTTTGCAATGACAAAAAGAGGCACAAAATAAGCTTAAAGTAAAAAAGATGCACAAAAGTGTGCCAAAAAATTTTGGAAATGATGCGCAAAGCATCATATGTGGTATTACTTCTTTCCAGACTCTTTTAATCTCTTAATTCAAATTGATCTAATGTTCATTTATAATTTATATTGAAATTTGAAATAGAAAATTTTTTATTCATCCTTAGTGCAATGATTCTCTTTATCTTCATGTCTAAATTGACACATGCCCTAGAAAAATTCTTTTTATTCTCTTAGTTATATGAAATTTTATGTTTTTCTAATGTTTTTTATTTTATTTGCATACCTTATCTCAATCACTTTCAAGATTAAAATATCAAATGATTTTCATACTTCTACTTACATTTCTAGCATTTCTTTCTTCTTCTCTTTTTTGATGTTGTCAAAAAGGGGGAGAAATTGTTTGATTTTCGTAAGTATGTTTTTGTAGTTTTCGTACGTATGTTTTTGTAGTATTCTTTTGTTTTATTTTTTAGGGTTGCATAAAATATTTTTTGAAAAACAAAATTTTTTTTAAAGTAATTTAAATGCCCTCCTTATTTTCATGAGTTCATCAATTCAGGGGGAGTTTAGGAGATACTTAGAATTTGAAATCCTACAAATAATAATTGTTTTGTCATCATCAAAAATGAAGAGATTGTAGAGAAAGTTGCTATTTGCATGTTTTATATTCTTGCAACTTATATTATTTTGATGATTTCAAATATTATTATTTTTATATATCTCCTAACATTTTTTGTAAGTTTTATTTTTGCTCTAGTGTGAACTAACATTTCAGGAAAATCAACTCCAAGCGATGAAGACTTCAAACTATTCATTTGTAAATCATAAGTTTTTATATGAAAGGGAGCGATTGTAATTGAGTGAAAAATCACAACACACTCTTAGGGGATAATTTTTGTGAACTGATCGTACGTGACGAACCTGGTTCGTACGGGACAATCATGTCAATCAACCCCTCAGGAGAGCAATGGATTGAACGTGCAAGGATAAAATTTTCTAAGTCCTAATCATCCAGGACGAATTTAATATTTGTCTCGGGACGAACTTCTCGGGATTCTCTCTTGCACTGTTCGTCCAGATGAAAAATAAGCTTCGTACCAGGACAAAACTCTCTGTATGAGAACATACAGGACGAAATGAACCTTCATACCAGGACGAAACTCTCTATATGAGATCGTATAGGACAAAATTAATTTTTGTCCCTAGACGAAACTCTCTGTTTAAAATCATCCCAGGACGAAACCTGTTCGTCCCAGGACAAACTGAACCGACTTACATCAGTTGCTTACGTCCTTTAGAATTTTTTGGAATCGACCTATGTAATAACCATTTTATACCGGACGAACATAGTTCGTACGGGACGATGAGCATCTACAAACATAATTCGTACCAATATACGTTAGGTTCATTTCCGAAACTTTAAGTAAAATCATCCAGGACGATCCATGATAGTACGGGATGATCCACTGAGTACAAAATTGAAAACTTGCAGTTTTTGAGCGGTTTTTCTTATCTTTTGTATATATAGTTCAAATTAGACTGCCACCCAATCTTTTTGCCATTTGAACTTCGTGCCTATTGAAAGAAAAGTCAAGGAGAGAGTGTGAGAGAGCATTCAAAGGAGGATTCCTACCACTGGAGTGTGAAGGCTTCACTTGGTGTTTAAAGGTAAGAAGCTCTACTTGTGATTTTGGATTAGTTCACTCTTTTCTTTCTTCTTTCTACATTTATTGTGAGAAGATCATTCAAGGAGATCCGGTTCTCTACCGACACTAGGAGAGTGTAAAAGGATGAAGGGTTCTCTTCCCACACTAGGAGAGTGTGAAAGGACGAAGGGTTCTCTGCCCATACTATGAGAGTGTGAAAGGATGAAGGGTTCTCTGCCCATACTAGGAGAGTGTGAAAGGACGAAGGGTTCTCTGTCACACTAGGAGAGTGTGAAAGGATGAAGGGTTCTCTGCCCACACTAGGAGAGTGTAAAAGGATGACGGTTCTCTGCCAACACTAGGGAAAGTGTAAAAGGACGAAGGTTCTCTGCCGCACCGTATAGTGGTGAAAAGAGTGATTGTAAAGGCTTCTCCGCCTTGCTGTGGGTACAAAAGGAGAGACACTATTGGTATTAGTGCAATACTCAGAGGGTGCCTCTTGGGAGTGAATGTAGGTCTGGTTTAGACCAAACCACTATAAATCGTGTGTTCTTTTATTTTACTGCTTTTTATTTTTCCGCATTTAATTTAGTGTTTTAAAATTATGGTTGAAAAACGTTTTATAAAAACTCACTAAATTTCAATTTCGGTTAAACTTATCAGAAGAGAGAAAATTTTTAAATACCAATTCACCCCCCCTCTTGGTAACTTTGGGACATTAATTTAGGTCTAACAACCTATTTACTAGACTCAATAAAAGGTAGAGGAGAAACCAATTGTAAAGAAGGGCAAGAAGAAGTTTCAAAGAGCTTTCTTGATGGACTCAGCTTAAGATTCATCAGAGGCTGAGAAGGAAGAGGAAGTCAATAATATGTGCTTAATGACCGATAGTTTTGATCAGTTAGATCAAGAAGAGGTATGTGACTTAACCTATGATGAACTTTTTGAAGTTTTTAAACACATGCATGATGCATATATGAAAATAAAGAAAATACATGCTAGTCTAAGTTTAGAGTTTGAAGAATTACAAAAGAAACATGAAATCCATAGGAAAGATCATGCTTTAATTGAGAACAACCACATAAAATTACTTGATGAGTTTGATGACTTGAATAAAAAACATGAAAATTTAAAATCATCCTATGCTGAACTTAAAAAAGTTTTTAAAATTTTAAGGATGAATCGGAGAGCAAGATTTATAAATCAAATTATACAAATCCAATTTTGAAAGATATGAATTCATTTTACAAATTAATGATATAAGCTCTCAAGGATAATAGGATACCCCCTAAACTTGAAGATTTTACTAATCCTATTATGTATCCTAAATTTATGCAATCCCTGAATAGATAGATGAATGGTAGAAGACTTAGGAATTCATTTCCAAAAGTCAAATGTAATAATTATGGATTGTTTGGACATATAGCTCACACTTGTACTTTGAACATGAAAACTTATTTGGTGTGGAGACCTAAGATGCATAAACCTAGATATATTATACATGCATCTATAAATTTCCCAAAGGAGAACCTAAACTTGTTTGGGTTCCCAGGTCTAACATTTGATAATTTTGCAGGGTCACTCTCACATAAGATCTCATGAGAGCATATGGTACCTTGACAGTGAATGTTCAAAGCATAATACTGGAGATTCTGTACAATTCATATCGCTGGAAGCTACGAGTGGAGGCAAGGTTACACTTGGAGATAACACCACAAGGAAAGTGATTGGGACAGGTATGATTGGAAATCTTAATAAATTTTATATTGAGAATATGTTATTAGTAGAAGGCTTAAAGCATAACCTGTTAAGTATAAGTAAGCTATGTGATAAAGGATATTGTGTGAATTTTTTTCCTTCTAGCTGCATATTAAGCCTAAATGGTAAAGATGTTTTGAATGGAAAAAGGGTAAATAATATTTATATGCTAGACTTGAATTATATTCAAACTCCTACTGCTTTTTGTTTGAAAACTGTATCTGTTGAGTCATGGCTTTGGCATAGGAGACTTTGTCATTCTAGCATGAAAAACCTTAGGAGAATTACCCAAAAGAACTTAGTGAGAGGTATACTAAAACTAGACTTTACTAAGGATCACCTTTGTGATGCATGTCAATTAGGAAAGAAAGTGAAGTCATCTTTTCAGTCCAATAAGGATCTTAGAATTAGTAAATCATTGGAGATTTTGCATATGGATCTTTTTGGACCAGTTGAAACTATGAGTCTAGGAAGGAAGGTATACGAATTTGTGATTGTGGATAATTACTCAAGATTCACATGGGTTAGATTTTTATTTCAGAAGAGTGAAACATTTGATGAATTTAGAAATTTTTTGACTTGGATTCAAAGAAAACTTATGCGTGAAATTATTTATATACAAAGTAATCATGGAGGAGAATTTGAAAATGAGATATTTGAAGAATTTTGTAAGGAGAAAGGAATTGATCATAACTTTTCTACACCTAGAATCCCTCAGCAGAATGGGGTAGTCGAAAAAAAAACATAACATTAATAGAAGCTGCCCGAGCAATGTTGGCAGAATACTAACTTCCTAAATATTTTTTGGCTGAGATGGTTAGCACTGCATGTTATGTTCTGAATAGGGTGAATGTGAGATCTAAATTAAATAAAATACCCTATGAGTTGCTAAAAGGAAGAACACCTAATTTATCTCATTTGCATGTTTTTGGGTGCAAGGTGTTCATTCATAATAAAGGAAAATCTACCTTAAGAAAATTTAATCCTAAATCCAAAGAAGGAATTTTTGTTTGATACTCAAGTGCTGGAAAATCTTATAGAGTATTCAATAGAAAAACTTTGGTAATTGAGAAGATCACACATGTTGTATTTGATGAATCTAGAAATTTGGAAGAGCCAAATGTTATAGAAGATGAGATTGAGATTAACTCCCAAAAAATTAATAAAATGAATTTGGAAGAAAATTTGGAACAAAATGTGAAAGAAAATTTGGAGATAGAAAACTCTTTGCCTAGAGATTTGAGATTTTCTAAAAACCACCCAAGGGAACTGATTATAGGTGAACCTAGTGAGGGTGTAAGGACTAGGTGTGGATTAAACAAAGAAGTCAATCATTCAGCCTTCATTTCAACTATAGAACTCACAAATATTGATCAAGCACTTTCAGATGAATTTTGGATTTTGGCCATGCAATAAGAGTTGAATCAATTTAGAAGAAATAAAGTTTGGGAATTAACTACAAGGCCAAAGAATCAAAGTATAGTTTGAACTAAGTGGGTATTCAAAAACAAAATGAATGACTTAGGAGTAGTCATTAGAAATAAGGCTATACTAGTTGCTAAGGGGTATAATCAGATTAAAGGGATTGATTTTGAGGAGACTTTTGCCCCTGTAGCTAGACTTGAAGCAATTAGGGTTTTACTAGCCTTTATTTATTTTAGAGGATTTAAATTGTATCAAATGGATGTAAAAAGTACCTTTTTAAATGGGGTAATTCAAGATGATGTTTTTGTAGAACAACAAGGTTTTAAAAATTCTAAATACCCAAATCATGTTTTCAAATTTAAAAGACATTATATAGATTGAAACAAGCACCTAGGGCTTGATATGAGAAGTTGAGCACCTTCTTACTTGAAAGATTATTTGAAAAAGAAATTGTGGATACAACTCCCTTTTTGAAGAAAGTTGGAAAGGATATACTCATTGTACAAATTTATGTGGATGACATCATCTTTAGATCTTTAAATAAAAATCTTTATGATGTTTTTTCTAAAATAATGAGTAGTGAATTTGAGATGAGCTTAATGGGAGATTTAAATTACTTTTTAGGATTTAGCATTAAGCAAATTGAGGAAGGTACATTTCTTAGTTAGTCAAAGTATGTTAAGGACATCCTCAAAAAGTACGAAATGGGCAATGTTAAACCTGTTAGTACACCTATGAGTTCCTTAGTTCAATTGGATAAGGACCCTAAGGAAAAATCTGTTGATCAAACGAAATTTTGAGAGATTATTGGATCTTTGCTTTACCAGACTACTAGCCGACATGATATCATATTTAGTGTTTATTTGTGTGCTAGATTTCAATCAGATCCAAAAGAATCACATTTGATAGCAGTAAAAAGGATTCTTAGATATCTGTTAGGAACTCAGAACTTAGGAATTTGGTATCCTAAGTTTAGCTCTTCATTTGAAATAATTGGTTATTCAGATTCTAACTTTGCAGGTTGTAAGGTGGATAGAAAGAGCACTTCTAGAACATGTCAGTTTATTGGAAATTCTTTAGTCTCTTGGTCCAGTAGAAAATAAAATTCAATAGCACTATCTACTGCAGAAGCTGAATACATTGCATTACGAAGTTGTGTGGCACAAGTACTTTGGTTAAAACAATAGTTGATTGATTTATGATTAACTATAGGCACTATTTAAATTTATTGTGATAATACTAGTGCTATTTATATTTCTAAAAATCCTATTCAACATTCAAGAACCAAACATATTGACAGAAGACATCATTTCATAAGGGATCATGTATCCAAAGGAGAAATTGAACTCACTCATGTTTCTACTAAAAATCAACTTGCAGACATTTTTATAAAACCTTTAGCCTTTGATACTTTTAGTGCATTAGGAACAATGCTTGGTGTGATTGATTTGAATGCTTAATTAAAAATGCTTTCGGCAACATTGATATGTGTTTTTTAGTTAATATTTTTGTGTGTTTTTTATGAGTTTTTGATCTTTTGTTTGTGATTTTTTGTATTTTAGATTTTGAGATTCTATGCAGTTTTGGTTATGTTTGTGTCTTAGTTTTGATTAAGTGCATGATTTAAAAATTTTGAGTGACAATCATCCGGGACAAAATTTTTTCATACGGGACGAATGGTGTAGTGTGTGAAACTGTCGGATTTTGAACTGTTTGCGTGCAGTTTTTCATTTTTTAATTCTCACTTCGTCTGTACGATCGTCACGATCATCCAGGAAACTTGTTCAAATTACGGGATAATTGAATGATAGTTAAATGGATAAGGTAGTTTTTAATGCTATATCTCGTTCGGACGAACACATGTCGGTTCGATGGAGGGGACGGTTTCAACTGCCATTAAAATAATCATAAGTTCTGATTGTCCCAGGACGAACACGTGTTCATTTGTACAATCAGTTTGGTCAAAATTCTGTATGAAAGGATGCTTCGTAAGTTATGTGATTATGGAAAGCCATTTTATTTTGGACGCATCCATTCATCCATATGAAATTTTTTCGTACGGGACGAACGTAAACTTTCGTTTGTACGAACAGTCATTTTTTAATAAATAAATGAGCTTTTAAACTCAACCGTCACACTCTCACTTCACTTTCAAATCTTTTCGATCCTTAGATCCTATCAATGGCAAGTTCAAGCAAGCGTCAAAAGATTCAAGCCAAGGGTCCACCTAAGAATTCTTCTAAGAACTTTCTTTCTAAAGCCAATGAAGAATCCTTTCCTAGGTTTGTCTCCGCCAAGATCACACCTTCTTGTATTTTTATCCAGAAACAACTAACTTTTTAGGTAATGAAATTGTTTGCCTCAACTCAGTTTAGCTTTATCCTCACCCTAGTTTATCTGTACAATAAATAAACCTTTTACTATTTCCTTGCAAACATGTCTTTTAACTCTGACCATTCTGTAATCCGTTCCTATGTCTTTAAGAAAAAGGTTGAATTCACCAAGGCTGACTTAGGAGCCTTTTTAAACATAAGGACTGAGGGAGCTAGAGCACATACCTTGATCACCACTTTTGATTATGCATGGTATGAAATTAATACTGTGATTAGAGGAATCAATTTTAATAATTATATGCCTAAAGTATTCGGCTTGTTCGTAATGCTCGTATCATTCAGCATGTTCTTAAAAATTCTATAATTCCAAAAGCTGGTGATAGAATCAACATTACTCATCTTCTTTCTATGGTAACCTTTTTGATCATGACTAAAGAACCTATACATGAAGCCCAACTAATCCTTGACTATCTTTATGCACTCTCTAAAATTGGTCATGTCGAACATAAAATAAAGAAGAGCATTGCCTTAGGACATCTGATTGCCTACATTCTGGATAAGAAATATAATTTGGTTCATCCTGATTAAGAGTTTGAAGAATCGCTCTACTACAACGACGGTTCATTTAGAGCAATCTGCAGTAAAGATGAACCAAGTAAAACACATGTCATTAGTGATACTGATGAAGAACATGAAGCTGCACCTGCACCTGCTAATGAACCAAATTATCAGGATTTGGTTCAAATATTTGATCATTTATAGACTCACTTTGATCAAAGGTTTGATCAAATTGAAGCTCATATGTAGCAATAGGATATACAGTACGCTCAAGACATGGGGTTTATGAGAGAACAAATGAATGATATTAGTACCAACGTACTTATGATGAGTACTTATTTTAACATCTTTTGTGCTGCTCCTCCTTGTCATCCTCCTCCAGATCAGGGTCCTTCTAAGTGACACTCGTACTAGATTTTATGTGTTTCTTTAGTTGTTGTTTTTTGTTTTTGTGGGTTAGTAAAATGTGTTGTACTTTCTTTCCTTAGATGTTTTGTTATTAAAGCTTATGATGTATTGATATCATATTCTTAGATTATAATATCTTTCATTTTGATATCAATATAAGTTATCCTATTTTGGCTTTAATCTTATTTTTGAAATATGTGTTAGTCTATATGAGAATCGTTATAATTTTTTATCTTAAAAGTGTTATACTTTGAAATGCAAGTTAAAATTAAATTCATTAGAAAATCTATTTTTTCTAAATTTAAGCATTTCTTATAACTTGATGTAATTAAGATTGTCAATTTCATGTCTCTTATTTAGACTACATTAATGTCTAATATTATTATTGCAACTGTGATGTTTTTTTATTTTGTATTTCACTTCTCAATAAATATTTATGTACTTAGAAAAATTTGAAATTTTTTATTATTGATTTTGGAAAGAAAAAAATTACTCTTGAAAAATGTACAAATATACAAAAATCAAAAGGAATGCACAATGGTTTGCAAGTTGAAAAAGAGGGACAAAATAAGCCTACAAATGAAAAGTTATACAAAAATGTGCCACAAAGTTGAAAAAGATGCACAAAGCGCCACATGTGATATTTACTTCTTTCCATAATCTTTTAACCTCTTAATTCAAATTGATCTTCGGTACATTTATATTCCATATTGAAATTTGAAATATATAAATTATCTATTCATCCTTTTTGCAATGAATTTCTCTATTTTAGTGTCTAAATTGACTCATGTTTTTTAAATATACTTTTTATTATCAATGTTATATCTCTTCTTAAATTCTATGAATTACTATGATTTGCCTAATATTTTAATTTTATTTGTAAAATTAATTTCAATCACTTTCAAAGATCAATTATCAAAGGATTATCATATGACTGCTTACATTTATGGTCTTTTTTTTCTTCTCTTTTTGTTGTTGTCAAAAAGGGGGAGAAAATATTATTTGTTCATATCTTTTCACTCGTATTTTTTTGTATCCTTGTTCGTATCGTTTTTCTATTTCATAGATTGTTGCATTTAAATTAACAAAAAAAGGGAAAAAGTTAAAATTATTGTGCAAAGCCTCCTTATTTTTCATATGATCATCAATTCAGATGGAGTTTAGGAGATTCTTATAATTTGAAATTATAAAAACAATAATTATTTTGCCATCATAAAAAAGGGGGAGATGGTTAAGAGAGTTGCTATTTGCATGTTTTACATTCTTGCAACTTGCATAGTTTTGATAATTTCAAATATTATTGTTTTATGTATTGATATCTCCTAAAAATTTTTGGAAGATTTATTTTTGCTCTTGTGTTAACTAACATTTCAGAAAAATTAAACTTCCGACTACTGAAGACTTCAAATCAAATTTAGCATGAGAGATTTTCTAAATTAAAGCTTGTACTTTTCTTTGAATTAAGTTTGGGAGGGAGTGATTGTAATTGAGTGAATAAACATAAACACACTTAAGGAGATCTTTAACAATTTATACTGATCATACGAGACGAACATAGTTCCTACGGGACGATCAAGTTGGTTACCTCCTCTAAAGAGCAACATAATGAAGAGGAGTCGAAGGAAATATTTCTAAGACTGATCGTCCAAGATGAATTTTTAATCGTCCCAAGATGAAATGTTCAGATGAAATTCATATTCATATCAGGATAAATTGCTCTCTAGAAAATTTTCATCCAGAAGAACTCAAATTCATTCCAGGATGAAATGTCCTCAGGAAAATTTTTGTTCAGACAAAATTCATATTCATGCTAAGACGAAATGCTCTCTGGAAAATTTTCATCCAGACAAACTCAAATTTGTCCCAAGATGAAATGTCCTCTGGAAAATTTTCGTTCAGACGAAATTCATATTTGTGCTAGAAGGAAATACACCCTGAAAAATTTTTGTCCAAACAAATGCAAATTCTTCCTAGGACGAATTGTTCTCTATAAAAATTTTGTCCGAACGAACTCATATTCATCCCAAGATGAAGTGAACTAACTCTTCAAATTTTGGTGATGTCCTGCAATTTTTGGGAACCGACCTATGGTATAACTGTTCGTACTGGACAAACCTAGTTCCTATGGGATGATGCTAAGGTATGATTTCAGTTTATACCAATATACATTTGGTTCGTTTTCACACATTTAAGTAAAATCATCCAGGACAATCCACGATCGTACGGAACAATTAACTTCACGTTGACTTGAAAATTTACAGTTTTGAACGGTTTTTCTTGTCTTTCATATAAATAGTCCAATTTAGACTGTCACTTAATCTTTTTGCCTACTGCTCTTCGTTTCTATTAAAAGGAGAGTCAAGGAGAGAGTGTGAGAGAGTGTTTGAAGGAGGATTCTTCCTATTGGAGCGTGAAGGCTTCACTTGGTGTTCAAAGGTAAAAATCTTTACTTTTGATTTGTATTTACTTCACTCTTTTCTCTCTTCCTTCTAGATTTCTTTTGAAGAAGATCTGTCAAGGAGAGTGTGAAAGGATGAAGGGTTCTCTACCCACACTAGGAGAGTGTGAACAGATGAAGGGTTCTCTGCCCTCACTGGGAGAGTGTGAAAGGATGAAGGGTTCACTGCCAACACTAGAAGAGTGTGAAAGGACGAACGGATCTCTGCCAACACTAGGAAGAGTGTAAAAGGATGACGGTTCTCTACCACACCAGGTAGTGGTGGAAGAGAGTTTTGTAAAGGCTTCTCCACCTTGCTGTGGGTGCAAAAGAAGAGTCACTAGTGGTATTAGTGCAATACTCGGAGGGTACCTCCAGGGAGTGGATGTAGGTCAAGTTTGACCGAATCACTATAAATCTCGTGTCTTTTATTCTTCCACTGCTTTTTATTTTTTTATGTTTTACTGTTTCAAAATTGTGGTTGAAAAACTTTTTTTTATAAAATTCTCTAAATTTATATTCTCGATTTTAAATTTTAAAAGAGGGTAAAATTTTTTAAATACAAATTCACCCCCCCCCCCCTCTTGGTTAGCCGTTGGTTATCACTAGGGTCTAGAACTAGATCATTGACCCTTATGATCATCACTTGACAATTACTATTGATTATCATTTGATCATCTCTTCTACAACTTTACAATCACCCTTACTTATTATTGATATGATCATTCCAAAGAATAAAATTCCCTTAATCATTGAATTCTTTTGATTAATTGAAAATGTAATCCTAAATTAGTTCTTAAATCTTTCAGTTGATAGTCCCTAGTGATAATCAGCAGATCACTTATTCGAACACTGATGATCATCAATGAGTTCCAGTGATTTGAACATTTTAATCCTTAAATAATGATGAATCATTATCTAATAAATTTTAAATCCAATCCAATGGATAACCTCGTTAATAATTTAAAACTCTAAAATCCAATGTCAGAACCAAACTCAAAACCCCTTATTCCATAACCTATTTTTGGAGAAATGTCCATTTTTATAAAACCTAACCAAATGCTCTTTGGATTACTAAACAATCACATGCATATTTATTAGGCATGTCCCTTAAGTTAACCACATCAGTTTAAAAGTTTCTTAAGATCCTTGACCCCTAAAATCAAAACCATTTCCAAAGGCAAGGTTTATAGCCTATTAAACAAAACATTGATTATGTTGTTGGTAATGATTACACTACTTTTTTTTTAAATTAGCTTTGGTCATTAATAATTTAAATCTTTTTAATGTTGTTAATGATTTCTTTGCTGGTAATTATATTCCTAAGTATTTCTCTTCTACTTCTATTGTGCTTATCCCGAGAGTTACTAGCACTTGCAATTGGAAAGATTTTAAACCTATTAGCCTTTGTACCTTCTTTAGTAAGTTGATTTCTAAAATTCTTATGAACCTTCTTGCTCCTTTACTTCTGAGAATTATTGCTCCAAATCAAACTATTTTTGTTAAAGGTAGATCCATTACGGTTAATATTTTATTGACTCGAGAAATTATTCATGACTTAGATGTTAAGGTGCCTGGTGATAACCTTATTTTTAAATTGGGCATCGCTAAATCTTATGATAACATTTATTGAGATTTTCTTTATCAAATCTTATATTTATTTGGCTTTAATTTTGTCTTCATTAACATTATTAAATAGACCATCAAAAATTGATATCTTTCTGTTATTATTAATGGAGAAAGTAGTGCTTTCTTTAAGTCTTCTCATAGTTTAATACAAGGGGATCCTCGTTCTCCTACCCTTTTTATTATTTTCATGGAGTATTTTTCTAGAGGCATTTCCAATCTTTATGAGAATTCTCCAAGCAATTTCTATAGAACTTTGGGTGGTTTGCATGTTTACAATTTATGTTTTGTTGATGATATTATTATTATTTCTAATGCTTCGATTAATCTGGTGAATAGAATTATGAAGTTTTTAAATGAGTTTCAAAGTTGTAGTGGTTTGTATATTAATAAGAGTAAGAGTTCCTTTATTGTGTCCAACATGGTTTCTCATGATTGGGTTATTTCTAGTATGAATAGTACTGGTTTTTTACAAGGTACTTTGCCTATTAAGTACTTAGGGGTTCCCCATACAAGGGTAGGAAGAATACTTTTCTTTTTAATGAACTTATTACTTATGTGCAAAAAAAGCTGAATTCTTGGAATTTTAATTTTCTTAGTTTTTGTGATAGATTAGTCCTTATTAAAAGTATTTTTTGTTCCTTGCCTGTTTATATTTTTCAAACCTTACAACCTACCAACATTATTTGTAATAGGATTTAAAAATTATTGAATAAGTTTTTTTTGGCGTGGTTCCAATGTGAATTCTAAAGTTCTTGTGTCTTCATGGACTAATTGTTGTGAGACTTATGAAGAATGGATTTTTGAGGCTTTTTATTTTAAATTTTTTGGTTCAATTTTAGGTCTAGAAGTTTTTTGGTATAAGTTTATGACTGATAAGTATTTTGTTGGTAAGAAATCTACAATGTGTTCTTAAAATAAAGGTGAGTCTAGGGTTTGGTAAAGGCTCTGCAGAAAAAAGTGGAAAGCCAAACCTCGCATTAAATGGGGTCTTGGTAGAGCTAACCTCTTCTTTTGGTAGGACCAATGGCTTGGAGCTCCGTCTATTGACTATATTTTTAATATTGTTACTACTAGTTCCATTAAGGTGAACCATTTTATCAAGGATAATAATTGGGACTATAATAAACTTGATGATATGATTATTGATGATGTTATTACTAGAATTTTTAATCTGCCTATTAATATGAATTATAATGAATTTCTTTTATGTGATATATCTCATAATGGTATGTTTAGTTTGAAGGATATGTGGCTTGTGTTTAGAAATTAGCATTTTGTAGGGAAAGTTTTTGCTATGATTTGCAATAAGAGTATTCCAAAGACCATTTCTATTTTTATTTTGAGAATTATGTGTAATTATATTCCTATGAATGATATTTTAAGGAAGAGAGGTTTCATTATTACTTCTAAGTGTCAATAATAATATCATGTGGAAACTAATCATCATGTGTTCATTTATGTCCTATTGCTGCTAGAATTTAGGTCTACTTTGAAGATATGTTCAAGTAAAATTTTTAATGCTCATCTATCCATCACTAATTTGTTGGATTTATAATTTATTAACTCAAAAGGCCATATCAAAAATTTGATTACTTCCATCATTCTGTGGTATTTGTGGAATGCTAAAAATAACTCTCTTTTTAACAATATCTGCTCATATTACCACATTATTATTCATAATATTAAAGATAAAGTGTGTAAGCTTTCTAATGCTAACCTCTTGAACCAAAAATTTTATAGGAGTTACCTTTTTGTTGCTCATAATTTTGGCATTATTCTTCATAATGGTAGTTTTTTCGACTACCTGAGACTTATTTTTGGTTAAAACCTCCTCATAACACTATTAAGTTGAATATTAATGGCTCGGTTCACAACTGTAGGTATTTTTTTGGTGGCATTATTAGAGATGATCGAAGTTACATGATCATGACTTTTGCTAGCCCTTTAAATAAATATTCTATGCTTTATGGCAGAACTTTATGCCATTCTCAATGGGCTTAAATTATGTATCTCTCTTGGTATTACTAATATCTAGATTGAGGTGGATGCCACTTCTACTATTCATTATCTCAAAAACAAATTAGATGTTATTTGAAACCCAAATTTTTTTTATCTTATTAGAGATGTTAAACAATTGTTAATTTTTGTTAACTTTAATATTACTCATGTTCATAGTGAAGGTAATGTTTGTGCTGATTGGTTAGGCAATTTGAGTTGTGGTCTGGATTGCCTTATGAATTTTACTGCTGCTAATTTACCTAATCCTATGAAAGGTATGATTACGTTGGATAAAATGATTGTACCTTATGTAAGAATTTAATCTGGGATTCTATTTTGGTAGTTATGTTTTCTTTTGCTTAGTTGCCTCCATTATTGGTTTGATTTTAATTTCTATAATGTTGATCTTATGAATTTCTGTTTGGTTTGGTATGTTTTATGAGTGGCTTGAGCTGTGATTGGAATCCTTCAAACCCTAATTCGACCAATATTATTGCTTTTCTATTCCATGGGGTGATTTTGCTAGTTGGCTATTTTAATCATTGGGTTCTGGTTGGTCATGTTTTAGCCTGTAACATTGCTAGGGATGTTCCTTATGCTCTGTATTATTGGATGATTTGGGAAATTGTTATTAGTTTATGGACAACTTTTGGTAATTATGTTGTTTCTTGGATTAGCTATAATTTCATGGTTTGGGATGGGGTCTGTGCTGATGCTGTCACTTTTGTTATTATTACCTATATGGTTCTCTTTTTTATTGCTTACCACTTTTATTTCATTAACATGACAACATATGGGTTTAGAATGGAGTGGCATTGGGGGTTTTTTAATGATGGTGGCGTTGGGTGCATAATCTTGAGCTTTATTGGTCCAGATCCTTTTTGGGATATGTTGCTTCCATCTTTCTTCAATTTGTGGCTGTTCATTTTTCCTTTTTGATTTGCTTTAGTGTTTGTTATAATAGGTATTATTTTTGGGTTTGGAGGGGCTTCAGCCTCTATTAATGCATATTTGGTGTAGTTTTTTATAGGTGGTTTTCTGAGAAGATATTGTCTTGTGATGGTTTGGCTACTCTCAAGATTTGTTTCTTCTTCCTTAGTCTTCATTTTGGCTAAGGAGTGTGGTCTTTTGCCTGTAAGTTTCATGACAGGTTTGCCGATGCTTCGGATTGTCCTGCAAGTGACCATGATCGTGGTTGTGAAGGGCTGGTTGTGGCTTTTTATTTGCCTTTATTTCTTTTAATTTTTTGTGGCTCTGCTCTTCTATGGCCACCAAATTAGATAGATGGGTGTAGGAATTAAATTTTAGTTTGTTTATCATATCTTATTAACTTACTTTCAATTTTGTTTTATGTTTGACCCAATTCTATATGATTTATTTATTGTTCATTTTGTTGAGTCCTCTTTTGGGTCTCTCTATTGTTGTTCCTACTATTGCTGCTTTCATGTTTGGGAGGACTGTTCATATTTTTTTCAATTACATATGGTTCCTTTTTTCTAATTGGTTTAATGTCTGGGCAAGAATTATTTTTGTTCTGTTTAATCTCATTACTCACATTATGCATGGCTAGAATGGGAGTGATATGAAATTTTGGTTTCTTTTTTTGGATGATACTCATTATACTGGTACTCTTTTGTTATATCAACTTTGTTATGCCATTTTATGTTCACAACCTTCTTTTATGCTTATATTGTATAGGGATATCTTATATTGTAGTATTGGTATGTTTCTTGTTACGGATCGAGTTATAAAAAAATACTCTACTTAGTTATCTGTTCATGTGGCTTCTTTAAAATTTCCTATTTGCTTCAATACTTATTTGACTATTCTGTTATGTCATTACAAGGTGTCTAATGAGGGCTTTTGGATTGCCAAAAACAAGGGTATGTTCATACTTTCAGATTGGATGTATTTGTCCTTTTTTTACTTAAACTCTTATTGCTCTAAAATTCTATCCTGCTACAATATTACTTATTTTTTCCATGTGTTATTGTGTTTGTTTCTCTATTGTAGTCATTCTCTCTTGCAGGTCCGGTTGACTGAAGTTTTTTTGGACAAGGTTACTATTTTTTTGTTGGAAGGTTTTGATTAATTCCTTTTGTTTGCTCTTCCTTTTTTCGGTGTTTCCTACGTGTAACCCTAGATTTTTATTAGGTGATTTTGTATTTCTTAGTATAGAGGACCATCGGCTCTTAGATTTATTTTGGATTATGTTGTAGCTCTTTCGAGCATTACTAAACTAAAGGCCCCCTTTAATGACCTTGTATCATTTATTTATAATAATGCGTAGGCCCCTATGTGGGTTTTCCCCAAAAAAAAGTATCTTTAAACCTCGATATCACCCATTCAAATCAAGTCATGCAACCTTCTCCAAATATATCCAGAATATAACATATAGTGCATTAAACAAAATCCCAAACCTGGTTAACATTGGTCAGGCTTGGGTGGACCAAGTCAACTTATGTTGACCAAAATTTTTTTTATCCCTTTAAATAATATTATATGTAATGAAACTCCACCAAACCCAAGTTAAGCACCTCCAACAAACTATAAAAATAATTTAGAATGCACCAAACCTGAAAGTTAAAGGGAGGATGTTAATCCTCAATGAACTATAGCTAAGCACAGTTACATGGGAGGGGGGAGGTGGAATTGGTTCTTTAAAATTTTTCCCCTTAATAAAAACTATTTTCTTTAAAAATAATGTTAAAAAAAAATAAGCAATGCAAATATAGGAAATATTTTTTATCATTTTTTAGTTTTAAATTTCTTTCTTATTTTCTTTTAAAGAAATTATAAGTCAATTTTAACAAACTAAACACATTTTTTGTGAGAGAATAAGTTTGTTGAAAATTAAAATACAAAAATAGAACTAGCACACAAAAATTTTATAGTGGTTCGGTTAACCTTGACCTACATCCGATCCCTAGAATCTTATTCTTTGGGTATTGTACTAAACCTTTAGTGTTTCTCATTTAGCACCCACAACAAGGTGGAGAACCCCTAACAATAATCACTTCTTTTAGACAAGCAATTTTTTAAAGCTTTGTTAGGGCATCCACCGTATTATTTCATTCATGGGATATCTGAAAAAACAACACATTTACAATTTGGTCAGGAAGCTTTCTTGTATATTTATGATGTATATTGAGCCTTCTTTAAGACTTTACATACCCCATAAAACTACCTTACAAAGAATTGTGAATTACCTAAAATATAAATCTTATAGATTTTGTTAAAAACAAATAATTATATACTAGTTATCAGTGCCTCATATTTAGCTTCATTATTTTTGTAGGGTTCTAATAAATTGTTAAAATATTATAGCATACCCCTTTTTGAGGTCATAAAAACAAATGTAATGCATGCTTTCCATGGTATAGGATCCTGTGGTGCTTTATATCTTTAACAAGATATAGTGCAATAAAAATATAACTATCAAGTAGAGCTTTTCTACACCTTTAAACTCATGATCTATTCATGTGATTACTCATCATTTAATGGCAATGATCTTAATAGAGTGAGACTTGTAGGTGGCTTCATATCTAAGATTGTTTTTATTTTGCTTGGATCAATTTTAATTTAATAGTTTCGTAGAACAAATCCTAGAAATGTCCTTAAAGTAGCACCAAAGGAACATTTCAAAGGGTTCATTTTTAAATCATAGTGGTGTATGTGTTCAAAGATAATTTTAATTTTATATAAATAGTCTTTCCTTTCATACCTTTCAATAACTATAACATCAACATAACACTGCATTAATTGGTGGATAAGATCATCACAATCCTAGTCATAGCCTATTGGTATGCAGCTCCAACATTCTTAAGTCTAAAGAGAATAATCTTATAGAAATTAACTCTTACCATTGTTCTAAATATGATATAATTATGAATATTAAGTGCAAGCATGATCTAATTTTAACTAGATGATCCATCCAAAAAGGCGAATATTATGTGTGAAGAAGCAATATATACCATGAGCTCTGATATAGGCAACATGAATTCATCTTTAGGATAGGTGAAACATCAATTTTAAGCCCCGGTTATGATACATGATTCATGGCAATATCAAGTTCACATATGTGCTTTATATTCTAGTGGTGTTCTTGTAAACTTGTTCAATGGATAATGAATTTAATTATCTCATCTCCTTTTAATTATATTTTAGAAAGTTCATCTTGGTAGAATGCAATTCTTGTCACATTCAAATAATATAATTTACGTTCTTCCATTGCTTAATCACATCAATTTTATGGGTAGAATGAACATTTATTTTTGCCTAATAAATAATGGAATATTATTTTTATTCCAAATGCATATAGTTTCTTTAGTTGGTTTTCAAAATCATAAAAATGAAGTTTTTTCTTGCATGGGATGCTCTTTACTTGTTCATTTTAGCAGCATTGTGATAACAATTGAGAGTGGAAGACTAGCATTATAAGGTGATTGGTGGTCAATTTTACAAACAACTAAATCAATGAGATTGCATGATTTCTCTTCTTGGTTCTAATTTATACTGGTTGGGGCCATCTTTTGTTTGAATTATTTCATTATCTTTTATGGCACATAAAGATTTAGAGGATGTTAGTCATAATTTTCATACTGAACTTTCTTCGACTTGTGAAATATAATATAAGTGAAAGTAGAGAAAATCAATTTATGCAAAGTTAATCGATTGGATGTTCTATTTTAATATGATTAGCTGTTTGCATCTTGATGTAGTTGAATGGCTTTATATAGATATATACAAATGTTAGATTTTGTGATTATTATATCAAACTCAGCAGGCTTATATAAGAAATTTTTTGGGAAAGTCAAGTGAAATCATTCCCTCTTTTTATTGTGTTATGATTTTGCAATAAGTGGCATAACATTAAAAATGATTTTCTCCTGTTTGTAGTTTTGTAATTTGGTAAGATATATTTATTAAGTCCAAGAGAGAAGTATTGTGAACATTGGCTGATTCTTTTATTTGTTTTATGTTATGGGGCTTGTACGCATACACACATCATTCCAATAGTATTCATCTAAATTCACTTGTTCTTTCAATGGATTTGTTGTTCGTTGGTTATGTATGTGAATTTGTTTTACTAATCCTTATATGGAGAGTTTTGTTTTGTTTGTTTGTACACACTCAATGCTAAACAAGAAATGTGGAAATTCTACCAAGTATATATTTTTAAGTTCACGTTTTCAAAGAATGATATTTTGGAGTGTAAAATTTTAATTAAGTAATACTTGTATTGCAAATATACGTCACAGCTTAGCTTATATTGTTTTAAATCATACCTCTCATCTTCTTTATTTTTTACGTTACTCAATCTTTCAAGATGGTATAATGTTAACTTATGCAAATTTATTTAATGAAACACTATATTCAAATCAGTGCATGATCAATTGCCCATATTCAAATCGGTGCCTTTGATTTAGCTTGAGAAGACTATAAATAAAGGGTGGAGAAGAATATTTTGAATATTTTTCTAGATATTATATCTCTTAATTGATCTCATCTAAATAGTATGGTTTTTTTCTAAGTTTTTATAATTTTTTCTTGCATTCCTCCTGCTCTATTCATCTCTCTCTTTCTCTCTCTTCTCATTCTCACAAATTCTTAGATCATCAACTCACAGAGTAAATTTATTAGTAAGTTCGAATGCCATTAATGGATAGATTAGATTCAACAATATTATTTTCCCCTTTTTTTCATGCTTTTCGTTTATTTTCTAACAAATATTCACTAATTAGGCACCTTTATTATAATAAAATAAACATATTATCATTATTTACCATGTCCACATCATAGAGATTTTCAATGCATTTAAAAGCAAAAAGATTTGCAAGCTCCAATCTTTCAAAAATTAACTGCAACTTACATTCAAAATTGAACAGAAGCCAACGCAAAAGGGTAAGAGGAAGAAGATAAAAAAGAATTATAATTTGATGGGAAGGGGATGAACCTCTGCCGACACCTTAGACATCAACCTTTTGCCAATAGAGAAATTAGAGAATTCCATGATCCATTTTAAGATGAAGCATAGATGGAGTTGAGATAAGATTAATTCATTCATACTTCAGGTGTTCCAAATAAGATGGGCATATCAGTCCACCTGATTTTTACCCAAAATTATACTGAATACATCTATTCATGGTAAAGTTGCTAGGCTTTGAACGACGCCGTCCACATCACCGGCATCCCCGGAAAAAAATGAAAAGTTCTTACAAAAAGATTTTGAAATTCATATAATACGGTTGCTAAAAGCCTGCAGATGAAAGAAGAAACAAGAAGATAGAACTACGGGACATATGAATTATCTACTAGCAGACTGCTCTTGCGCAAGTAGTGACGAGGACGCCTTCTCTAGGTTTGCCATGGAAATTGATGAACTCGAATGTTTTCCTTGAGCTGAACTTGAAGAAGAAGGGTGTGGCTCAGAACTAATAAAAATCGAATGAATGCTTGTGCTCAAGCTTAGGCTGACAGCAGTCGAAGAGCTATCAGTTGCCTTTGGAGGTGGAGGCTTTCCAATCTCTATGATTCCCTCAAGCATTTGCACCACCTTCCCAATTGAGGGCCTCTGTGATGGCTGCTCTTGGATGCACCAAAAGCTTGTCTCAACTGCTCTTTCAAGCTGTTCCATGTCAATCTCAGAGGCAAAGAGCCTTTTATCAATGATACTTCTAATTCCTCCTCTTTCAAACTCCTCATAAGCCCAATTGGAGAACTTCTTCCCCGTCTCATCTAAAATATCAAAATTTCGGCGCCCACTCACAATTTCGAGCAAAACCATCCCATAGCTATAGACATCAGATTTTGAAGTCACTGGTAAATTTGCAAGCCATTCAGGAGCTAAGTAACCTCTCGTCCCCCGAACACTAGTCAAGGTCCGTTGTCTATGATCCTTGGGATTTATGAGCTTTGCAAGGCCAAAATCCGAAACCTTTGCATTGTAGTTTTGATCAAGCAGAATGTTCTCAGGTTTTATGTCGCAGTGAACAATGCAATCTCGACATTCCTCATGCAAGTAAGTTATTCCCCTTGCAGTGCCAATGGCTATCCTGTACCGGGTTGCCCAATTCAACTTTCCAGATTCACCGTGGAATAAAAAGTTATCTAAAGATCCATTTTTCATGAACTCATAAACTAGCAGTCTATGCCTCCCCTCAGAGCAAAAACCAATCAACCTCACCAGATTCAAATGGTGAGTGCTGCTTATGGTAGCCACCTCCATCCTGAACTGTTTTTCCCCTTGCTCAATCCCTTCCAGCTGCTTCACAGCAACCAGTGTCTTGTTTGCAAGAGCCCCTTTATACACGGCACCAAATCCGCCTGAACCAAGCTTCTCTTTGAAGCCTTTCGTGGTGCGCTGCAATTCCTTGTATGAGAATTGCACAGGAGCACCAGATGCGTATTCCAAAAGTGCATACTGCATCGAAGAAAGACCGAACTTAGGACCTTTCATGCAGAAGAACCAACAAAACCCAACCTCTATCGCCACCAGGCCAAGAATAGCACCGACTACCACCACCACCACTACCCATGTCTTCAACCTAGACGAACTGGACTTAAACTGCGTTGAACCGGCCAATGGCGTGAATGGTTCAGCCGGAGAACAAACCTTGACAAAAGAAGTGCTAGGGAAGGAAGGGGACTGATAGCCACTAACAAAATTGGAGAACTTGAGATGGCAAAACCCCGAACCATCAGCAAGAGAGGTCGAGGCGACACATGATCCACCATTTAGGCAGTTCTGCCTGCAGGCTGTGATGCTAAGAAAGAACTGCTCATTGGATACCTCAGGTGGATAAGTCAAGAACTGTGTATTGTCCAGTACAAGCATCGTAGAATTTTCAGGGCAGTCCTGGATCTCCACCTTGCGTTTACAACCCCGTGTGCTGTCATTCGGATCAACGAGTGCGAAGTTCTCCGATGGGCAACCGCATACTGGCGAAGAATCGTTATAGCTGCATATGCCAAAGTTGCCACACCACCCAAATACATCACATTGATCTTCCACAGCGGACCACCGACTATTAGCAGTGCTGCTTCCCCGAAGAATACTATAAGCTCTCAAATTTCCATCTTTATCCAATCTAATAAACCTAAGCATGTCCCCATTCTCTCCATAATTGCTACTGTAAGCGATGACAACAGAGCTCGGAAGAGTATCATCGAAAAGGGAAAGAATTCCGTCGGTCTGGAGCATAAGGACGGGAGAAACAAGGTGTTTATTGGAGCTAAAAGAAGAGTTCAATCCCTTATTGAAATAAATAATTGAGCTATTCCATTTAAGGGTCAGATTTCCCGTTTGGAGGACGGTGAAGGAATAAGCCCCGGATCGGAGAACTTTCCCATAGGTAAAGTTTTGAGATTCCAGGATGGTATCAGTAGGGTTTTCGAAGGTCTCCCACACGATGAAATTGCTTCCGTTGGTGAGTTTGAGGTTACCGAAGTCATCGAGGGATGCGGTGTTGACACCGCGGTTAGCGGTTCCGGATTCCCAAACGGGGGCACCCGAAGAGTTGGAGAGGCGTAGGTTGCCGTCGGGTTGGAGTTGGAGTGTGCCACCGGAGTCCACTGAGCCGGCTGACCAGATGGGGACGCCACCGACATACGTGATGGCGGCGAGAAAGAGGGAAGGGTTTTGTGGTTCAGAAATGAAGGTTAGAGAGAAGGTGTTGTTGGGGGAAGGCCAGGAGGAGGAGTTTCTCGTCGTCAGGGTCGAGCCTAGAATGATGTCCGAAGCAGCGGATTCGCCACGGAAGACGATCAAGATGGCTATAGAAGAAAGAAAAATAGTTATGGTTTTCATTTTGCCCCCCTCTTCCTAGATTTCCTACTCGGTTTCTGCCTGTCGCGTGAGAATGTGAGGAAAAGGAGGCAGACGAAGAGGAATTAAGATAAGAAAGACGAAGAAGAATATGAATTGTGAGGGGACTTTGGTTTTGATGAGTCGCCGCATTTGCTGATGCGTGTCTTTGGAAAGTAAAGAGAGAATAAATGACAGGAGGAGAACATGCCACAATAAACCTCCACAATGAGGGCTTGTATGAGGGAATTCAACATCAACTTGATGAGAAATTATTTTTTGTAGAGTTTGGAAGAAAAAAGTTGACGAGAAATTATTCTATGCAGAGTTCAGATGGGAAGAATAGTATGGATTGTGAGTGTGTAAATTGTATACACAATGTGTATAAAAAGTTGATACACATTATGTATAATTTTTTACCTAGTGTGTACACTCGTATATCCAGATTATTCTTTCCATCCATACTTTGTAAAAAATAATTTCTCCAACTTGACAAAGTCATGTTTTAAGAAAATGTCATGGGTTCAGATGAATTGGAGCAACCACTTGAGAAAATGTCAGGTGTTCACATATAAGCCACCCATATTTTGTGAACTTGCCCTTGTTGTGAAAAGAACAATCCAAGGAAGCTTGTCATCTCCTTGGGTTGGAGGCTACCAAGAAATCCTATCCTACCCATAGGAATGGATCCTCCCATCGAGATTAAAGCTCATCTCATCGTGTTCAGTTGATAGTGGAATCAAGGATCCGTATGACTCAAATAAACTTGCCCCTCACATTAAGGTCACTCGAGGGCAAATTATTTGGTGCAGAGTCCGGACGTAGCACAACGTTCAGACTCCAATTAAATTTGTACATGTGTAATACATACACGTGGAGATTTATTGTGCTTTTTTGTAAGGAAATTTTTTTAAAAATTTAAAACATGTAATTTGATGACCTTTTGCTAAGCTTTTATTGTGTTTTTGCTGCTCTTTTGATGCGCTTTCACTTTTGTTATGTTTTTGCTGTCCTTGCGCTTTTGTTGTGCTTTTACTGTGCTTTTACTATGCTTTTACTATCCTTTTGCTGGGCTTTCACTTTGCTGCACTTTCACTATGATTTTGCTGTGCTTTTATTTTTATTGCCCTTAGACGAAAAATAAAATGACCTAAAAAAAAATAAAATTCAATTAAATCTCCACGTGTATGTATTACACATGTACAATTTTAATTGGAGTCGAACCTAGAGCTACGTCCGGACTACGCACCAAATAATTTCCCCAGTCAAGGACTCCTTCGAAGAAATCATGAGTGTCACTCCATGTCAAAAGGGTCGCCTCCTTTAGCCAACTCATAAACACTTGACAAAACATAACTCTCTCATGACTGAGGACATACTTGAACAAGTAGCAACCATCTAAACACAAATTATACCATGTTATGTGTCCATGGCCATTCATATTAGGTTTTATTTTTATTGTTTTTTCTGATTTTTTTTTGTAGCCTTTCCTATAGCTCTTAAATTTGTATAAATTAAAGATGAAGAGTCACATTATCTTCCTTTTTGGATATTTCTAAAACTATTATGGAGCTACTAAAACACTTTCCCCCAACATCTTTTTCTTGTCATACTCATTCCAGGTTCGCAGGTCCCAGTCACGTGGGTTTTCTTGTTGATATGATAGGTGTCATCCACAAATAAATTTGAATCCAACATCATGAAAGGTGTGATGAGCATGGTTGATATCAAATACTAGATAACACACACAAAGAATAAAAAAACAAACCCTGCCCTATCTATGAACATGGAAAACAAGAATTACTTCATTTCTTATGATCATATGCAGATGAATAAACAATTAAGGAAGATGATCTAAGTGCCTTTGTAGGGATGCTATGGTTTGTACCAAGCAAGAACTTCTTAGAGGCATCTTCTGGCTTGGTTGTTTGCCTTAGGAATTTGAAAGAAGAGTAATAGTCTTGACACACATTCCATAGCTAACTTATAATGTGTTTAACTATAAGTATGCAACCCACTGCCTCAGCATCTAAAAAGGGATATGCAAGAACTGATGAATACTTTTTCTTAGTAGATAATAGAGGTGAAGCATCCTCCAAAATTCAAGATGCATCAGATGGAGTCCTACAAGGGTAATACTAACGTAGAGAATCACATTGCTAACTTTAAATAAATTATATTGCTACGAGACTTCAATAATGGCATGGAATGTTAGTTGTTCCTTACAACTCGTAAGTACTCAACACTTATAGCATTCACGCATTTGTTTATTTATTCCTTACAACTCTTAAGTACTCAACAATTATGTCATTCACGCGTTTGCTTATATGAATGTTTTCCTTTTTTTTTTTTTGAGTTCAAGAGACTGACTGCAACCCATTTTTTGGGTGCCTAGAAGCACCATAAGTGTTTGTAGGCACTCCTTAAGATATGAAAAGAACTTGATAAGTCATTGGAAATATTCATAGATTCTCAAGTTAAATGCTAAAGGGTAAAGACTTAAAAATAGTGATTTTCCAAGCCTCTCTAACTTAAGAATAAACAAAAGGTTGATTTGTTTATGTCGACGTTCAACAATTAAGGATATAAGCTTAATTTCTTAAACTAGCCAATCGCCATGTTAATATAGAAGAATATAGTGATGTTGATGAATCTTCTTAATTCACTTACCTACATGAGCTCATAATTAAAAGTGATAAACAACGAGGAAGGGAGGGAGAGAAAAATCTCCTAAGAGATTGAAGAGCCAATATGAGAGCAATAATGTTACACAATGATTATCATCAAGAGAATTAAAAAGAACCGCTGTAGGAGAGATTACACTAAATTATTTCACCTCATGCACCAAGGGAAAATTGATTCCCTTTCCCTTATTAAGAGAAAGGAAAACATCGTCAATCTAATCATCTTATAAATACAAATTTATGAGTATTAATGGTACAACAAGTAGATTAAATAAAGAATCAGTAGTTATATAAGTGCCTATCCTCTGCAATGGTGAGTGTGCATGGCAAGGACATATAACAGTATTGTACCTTCCGACAAGTTAAGGCCATGATGATTAGAGATGGATATAGTTTTGGTCAAACTAATGAGTAATAATGGCTATATATAATTATTTTCAATTTTTGAGACTAGCTCATGATTTTATAGTGGAATGATGATAGGTTTATGTTAAGAGAGTTGTTATTTGCATGTTTTACATTCTTGCAACTTTTATAATTTTGATGATTTCAAGTATTATTGTTTTATGTGTACTTATCTCCTAACACTTTTTGAAATAGTTGTTTTTGCTCTTGTGTGTACAAACATTTCAGAAAAATCAAACTTCAGACTATGGAAACATCAAATCAAATTCAGCATGAGATACTTTGTGTATTTAAAGCTTATATATTTTTTTGAATTAAGTTTGAGAGGGAGTGAATGTAATTGAGTGAATAAATACACAAGCTTAAGAAGATCTTAAAACTGATCGTACGGGACGAACAAAGTTCGTACGGGATGATCAGGTCAGTTATCTCCTCGTAAGAGCAATGGAACGAAGAGGAATTGAAGAAAATTTTTCTAAGCCCTGATCGTCCAGGACGAAGTGTATTCGTCCCAAGACGAAATTTTCTTTGGAAAATTTTTGTTCAGATGAAATTTATATTCGTTCCAAGACGAGTTGCTCTCTGGAGTATTTTCGTCCAGGACGAAGTTTATTCGTCCCCGGATGAAATCTCCTCTGGAGAATTTTTGTTAAGACGAAATTTATAATCGTGCAAGGATGAGTTACTCTTTGGAAAAATTTTGTCCGGACGAATCCATTTTAGTCTCAGGATGAAGTGAACCGACTCTGAAATTTTAATGATGTTCTGCAGTTTTTGGGAACCGATCTATGGAACAATCGTTCGTACAAGACGAACCTAGTTCGTACGGGACGATGTGTGTGTACGAAGCTATTTCGTACCCATATACATTAGGTTTATTTCCAACACATTTAAGTAAAATCGTCTAGGATGATCCACGATAGTACGGGATGATCCACGATCGTACAGGACGATCCAATGCGTATTGACTTGAAAATTTGCAATTTTTGGACAGTTTTTTGTGTCTTTCCTATAAATAGTATAATCTAAACTGCCACTAAATCTTTTTGGTCACTGATCTTCGTGCCTATTGAAAGAAGAGTCAAGGATAGAGTGTGAGAGAGTGTTCAAAATAGAATTCTTAATACTGGAGTGTAAAGGCTTCACTTGGTGTTAAAGGTAAGAGTTTTTACTTTTGATTTGTGATTACTTCACTCTTTTCTTTCTTTCTTCTAGATTTCTTGTGAAAAGATATGTCAAGGAGATCCGGTTCTCTGCCGACACTTGGAGAGTGTGAATAGCTAAAGGGTTCTCTGCCCACACTAGGATAGTGTGAAAGGACGAAGGGTTCTCTGCCCATACTAGGAGAGTGTGAAAGGACGAAGGGTTCTCTGCTCACACTAGGACAGTGTGAAAGGATGAAGGGTTCTCTGCCTATACTGGGAGAGTGTGAAAGGAAGGACGGTTCTCTTCCAACACTAGGAAGAGTATGAAAGGACGATGGTTCTCTGCAGCACCGGGTAGTGGTGAAAGATAGTTTTGTAAAGGCTTCTCCGCCTTGCTGTGGGTGCAAAAAGAAAGTCACTAGTGGTATTAGTGCAATACTCGGAGGGTGCCTCCGGGGAGTGGATGTAGGTCTAGTTTTGACCGAACCACTATAAATCTCATGTTTTTACTTTTCCGCTGCTTTTTATTTTTGTATTTTTACTTTTAAAATTATTGTTGAAAAATGTTTTCTAGAAAAATTCACTAAAGTTTTATTTTCGTTTCCTAATTTAAAAAGAGGATTAAATTATTCTTTAATTACCAATTCACCCCCCCCTCTTGGTTAGCCATGGGACATAAGCTTAGGTTTAACAACCTAATTTATAGTAAACAAGTTTTAACAAGTGGTATCAGAGATTTGTTTCAAAATCATAAGTTTAGACTACTTTTTTATTAACGTAGATGGCTACATTTGGAAACCGAAATACACCCGAGGGTTACTCTATAACTAGACCTCCACTATTCGACAAATTACCTTTTGATTTTTGGAAAACACGCATGTCTACATTTTTACAGTCACTTGATTATCGTATATAGATCTTAGTTCAGGAAGAGTATACAAAACCAACTAGACTAGTTGACAGAGTTAGAGTTGAAACACCTTTTACAGACTGGGCAGTAGAAAAACGTGACTTAGCACAACTAAACGCCAAATGCTTGAATACTTTTTTTTGTGATTTAAAATCAGAAAACTACATGCGAGTTTCCACTTACAAAAGTGGAAAGAACATATGAGATAGACTTTGTATAACTTATGAGGGGACTAATGAGGTTAAGCAATCTAGACTTAATATCTTGTTGCATGATTATGAGTTGATTCGCATGAAACCAAATGAATATATTTCTGATATGTACACAAGATTCACACAAATAGTCACCTCTTTGCATGCACTGGGTAGGGAACTAACGAATGCTGAAATGGTTAATAAGATTCTTCGTTGTTTGCCTACTACTTATGATGCTAAAATTATTGCAATTATAGAGTCTAAAGATCAAAATATTTACTCTATTGACAATCTTCTTGGTTCGCTAATTGCTTACGAGCAAGGAGTTAGCCAAAGAAAGATTGATGCAGGTGAACCATGAAGGGAGAAGAATATAGCACTAAAAGTAGAAGTGTCTGAGAGTAAACACTCACAACCTGAGGATGAAGATAACAACGCATTGATCACTAGAAAATTCAAAACTTTCTGAAGAAGAAGCAGAAGAGACGTCAGCATTAAAATAGAGGTAAATTTAATATAAATGTCAAAGTTTCAAATGATGTGATTTGCTATGAGTGCAGGAAATCTGGTCATATCAAGACTGAATGCCCAAAACTCAAAGCCACTCCTAGCAAGGAAAAGGTAGAGGAGAAACCAATTGTAAAGAAGGGCAAGACGAAGTTTCAAAGAGCTTTCTAGGCGGACACAGCTTCAGATTCATCAGAGACTGAGAAGGAAGAGGAAGTCAATAATATGTGCTTAATGACCGATAGTCTTGATCAGTCAGATCAAGAAGAGGTATGTGACTTAACCTATGATAAACTTTTTGAAGTTTCTGAACACATGCATGATGCATATATGAAAATAAAGAAAATACATGCTAGTCTAAGTTTAGAGTTTGAAGAATTATAAAAGAAACATGAAATCCTTAGGAAAGATCATGCTTTAATTGATGATAACCACATAAAACTACTTGATGAGTTTGATGACTTGAATAAAAAATATGAAAATTTAAAATCATCCTATACTGAACTTGAAAAAGTTTTTAAAAATTTTAAGGATGAATCGGAGAGCAAGATTTATAGATCAAATTATATAAATCGTATTCTGAAAGATATGAATTCAGTTTACAAATTAACGATAAAAGCTCTCAAGGATAATAGGATACCCCCTAAACTTGAAGATTTTACTAATCCTATTTTGTATGCTAAATTTATGCAATCTCTGAATAGACAGATGAATGGTAGAAGACTTAGGAATTCATTTTCAAAAGTCAAATGTAATAATTATGGATTGTTTGGACATATAGCTCACACCTGTACTTTGAAGATGAAAACTTATTTGGTGTGGAGACCTAAGATGGATAAACCTAGACATATTATACATGCATCTGATTATAAATTTCCTAAAGGAGAACCCAAACTTGTTTGGGTTCCCAGGTCTAACGTTTGATAATTTTGCAGGGTCGCTCTTACATAAGATCTCATGAGAGTATATGGTACCTGGACAGCGGATGTTTAAAGCATAAGACTGGAGATACTGCATAATTCATATTGTTGGAAGCTAGGAGTGGAGGCAAGGTTACACTTAGAGATAACACCAGAAGAAAAGTTATTGGGACAGGTATGATTGGAAATCTTAATAAATTTTATGTCGAGAATGTATTATTAGTAGAAGTCTTAAAGCATAACCTGTTAAGTATAAGTCAGCTATGTAATAAAGGAAATTGTGTGTAATTTTTTCCTACTAGCTGCATATTAAGCCAAATGGTAAAGATGTTTTGAATGGTAAAAGGATAAATAATATTTATATGCTAGACTTGAATTATATTCAAACTCCTACTGCGTTTTGCTTGAAAATTGTATCTGATGAGTTATGACTTTGGCATAGAAGACTTTGTCATTCTAGCATGAAAAACCTTAGGAGGATTACCCAAAAGAACTTAGTTAGAGGTATACCAAAACTAGACTTTACTAAGGACCACCTTTGTGATGCATGTCAATTAGGAAAGCAAGTGAAGTCATCTTTTCAGTCCAATAAGGATCTTAGAACTAGTAAACCATTGGAGATTTTGCATATGGATCTTTTTGGACCAGTTGGAACTATGAGTCTAGGAAGAAAGGTATATGGATTTGTGATTGTGGATGATTACTCAAGATTCACATGGGTTAGATTTCTATTTTAGAAGAGTGAATCATTTGAAGAATTTAGAAATTTTTTGACTTGGATTCAAAGAAATCTTGGGTGTGAAATTATTTCTATACAAAGTGATCATGGAGGAGAATTTGAAAATGAGATATTTGAAGACTTTTGTAAGGAGAAAGGAATTGATTACAACTTTTCTACACCTAGAATCCCTCAACAGAATGGGGTAGTCAAAAAGAAAAACAAAATATTAATAAAAGCCTCCCGAGCAATGTTGGCAGAATACTCACTTCCTAAATACTTTTGGGCTGAGATGATTAGCACTGCATGTTCTATTTTGAATAGGGTAAATGTGAGATCTAAATTAAATAAAATACCCTATGAGTTGCTAAAAGGAAGAACACCTAATTTATCTCATTTGCATATTTTTGGGTGCAAGGTGTTCATTAATAACAAAGGAAAATCTACCTTAAGAAAATTTGATCAGAAATCTGATAAAGGAATTTTTGTTGGATACTCAAGTGTTGGAAAAACTTATAGAGTATTCAATAGAAGAACTTTGGTAATTGAGAAGTTCACTCATATTGTATTTGATGAATCTGGAATTTTGGAAGAACCACATGTTATAGAAGATGAGATTGAGATTAACTCCCAAAAGATTAATAAAATGAATTTGGAAGAAAAATTGGAAGAAAATGTTGAAGAAAATTTGGAGATAGAAAACCCTTTGCCTAGTGATTTGATAAAAACCACCCAAGGGAATTGATTATAGGTGAACCCAGTGAGGGTGTAAGGACTAGGCGTGGATTAAACAAAGAAGTCAATCATTCAGCCTTCATTTCAACTATAAAACCCATAAATATTGATCAAGCACTTTCGGATGAATTTTGGATTTTGGCCATGCAATAAGAGTTGAATCAATTTGCAAGAAATAAAGTTTGGGAATTAACTACAAGGCCAAAGAATCAAAGTGTAGTTGGAACTAAGTGGGTATTCAAAAATAAAATGAATAACTCAGGAGTAGTCATTAGAAATAAGGCTATATTAGTTGCTAATGGGTATAATCAGATTAAAGGGTTGATTTTGAAGAAACTTTTGACCCTGTAGATTGACTTGAAGCAATTAGGGTTTTGCTAGCTTTTGCCTGTTTTAGAGGAGTTAAATTGTACGAAATGGATGTAAAAAGTGCTTTTTTAAATGGGATAATTCAAGAAGATATTTTTGTTGAACAATCGCAAGATTTTGAAAATTTTAAATACCCAAATCATATTTTCAAGTTGAAAAAGGCATTATATGGATTGAAATAGGCACATAGGGCTTTGTATGAGAGGTTGAGCACCTTCTTACTTGAAAGATCTTTTGAAAAAGGAAGTGTGGATACAACTCTCTTTTTGAAGAAATACGGAAAGGGTATACTCATTATTCAAATTTATGTTGATGATATCATTTTTGGATCTTCAAATAAAAATCTTTGTGATGATTTTTCTTAAACAATTAGTAGTGAATTTGAGATGAGTCTAATAAGAGATTTAAGTTACTTTATAGGATTTAGCATTAAGCAAATTGAGGAAGGTTCATTTCTTAGTCAGTCAAAATATGTTAAGGATAATCTAAAAAAGTTTGAAATGGGCAATGCTAAACCTGTTAGTACACTAATAAGTTCCTCAGTTCAATGGATAAGTACCCTAAGGGAAAATCTGTTGATCAAAAGAAATTTAGAGTGATAATTGGATCTTTACTTTACTTGATTGCTAGCCAACCCGATATCATGTTTAGTGTTTGCTTGTGTGCTAGATTTCAATCAGATCTAAAATAATCACATTTGACAGTAGTAAAAAGGATTTTAAGATATATGTTAAGAACTCAAAACTTAGGAATTTGGAATCATAAGTTTAGCTCTTCATTTGAAATAATTGGTTATTCAGATTCTGACTTTGCAGGTTATAGGGTGGATAAAAAGAGCACTTCTAGAACATGTCAGTTTATTGGAAATTCTTTAGTTTCTTTGTCCAGTAGAAAATAAAATTCAGTAGTCATATCTACTGCAGAAGCTGAATACATTGCATTATAAAGTTGTGTGGCACAAGTACTTTGGTTGAAACAACAGTTAATTGATTTAAGATTAACTATAGGCATTATTCTAATTTATTGTGATAACACTAGTGCTATTTGTATTTCTAAAATCCTATTCAACATTCAAAAACCAAACATATAGACATCAGACATCAATTCATAAGGGATCTTGTATCCAAAGGAGAAATTGAACTCACTCTTATTTCTACTGAAAATCAACTTGCAGACATTTTTACAAAACCTTTAGCCTTTGATACTTTCAGTGCATTAAGAACAAGGCTTGGTGTGATTGATTTGATTGCTTAATTATTTTTTTTTTGCAACATTGATGTTTGTTTTTCTAGTAAATGTTTTTATATTTTTTATGTGTTTGTGAACTTGTATGTGTGATTTTCTTTATTTAGTATTTATGTTCTTCATTTATCAATGAGTTTTTTAGTATGTTTTAGTTTTAATTGAGTGCAAGATTTAAAATTTTTTAGTGTCCATCGTTCGGGATGAAATTTTTTCGAACGAGACAATGTGTGTAGTGTATCTAACTGTCGGATTTTGAATTGTTTGCGTGCCATTTTTAGTTTTTAATTGTCACTTCATCTATACGATCGTCACGATCATCCGGAATGAAATGTTTTTCAAATGACGACATGAATGAATAAAGCAGTTGAATGGATAAGGTTGTTTTTAATACTAACTTTGTACGTATGAACCTTTAATTCGTCCGGACGAACACATGCTGTTCGATGGAGTGAACGGTTTCAACTGCCATTAAAATAATCATAAGTTCTGATCATCCTAGGACAAACACGTGTTCTTCTGTACGATTCGTCTAGTCAAAAGTCTGTACAAAAGGACGCTTCATAAGTTGTGTTAATTATAAAAAACCATTTCATTTTGTCGTATTAGTTTGTCCATACGAAATTTTTTCGTACAAGACGAACCAATAAGTTCAAACGGGACGAAATTTTTTCGTTTGGGACGAACATGTTGTTTTCAATAAATAGAAGAGCTTTTAAACTCAACAGTCACACTCCAAACTTCACTTTCAATCTCTTTCGTACTTCAGATCTTTTTCAAATGGCAAGTTCAAGTAAGAGACAAAAGTTTATGGATATGAAACCACATAGAAATTCTTCTGAGAACTTTCTTTCCAAAGCAAATGAGGAATCTTTTCCTAGGTTTGCCTCAGCAAAGATCACACCCTCCAAAATCCTAATCCAAGAACAACTTACCTTTCATGTGATGAACGTATTTGCTTCAACGCAGTTTGGTTTTATCCTTACTCTCGTATATCTCTACAATAAAAAAACCTTTCACTACTTCCTCGCCAACATGTCCTTTAATTCTAACCATTCTATAATCCGTTCTTTTGTCTTTAAACAAGAAGTTGAAATCACCAAGGTTGACTTAGGAGGTTTTTTGAATTTAAGGACCGAGGGAGCTAGAGCTCATCTCTTGATCAACACTCAAGATTATGAATGGTATGAAATTAATAATGCGATTAGAGGAAACAATTTGAACGAATATGTGGCAAAAGTATCTGGTCTCGTTTGAAATGCACGTATCATCCAGCATGTTCTTAGAACTTCTATAATTCCTAAAGCTGGTAATATAATCAATATAACAGCTCTTCTATCTATGGTGACATTCTTGATCATATCTAAAGAACCTATAGATGAAGCCCAACTTATCCTTGACTATCTTTATGGGCTGTCTAAAATTGGATATGTTGAGCATAAGAGAAAGAAGAACATCACCTTAGGACATCTAGTTGCCTATATTCTGGATAAGAAATACAATTTGATTCATCCTGATAAAGCGTTTGAAGAACCACTCTACTACAACGACGGATCATTTAGAGCAATCTTCAAAGAAGAACCAAGTAAAGCACATGTCATTAGTGATACAGAGGAAGAACTAGAAGTTGCACCCACACCCGCAAATGAACCAAATTATCAGGATTTGGTTCAAAGATTTGATCACCTAGAGACTCATTTTGATCAATATTTTGATCAAATTAAGACTCATCTTCAGCAGAAGGATGCACAGTATCAGCATGACTTGAGTTTTATGAGGGACCAAATGAATGATATCAGTACCAATATGCTTATGATGAGTACTTACTTTAACATCTTTAGTGCTGCACCTCCTCCTCCTCCTCGAGATCAGGGTCCTTCTCAGTGATCGTTGCACTTGATTTTATGTATTTTCTGTAGTTTGTGAGTTAGTTGTTATTTTAAGAAAGTTTATTGTATTTTCTTTTCTTTAGATGTTTTGTTTTTGTATTGATATCCTGAGCTTAGATTATAATATCTTCATATTGATATCAATATATGTTCTCGTGTTTTGGCTTTAATGATATTAAAATGTGTGTTAGCCTTTATGACAGACATTAGATTTTTTTAATATTAAATAGTGATATATCTTGATTTATAAGTTAAAATTAAATTCATTAGAAAATCTAGGTTTTCAAAATTTAAGTTTTGCTTATAACTTGATGTTAATAAGATTGTCAATTTCATGTCTCTTATTTAGACTACATTATTGTTAACATTATTATTGCAATTATGATATTTTCTTATTTTGTATTTCACTTATGAATTAATATTTATGCCCTTAGATAAATTTGAAATTTTTTATTATTGATTTTGGAAATAATACGATTACTCTTGAAAAATGTATAAATGTACAAAAATCAAAAAAAATGTGCAAAGGTTCGTAATGTGAAAAAAATGCACGAAATAAGCCCAATAAGTGAAAGGATGCACAAAAATATGCCACAACTTTAAAAAAGATGCACAAAGCACCACATGTGTTAGCTTTTTCTTTTGAGACTCTTTTAATCTCTTAATTAAAATTGATCTTATGTTCATTTATATTTCATATTGAAATTTGAAATATACAATTTTTATTTTCATCATTTCTGTATTGGTTTTCTCTATCTTAATGTCTAAATTGACTCATGTTTTTGATATTTTTTTTTATCTATGTTATATCTCTTCTTAAATTCTATAAATTACTTAGATTTGCCTAATGTTTTAATTTTATTTGCATAACTTATTTCAATCACTTTTAAGATTGAATTATCAAATGATTTTTATATGTCTGCTTACATTTCAAGTCTTTTTTTTTCTTCACATTTTGCTGTTGTAAAAAAGGGGGAGAAATTGTTTGATTTGTATTGTATGTGTGTCTGTTTTTGCTTTGTGTTTTCTGTATGTTGTATATGTTATGTGTTTGTTTTATTTTTGTTAGTTTTGTTGTATATGTTGTGTTATGTGGACACAAAAACTCATCCAAAACTGCAAATTTTCAAGTCAATACGCATTGGATCTAATAATTCGTTCAGACAAACACTTGCGGTTCGATGGAGCGGACGGTTTCAACTGCCATTAAAATAATCATAAGTTTTGATCGTCCTAGAAAGAACAGGTGTTCTTCTGTACGGTCAGTCTGGTCAAAAGTCTATACAAAAGGATACTTCGTAAGTTGTGTTGATTATAAAAAACCGTTTCATTTTGACGTATTGGTTTGTCCATACAAAATTTTTTCGTACAGGACGAACCAAAAAATTCATACGGGACGAAATTTTTTCGTTTGGTATGAACATGTCATTTTCAATAAATAGAAGAGCTTTTAAACTCAACAGTCACACTCCAAACTTCACTTTCAATCTCTTTCGTACTTTAGATCTTTTTCAAATGGCAAGTTCAAGTAAGAGACAAAAGTTTATGGATAGGAAACCACATAGAAATTCTTCTGAGAACTTTTTTCCAAAGCAAATGAGGAATCTTTTCCTAGGTTTGCCTTAGCAAAGATCACACTCTCCAGAATCCTAATCCAAGAACAACTTACCTTTCATGTGATGAACTTATTTGATTCAACACAGTTTGGTTTTATCCTTACTTTCGTCTATCTCTACAATAAAGAAACCTTTCACTACTTCCTCGCCAACGTGTCCTTTAATTCTGACAATTCTATAATCAAATCTTTTGTCTTTAAACAAAAAGTTGAAATCACCAAGGCTTACTTAGGAGGCTTTTTGAATTTAAGGTCAGAGGGAGCTAGAGCTCATCACTTGATCAACACTTAAGATTATGAATGGTATGAAATTAATAATGCGATTAGAGGAAATAATTTGAACGAACATGTGTCTAAATTATCTGGTCTCGTTCGGAATGCACGTATCATCCAGCATGTTCTTAGAACATTTGTAATTCTTAAAGTTGGTAATAGAATTAATATAACCGCTCTTTTTTCTATGGTGACATTCTTGATCATATCTAAAGAACCTGTAGATGAAGCCCAATTTATCCTTGACTATCTTTATGGGCTGTCTAAAATTGGTTATGTAGTGCATAAGAGAAAGAAGAACATCGCCTTATGACATCTAGTTGCCTATATTTTGGATAAGAAATACAATTTGGTTCATCCTAATCAAGACTTTGAAGAACCGCTCTTCTACAACGACAGATCATTTAGAGCAATCTTTAAAGAAGAACTAAGTAAAGCACATGTCATTAGTGATACAGAAGAAGAACTAGAAGTTGCACCTGCCCTCGCCAATGAACCAAATTATAAGGATTTGGTTCAAAGATTTGATCACCTAGAGACTCATTTTGATCAACATTTTGATCAAATTCAGACTCATCTTCAGCAGCAGGATGCACAGTATCAGCATGACATGAGTTTTATGAGGGACCAAATGAATGATATTAGTACCAATATGCTTATGATGAGTACTTACTTTAACATCTTTAGTGCTGCACCTCCTCCTCCAGATCAGGGTCCTTCTCAGTGATCGTTGCACTTGATTTTATGTATTTTCTGTAGTTTGTGTGTTAGTTGTTATTTTAAGAAAGTTTATTGTATTTTCTTTTCTTTAGCTTTTTTTTTTGTATTGATATCCTGAGCTTTGATTGTAATATCTTCATATTGATATCAATATATGTTCTCGTGTTTTGGCTTTAATGATATTAAAATGTGTGTTAGCCTTTATGATAATCATTAGATTTTTTAATCTTAAATAATGATATATCTAGATTTGTAAGTTAAAATTAAATTCATTAGAAAATCTAAGTTTTCTAAATTTAAGTTTTGCTTATAACTTGATGTTAATAAGATTGTCAAATTCATGTCTCTTATTTAGACTACATTATTGTTAACATTATTATTGCAATTATGATATTTTCTTATTTTGTATTTTACTTATCAATTAATATTTATGCACTTAGATAAATTTGAAATTTTTTATTATTGATTTTAGAAAGAATACAATTACTCTTAAAAAATATATAAATGTATAAAAATGAAAAGAAATGTGCAAAGATTCGGAATGTGAAAAAGAGGCATGAAATAAGCCCAATAAGTGAAAGGATGCACAAAAATGTGTCACAACTTTGAAAAAGATGCACAAAGCACCACATGTGTTAGCTATTTCTTTTCAGTCTCTTTTAATCTCTTAATTAAAATTGATCTTATGTTCATTTATATTTCATATTGAAATTTGAAATATACAGTTTTTATTTTCATCATTTATGCAATGGCTTTCTCTATCTTAATGTCTAAATTGACTCATGTTTTTGATAAATTCTTTTTTTTTATCTATGTTATATCTCTTCTTAAATTCTATAAATTACTTTGATTTGCCTAATGTTTTAATTTTATTTGCATAACTTATTTTAATCACTTTAAAAATTGAATTATCAAATGATTTTTATATGTCTACTTACATTTCAAGTCTTTTTTTCTTCACTTTTTGCTATTGTAAAAAAGGGGGAGAAATTGTTTGATTCGTGGTATTGTTTGATTCGTATTGTATGTGTGTCTATTTTTTCTTTGTGTTTTCTGTATGTTGTATATGTTGTGTGTTTGTTTTAATTTTGTTAGTTAGTTGTATATGTTATGTGTTATATGGACACAAAAAATTGTCCAAAACTGCAAATTTTCAAGTCAATACGCATTGGATCTAATTATTTATCCGGACGAACACATGCGGATCGATGGAGCGGATGGTTTCAACTGCCATTAAAAAAATCATAAGTTCTGATTATTCTAGGACGAACACGTATACTTCTGTACGAACAGTCTAGTCAAAAGTCTATACAAAAGGACGCTTCGTAAGTTGAGTTGATTATAAAAAATCGTTTTATTTTGACGTATTGGTTTGTCCATACAAAATTTTTTCGTACAGGACGAACCAAAAAGTTCATACGGGACAAAATTTTTTTGTTTGGTACGAACATGCCATTTTCAATAAATAGAAGAGCTTTTAAACTCAACAGTCACACTCCAAACTTCACTTTCAATCTCTTTCGTACTTTAGATCTTTTTCAAATGGCAAGTTCAAGTAAGAGACAAAAGCTTATGGATAGGAAACCACATAGAAATTCTTCTGAGAACTTTCTTTCCAAAGAAAATGAGGAATCTTTTCTTAGGTTTGCCTCAGAAAAGATCACACCCTCCAGAATCCAAATCCAAGAACAACTTACCTTTCATGTGATGAACTTATTTGCTTCAACACAGTTTGGTTTTATTCTTACTCTCATCTATCTCTACAATAAAGAAACCTTTAACTACTTACTCGCCAACGTGTCCTTTAATTCTGACTATTCTATAATCCGTTCTTTTATCTTTAAACAAAAAGTTGAAATCACCAAGGCTAACTTATGAGGCTTTTTGAATTTAAGGACAGAGTGAGCTAGAGCTCATCACTTTATCAACACTTAAGATTATGAATGGTATGAAATTATTAATGCGATTAGAGGAAATAATTTGAACGAACATATGGCTAAAGTATCTGGTCTCGTTCGAAATGCACATATCATCCAGCATGTTCTTAGAACTTCAATAATTCATAAAGCTGGTAATAGAATCAATATAACCGCTCTTTTTTCTATGGTGACATTCTTGATCATATCTAAAGAACCTATAGGTGAAGCCCAACTTATCCTTGACTATCTTTATAGGCTTTCTAAAATTGGTTATGTAGAGCATAAGAGAAAGAAGAGCATCGCCTTAGGACATCTAGTTGCCTATATTCTAGATAAGAAATATAATTTGGTTCATCCTGATCAAGAGTTTGAAGAACCGCTCAACTACAACGACGGATCATTTAGAGCAATCTTTAAAGAAGAACCAAGTAAAGCACATGTCATTAGTGATACAGAGGAAGAACTAGAAGTTGCACTTGCCCCCGCCAATGAACTAAATTATCAGGATTTGGTTCAAAGATTTGATCACCTAGAGACTCTTTTTGATCAACATTTTGATCAAATTGAGACTCATCTTCAGCAGCAGGATGCACAGTATCAGCATGACATGGGTTTTATGTGGCACCAAATGAATGATATCAGTACCAATATGCTTATGATGAGTACTTACTTTAACATCTTTAGTGCTGCACCTCCTCCTCCAGATCAGGGTCCTTCTTAGTGATCGTTGCACTTGATTTTATGTATTTTCTGTAGTTTGTGTGTTAGTTGTTATTTTAAGAAAGTTTATTGTATTTTCTTTTCTTTAGATGTTTTATTTTTTATTGATATCCTGAGCTTAGATTGTAATATCTTCATATTAATATCAATATATGTTCTCGTGTTTTGGCTTTAATGATATTGAAATGTGTGTTAGCCTTTATGACAATCATTAGATTTTTAAATCTTAAATAGTGATATATCTTGATTTTTAAGTTAAAATTAAATTCATTAGAAAATCTAAGTTTTCTAAATTTATGTTTTGCTTGTAACTTGATGTTAATAAGATTGTTAATTTCACGTCTCTTATTTAGACTACGTTATTGTTAACATTATTATTGCAATTATGATATTTTCTTATTTTGTATTTTACTTATCATTTAGTATTTATGCACTTAGATAAATTTGAAATTTTTTATTATTGATTTTGGAAAGAATACGATTACTCTTGAAAAATATATAAATGTACAAAAATCAAAAGAAATGTGCAAAGATTTGCAATGTGAAAAAGAGACACGAAATAAGCCCAATAAGTGAAAGGATGCACAAAAATGTGCCACAACTTTGAAAAAGATGCACAAAGCACCACATGTGTTAGCTATTTCTTTTCAGACTCTTTTAATCTCTTAATTCAAATGGATCTTATGTTCATTTATATTTCATATTGAAATTTTAAATATATAATTTTTATTTTCATCATTTTTGCAATGATTTTCTATATCTTAATGTTTAAATTGACTCATATTTTTCATAAATTCTCTTTTTATCTATGTTATATCTCTTCTTAAATTCTATAAATTAGTTTGATTTGCCTAATATTTTAATTTTATTTGCATAACTTATTTCAATCACTTTTAAGATTGAATTATCAAATGATTTTTATATTTCTGCTTACATTTCAAATCTTTTTTTTTCTTCACTTTTTGCTGTAGTAAAAAAGGGGAAGAAATTGTTTGATTCGTGGTATTGTTTGATTCATATTGTATGTGTGTCTGTTTTTTGCTTTGTGTTTTGTGTATGTTGTATATGTTGTGTGTTTGTTTTATTTTTGTTAGTTTTTTTGTATATGTTATGTGTTATATGGACACAAAAAATCGACCAAAACTTCAAATTTTCAAGTCAATACGCATTGGATCTAATAATTCGTCCGGACGAACACATGCGGTTTGATGGAGCGGATGCTTTCAACTATCATTAAAATAATCATAAGTTCTGATCGTCCTAGGACGAACACGTGTTCTTTTGTACGATCAGTCTGGTGAAAAGTCTGTACAAAAGGATGCTTCGTAAGTTGTGTTGATTATAAAAAACCGTTTCATTTTGACGTATTGGTTTGTCCATATGAACTTTTTTCGTACAGGACGAACCAAAAAGTTCAGACGGGACGAAATTTTTTCGTTTGGTACGAACATGTCGTTTTCAATAAATAGAAGAGCTTTTAAACTCAACAATCACACTCCAAACTTCACTTTCAATCTCTTTCGTACTTTAGATCTTTTTCAAATGGCAAGTTTAAGTAAGAGACAAAAGTTTTGGATAGGAAACTACATAGAAATTCTTCTGAGAACTTTCTTTCCAAAGAAAATGAGGAATCTTTTCCTAGGTTTGCCTCAGCAAAGATCACACCCTCCAGAATCCTAATCCAAGAACAACTTACCTTTCATATGATGAACTTATTTGCTTCAACACAGTTTAGTTTTATCCTTACTCTCGTCTATCTCTACAATAAAGAAACCTTTCACTACTTCCTCGCCAACGTGTCCTTTAATTCTGACCATTCTATAATCCGTTCTTTTATCTTTAAACAAAAAGTTGAAATCACCAAGGCTGACTTAGGAGGCTTTTTCAATTTAAGGAGAGAGGGAGCTAGAGCTCGTCACTTTATCAACATTTAAGATTATGAATGGTATGAAATTAATAATGCTATTAGAGGAAATAATTTTAACGAACTTGTGGCTAAAGTATCTGGTCTCGTTCGAAATGCACATATCATCCAGCATGTTCTTAGAACTTCAATAATTCATAAAGCTGGTAATAGAATCAATATAACCGCTCTTTTTTCTATGGAGACATTCTTGATCATATCTAAAGAACCTATAGGTGAAGCCCAACTTATCATTGACTATCTTTATGGGCTTTTTAAAATTGGTTATGTCGAGCATAAGAGAAAGAAGAATATCGCCTTAGGACATCTAGTTGCTTATATTCTGGATAAGAAATACAATTTGGTTCATCCTGATAAAGAGTTTGAAGAACCGCTCTACTACAACGACGGATCATTTAGAGCAATCTTCAAAGAAGAACCAAGTAAAGCACATGTCATTAGTGATACAGAGGAAGAACTAGAAGTTGCACCCACACCCGCCAATGAACCAAATTATCAGGATTTGGTTCAAAGATTTGATCACTTAGAGACTCTTTTTTATCAACATTTTGATCAAATTGAGACTCATCTTCAGCAGCAGGATGCACAGTATCAGCATGACATGGGTTTTATGAGGGACCAAATGAATGATATCAGTACCAATATGCTTATGATGAGTACTTACTTTAACATCTTTAGTGCTGCACCTCCTCCTCTAGATCAGGGTCCTTCTCAGTGATCGTTGCACTTGATTTTATGTATTTTATGTAGTTTGTGTGTTAGTTTTTATTTTAAGAAAGTTTATTGTATTTTCTTTTCTTTAGATGTATTATTTTTATATTGATATCCTGAGCTTAGATTGTAATATCTTCATATTGATATCAATATATGTTCTCGTGTTTTGGCTTTAATGATATTGAAATGTGTGTTAGCCTTTATGACAACCATTAGATTTATTAATCTTAAATAGTGATATATCTTTATTTGTAAGTTAAAATTAAATTCATTAGAAAATCTAAGTTTTCTAAATTTAAGTTTTGCTTATAACTTGATGTTAATAAGATTGTCAATTTCATGTCTCTTATTTAGACTACATTATTGTTAACATTATTATTGCAATTATGATATTTTCTTATTTTGTATTTTACTTTTTAATTAATATTTATGCACTTAGATAAATTTGAAATTTTTTTTTATTGATTTTGGAAAGAATACGATTACTCTTGAAAAATATATAAATGTACAAAAATCAAAAGAAATGTAAAAGATTCGCAATGTGAAAAAGATGCACGAAATAAGCCTAATAAGTGAAAGGATGCAAAAAAATGTGCCACAACTTTGAAAAAGATGCACAAAGGACCACATGTGTTAGCTATTTCTTTTCAGACTCTTTTAATCTCTTAATTCAAATTGATCTTATGTTCATTTATATTTTATATTGAAATTTGAAATATACAATTTTTATTTTCATCTTTTCTACAATGGTTTTCTCTATCTTAATGTCTAAATTGACTCATATTTTTGATAAATTCTTTTTTTTATCTATGTTATATCTCTTCTTAAATTCTATAGATTACTTTGATTTGCCTAATATTTTAATTTTATTTGCATAACTTATTTCAATCACTTTTAAGATTGAATTATCAAATGATTTTTATATGTCTGCTTACTTTTCAAGCCTTTCTTTTCTTCTCTTTTTGCTGTTGTAAAAAAAGGGAGAAATTGTTTGATTCGTGGTATTGTTTGATTTGTATTGTATGTGTGTCTGTTTTTGCTTTGTATTTTCTGTAAGTTGTATATGTTGTGTGTTTGTTTTATTTTTGTTAGTTTTGTTGTATATGTTATGTGTTTTATGTTGTTCAATGCCTCCTTATTTTCACGTGTTCATCAATTTAGGAGGAGTTTAGGAGATTCTTAGATTTTAAAATTATATAAATAATAATTGTTTTACCATCATCAAAAAGGGGGAGATTGTTAAGAGAGTTGCTATTTGCATGTTTTACATTCTTGTAACTTATATAGTTTTTGATGATTTCAAATATTATTATTTTATGTGTAGTTATCTCCTAACACTTTTTGGAAGAGTTGTTTTTTCTCTTTTGTATACTAGCATTTCAGGAAAATCAAACACCAGACTACGAAGACTTCAAATCAAATTCAGCATGAGATACTTTGAGTATTTAAAGCTTGTATTTTTCTTTGAATTAAGTTTGAGAGGGAGTGATTATAATTGAGTGAATAAACACACACACTTTAGGAGATCATAAAAAAATTGTACTGATCGTACAGGACGAACATAGTTCGTACGGGACGGTCAGGTCAGTTATCTCCTCGTAAGGGCAATGGAATGAACAGGAATTGAAGAAAATTTTTCTATGTCCTAATCGTCCAGGATGAAGTGTATTCATCCCAGGACGAAATGTTCTCTAGAAAATTTTCGTTCAGACGAAATTTATATTCGTTTTAGGATGAGTTGCTCTCTGGAGTATTTTAGTCCAGGACGAAGTGTATTTGTCTCGGGATGAAATCTCCTCTGGAGAATTTTCATTCAGACAAAATTTATAATCGTTCCAGGATGAGTTGCTCTCTAGAAAAATTTTGTCCGAACGAACCCATATTCATCCCAGGATGAAATGAACCGACTCTGAAATTTTAGTGACGTTTTGCAGTTTTTGAGAATCGACCTATGGAATAACCGTTCATAACAGACGAATGTAGTTCGTACGGGAAAATGTGTGTGTACGAAGTCATTTCGTACCCATATACATTAGGTTCGTTTCCAACGCATTTAAGTAAAATCGTCCAGGACGATCCACGATCGTACGGGATGATCCAATGCGTATTGACTTGAAAATTTGCAGTTTTGGATGGTTTTTTATGTTTTCCTATAAATAGTCCAATCTAAACTGCCACTTAATCTTTTTGCTCACTGATCATCGTGCCTTTTGAAAGAAGAATCTAGGAGAGAGTGTGAGAAAGTGTTCGAAGGAGAATTCTTACTACTGGAGCATGATGGTTTCACTTGGGGTTTAAAGGTAAGAGTTTTTACTTTTTATTTGTGATTATTTCACTCTTTTCTTTCTTCCTTCTAGATTTTTTGTGAGGAAAACTGTTAAGGAGATCCGGTTCTCTGCCGACACTTGGAGAGTGTGAACAGCCGAAGGGTTCTCTGCCCACACTAGGAGAGTGTGAAAGGATGAAGGGTTCTCTACAAAACTGTGGTTGAAAAATCTATTTCTAAAAACTCACTAAAGTTTATTTTTTGGTTTAAGAATAAAAAAGAGGGATATATTTTTAATTACCAATTCACCTCCCTCTTAGTTAGTCGTGGGACATAAGCTTATGTTTAACAACCTAATTCATAGTAAACAAGTTTCAATAGTTTAAAGGGGTATATTAGTAGGAATATAAAGGATAGTCAAAATTTTGCTAATTTTGAATGTCACTTTATAGAGTGTCTTTTATGTGCAATGAATGGCTAAAACGTAATAGTAGAATGTTAACTAATGATGTGAACTTATGAATTATCGTTAATTGTGGAGTTTAGTGGATTTTAAGATAATTTTGAAGTGTAGGAAATAAGACTTGGCCCATGTGATCTCTAGTTGAGTGAAGAGCTAAGTGAAAGTGAGGTTAGGTTTCAATTAATGAGGAAGGATTCCATTCACATATTTTTAATATTTTAAACAAAACAAATTTTTTGCTGGCGATTCATTATTTTAGATAAAAACAGTTATATTTAAAAAATCAAAATTATGGACTTTTATTAGGCTCTTATAATTGAGCATTTTCTTAGATATTTTTCATGGGCTTTGATCATTTCACTTATAATAAGATTTTAGCTTAATTATTTTGATTCACATGATGTGATATATCAACTCCCCTTCGTGCAACTAAACATTGCTATAAAAAGTTAAATTTTAAATAATCTTTTACTAATTATGGGTTCCAAGTATATAAAGTTGTATGAGTTAGTCACGTATCATTAATAGGTATCTTATTCTTTGAATGAATTTAAAACTAATGTCTAATAGCCAAATCAATGCATACTTTCTTAATAACTACATAATCTATCTTAAAAATATAAGAGAAGTGGGGGATAATGTCTCCTACTAAATAGTAGATTGACCAAGTGGAGTTTTCCTAACTTTCTCAAGTGATAAAAATATTGTCAATGTTAACAATAGAATTGATAAACATAGGGAGGCAAATTAAGTTGACTGGCATTATATTAAATTTTCTTAAAAATTTAGAAGAGGCTTCAAGCCCTTGCAAGCATTTTATTAAATTGAAAGATTTGAAAAATCTAAGGTGAATTTAAATTAAAACATAATATTCTTCTTTTATTTTTTTTATTTCATCGATTATGATTAATCCTTAAAACATATTTTTCATTACTTCAAATAATTTTCTGTCATAGACTCTCATGTAGGCTTTGAAAGTGATCGTTGAATGTGAATGTGAAATTAAATAATAAATGAGATGTGGGATTAGTTAGATTAAATAATTTCAAGGATTTTCACAATACGCTATTTTAAAAGATGAAGCTTCGGTTGTCTAGAGAAAGTATTATTGCAAACAAAATTCTAATGTAGAAAATTGAAGTCTCAAATTACTGTGTTTATTCATAAAACACCTTAGTAAGTTTATTAAGTCTTGATTAACTAAAATTTATCAATGATTTGGAGATGGTAAGTAGATAAAAATTTTAATTAGGTGATAAATAATTTTTATATGTCTTTCAAAAGTGTGAAATGAACCTAACATTATGATCCAAGATAATGAATGAAGAAAAGCCACTTAGATGCATAATTCACTAAAAGAATTATCTAGTTCTTTAGGAAGAATCATTGAATTTGGGCCATTGTAAGAAATGGATCATCTTGGAGAAATTGTCAGTAACTATAAAAATCATTTCATGTTCTTATGCTGTATGAGATAATCTTAAGGAAAAACTATTTGAAACCCTAATGCTCAATGGATTGTCTACAATGATTTTTCAAATAATTAGGTCTAATATTGACCAATCTATTTGAAAAATAAAGCCAAGCTAGTGCAGGCTTCAAATAAGGTTAAGATATTTATGGGATTTTGGAAACGTCCCATAGTTCTCTTCCTTTATCTTTCAAACCAATTGGATTAGTTTACAGGAGTATTTAATGAAAATTTGTACGCGAACAAGGTGAAATTACTTAAAAAATAACTATCCAATACTTTTGAAATTATTTTTATATTATAGTGCTTCAAATTATAAATCCTTGAAACTCTAGAACACAAAATTTGTTTCTATAAATAATTTATTATTAATTGTCAAAGATATAGCCATTAGTAAACATTTAATAAATCATTTGAAATTGATCCATAATGTCGGCTTTGACTAAGCAGGTGCTTTATTGGTGGCGTGCAGTCATGGCGTACTCAAAATAGTGGCAATCGCCAACTTAAACATTTGGTATTAAAGGATGAAATCATTTAAGAGCACCATACACATCTAAACCCTAAATTATTTTAATGCAATATATAAAGTCCTAACTAGGAGGCTGGGGTTTTAGTGTTACCTCTGTAAATTGAGTATGTATGCTAGAAATTTATCTAGTTCACTTCCTTAGCTGGAGTGTGGGAAAATAAATTGCCACACAGATTCAGCGTGCATTCTTTTTTTTTTTTGATGGAAGACTACTTTGTGAATATTGTATCATCTTTAAAGATGGACACAATATTCTACAATGAATTTTAATAACAAAATAGAGTTTTAGAAATATTATTTATGTTATCAGACATCAATGAAAGGAACAAAATATCATACTGAAAGATGAACAACACGTTATCCAATGGAAATGATTGAAAAGAGAAATGAGTTTTAGAAGTTTCACCATTCTTACAAAAAAATGCGATAATGAGAATAGTATATCATCATCGAAGATGAACATAATATTATGTGAAGAATTCAAAATCAAGCATGATTTTTGAAGATTGTGCCATTCCTACAGTCAAATACGACAAAGAGAATTTGCATATATTGCATTTCTAAAATAGTTTAGAAGAGAAAATCTGTATCTAACTCACTTAGAGGGAAAAAATATTCCTTTTCTGACATCCAAAAATAGTTTGGAGAGACAAAATCATAGAAAATCTGCATATATTGCATTTCTAAAACAGCTGGGTAAACCAATTTTGTATCCAACTCACTTAGAGAGAAAAAATCTGCCTTTTTCTGACTTCCAATACAGTTTAGAGAGCAAAAATTATAGAATTCTGAATGTGTTTTATTTGAAAAACAGTTTAAAGTCAGAAGTCATAAAAATCTGCATGTGTTTCGTTTCCAAAATAGTTTAAAAATTAAATCTACATTTATCTCATTTCTATATAAGTTTGAAACACAAAAGAAAGTAAAAATCAGCATTTGTTTCATGTTTCACACATGTTTGGGCAATAAGGAGATTGAAAATATGTAATAAACTCATTTATAGAGAAAATATCTATATTTTTCTAACTTCCAAAAAGTGTGAAAATAATGAAAATATGCATTTACTTGATAATAGGATTGTTTAAATACATGTTGAAAGGATAAATATATTAAAGATGATGCTCAAGTTGAAGGAAGATGATATGGTAGAATTTATTTTCATGAAAAAACTTCTCATCTCTAACAAATAAATGATATTCATTAACTTTCAACCAATAATTCATAAAAGTTAAACTCTCTTTTCATCTTCTTTTACTAATAGTTGAAATACAACAAACAACGATGAAGGAAGTTCCACTACCACTGAATAAATGACACATTTTATTACCGAAATTATGAAAAGAGAATATATAAACTGAATTCAAACACAAATGAGATTTTATACTTCATGAGATCGCAAATAGAGTATTAGAGTTTAATGTCATACAAGCATGTAAAAGAATATTCATAGTAAAATCAATTAGTAAATAAACACAACAATGACATATACTATGGCATTATACTAAACGTCATAAAACAAAATAACGTAGTCACCTCATCTAGAAATTTGTAAAAACTTGTTAACAAATAAATATTTCCAATTTAACCTTTTATAGATTCAATCAACCATCACGTAACATACCTACAAGCCTTTGTATTACATAATACCAAGCATGTAGGAAATATTCCAATTTAATCGAAGTCCATGAAATGCATTAAGCTTTTGCCAAGTGCTCATATCCAACATCATAACTTCTAACTAATTTGGCAAAGAGCTTCATATCCAGGAAGATCAAAATAGGAATTTCTTTTAACCAGCCACCGTAGGTCATTATTTTATTACAATATCTAAAAGCTAATAAGCCCCAATCATCTTTACAAGAAATAAAATCAAATAAACATCCCTTTCTCTAAACACAATTTAAGACTATTCATATCACATTGTAAGTTTTGATTGCAAATATCCATGGAATGTATGATTCCACTTAAATGCCTATGAAAGATTGAATGAAACAAGACAATTAATTGTAAGCTATTTCTCTCCAAAAGCTCTTAAGCTACCAATGTAATCATCCAACTTTCTCATCGAATAGGTAAATACATTTGAAAAATTGTATGATTTTTGCAATTCATTTGTATCGATATTTGCATTTATATATTCCCAAATGAATCATAAACTTTCTAATAGCCCTATGAAACAAATGAATTGTAGATAGATTGCCATTAGAATTTGTGAGTGAAAATTTTGAACAACCAATGAAAGATCTACGTATGTTCTGTTATACCAAAAGCAAAACATCGTAGAGAATAAATAAATAAATAAAGTGTACACAATTATGCTTGGACATATTCATTCGAACAGTTAGCATTACTAAACTTAGTACAATTGAATGAGAGCACATCATAAAAAGAGACAAAAAAATCTAACAAATTATATGACAATAAGAGGCATTCCAATATATGCTTATTTAGGAAAAAAAAAACTATGAATCCTTTGAATTTAATTTGTATCATTATAAGTAAGATTATTTGAGGAGGGCACCACGGAGTGGATGAAGGTCATTATTTGCCCTAACAACTATAAATTATGGTGTGTTTGTTCTTATTATTTATGCCCTTTATTTTCCTATGCTTAACTATGTGGTTGAAAGCCCTTATCTTTTTATTATTATGAAAATAATTCACTTCGGCATTGAGTGATAAAATTATTTATTTTTTAAATATTAAAAAACTTATAAAAAGATTTTCTTTTTGTTAAAGAAATTTATAAATTGACAATTCACCCCACTCTTGGTTTGCCTTGGGATGGTTCTTCGAGGTTTAATAACCTTCACTAACTTTCAAGTGGTATTATAGTTGGATTCAAAAACTAAGTTTTACAAAACTTTTGAAAAACGATCAATGGCTAACTTTAGAAATCATAGTACTGTAAAAAGATATTCAATCAAATGCATTAGATAACATTTTTTTTTTACTTTTGAAAAATTTTATGTCTGCTTTCTTGCAATCAGTAGACTATGAATGTTTGTTCAGGAAGAATATTCTGCACCTTCTCGTTTAATAAATGACAGTAAAAGAGAAATACCATTATTTGAATGGAGTATTGAGGATAGAGATTTAGCCCAATTAAATGCTAAATATTGAAACTATTTTTTTTGTGCATCAAAATATGAAAAATATATGCGTATAACTACTTGCACTACTGGTAAAGATATTTAGGATAAATTGTGCCTGACCTACGAAGGAACAATAGAAGTGAAATAATCTAGGTTAAATACTCTACTCCATGATTATGAACTATTTTGTATGAAACTTAGTAAGTCAATTTCAAAAATGTATAATAGGCTCACTCAAATCGTGACATCCCTACATGCTTTTGGTAGATAAATTATAAATTCTAAAAAAGTTAACAAAATTTTTCGTTGTCTACATAGTTCCTATGAAGCTAAAATAAATGATATTATTGAATCTAAGGATCTAATTTTTTATTGAATTGATAACTTGCTTAGATCACACAATGCCTACCAGCAAGGAGTGAGTCCAAGGCAGATTCATGCAGGTGAGAATAAAAAAGATAAATATGTTATCTTAAAAGCAAAGGGTTTTAATAATGACGGTTCTGTTCCATAAGATGATGATGACATAGAATTGATGACAAGGCAATTTAAAAGTTTTTTAAAGAAAAAGCAAAAGCATCATTAGCAATGAAACAAATATAAAGCTAAAAAAATTCCAAGGTTTCTTCTGATGTCATCTAATTCAAATGTAGAAAGTTAAGGCACTTAAGGTCTTATTGCCCAAATCTTAAAGCTCACCCAACAAGGAGAAGGGGGAAGAAAAAGATAAATTCAAAAAGATCAAGCAACAAACTCAAGAGGCTTTTTGGGCATACTCCACTTCAGAATCATCTGAAATAAAAGCAGAAGAGGTAATAACTAACTTATGCTTAATGATAGATAACTGTTGAGATAGTTGCTACTTAGTTCTTGCCTGTTTGATATTCTTGCAACTTGTATATTTTTTATGATTCCAAGTATTATTGCTTTGATTATTATTTCTCATAACATATTTTTGAATTTTTTTTCTCTTGTGTGTACTAACATTTCAAAGAAATCATACTCCAGATTGTTGAAGACTTCAAATCAAGATCAGTTTAGAGTTTACTGTAAATAAAGTATGTATTTTCCATTTCATTGAGTCTGAGAGAGTATGATTGTAATTTAGTAATTGAGCACACACATACTTGGGGAGAGTTTAAAATTCACATTTTTTAAACTAATCATATTATATGATATTAGTTTATATGGGACGATGTGTTCATTTATTTTTTCCGAAGAGAAATCGAACAAACATAAATAAATTTTTTTTAAGTATGGATCATATTGTACGAACCTAGTTCGTACTTGCCTTCCAGAGTATGAAATAGACAGGTCCTTATTCGCTTAAAAATAAAATTTTCTAAGTATGGATTGTTCTGTATGAACCTAGTTCGTACATGCCTTCTAGAGTATGAAATGGATGGGTCCTTGTTCACTCAAAAATAAAATTTTCTAAGTATGAATCGTACTGTACAAACTTAGTTTGTACATGCCTTCCAGAGTACGAAATGAATGGATCTTTTCTCACTTAAAAATATTTTTTCTAAGTATGGATCGTATGGGATGATCACAATTCATATATTCTTTCACGAGTATGATATAGACAAGTCCATTCTTGCTCAAAAATATTTTTTCAAAGTATGAATCATACGGGATGATCCTAGTTCGTACATGCCTTACAGAGTACAAGATTATGAGGTCTCTTTTCGTCCTGACATTCCATTTAATTGAATTTGAAAAATTTTTATAATTGATCGTACCAAATGATGATGTCATCGTACGTACGCCATCTAGAATATAAAATATTGGGGCTCCTTTCAAACCAACAAACTCAAAAAAGTTTTCTTACAGTTCATCCCAGATGAACATGGTTTGTACAGGACGATGATCGGGTATGAAGTGATTTCGTAACGATTAACAATAGGTTCATATGCAATATTGTTTGAACTATTTGTATGTATGAAATATGATCATTCTATATGATCGTGTACGCTCAAAATTGAAAACTTCGATTTTTGGGATGATTTTTTTTTTGTCTTTTGTATTAAATGTTTGCTAAAAACTAACATAAAAAAAGTCTTATCTTCATGATTTTTCAAGGGAAATTAAAGAAGAGAGTGTGAGAGAGTGTTTGAGAGAGATTTCTTCTAAGTGGAGTGTGAAGGGTTCATAAGGTTACTCAAAGGTAAGGATCAGATCTCTTTATAATTATGGTTATCACTCTTCCTCTATCTTTCTAGATTGCTCGTTAGAAGATCTTTCGAGAAGATCTGGTACTTTCCCTATAATTGGAGGGTGTGAAAGAATGAAGGTACTCAGCCTACACTTGTAGGGTATGAAAGGATGAAGGTTCTCTGCCTTTACTTAGATGGTATGAAAGGACGATGGTTATCTACCGACACTTAGAGAGTGTGAAAGGATGATGGTTCTCTACTGACACTTGGAGAGTGTGAAAGCATGACGGTTCTCTGCTGGACCGAGGATTGGTGGAAGAGAGGCTTTTGAAAGACTTCTCTGCCTTGCTGTGGGGTAAAAAGGAGAGTCACTTTGGTAATAGTACAATACCTAAAGAGGGAGTCTTCAAGGAGTGGATGTAGGTTGTGTTTGATCGAACCACTATAAATTTCTATGTCTTTTATTTAAAAGTTTGTTATGGATGTTAAGCCCTTATGAACTAGTCTCGAGGCTAACCAAGAGGGGGGTGAATTGGATATTTAAAAATTATTTAACTAAAAGAAAATTCTTTTTAAATCTTATAGCAAAAATGAATTAAATTAATAATAAAAAGATTAATCAGAGATTTCATTCAAGCAGTAAATTATACTAAAAATAAAGTACATAAAGTAATCAGAAAGAGAACACAAAATTTATAGTGGTTCGGTCCAACCAGACCTACATCCACTCCTCGAAGGCACCCTCCAAGTATTGCACTAGATCTTTAGTGTCTATCCTTTAGCTCCCAGCTAGGCAGAGAAGCCCTTATAGAATGACTTCCACCTTCCCCGGTGCGACGGAGTAGCTGGGCCCTTTGATACCAAAGAGATTTTCTTCTTCCCAAAACTTCCCTCAAGATGAACCTTAAATCTGATGGTATTAATGTTGCAATCCATGACCCCTAGTCTGAGATTTTGATGATGACAAATCTGACTTATTATTCATTAAATACCTTTGATTTCTGCTATTGTGTGTAAGTTACTAACATTTTATGGAGATCACAAGTTACTCAGTACAACCAGAAGACTCAAGAATGGATAGAGTAGGAGTATGAGTTTATAACATTATAATTTTTTCATTTATTTTTATTTTTTCTTTTCTTGAGTCTGGCCATAAATTTTATATAAGACTACGCAACCATGCACACACATAGGGGAAGAGGATTTTAAAAATGTAGTTTTTTTTCTGTTGATCATATTATACGTGATTATATCATACCGTATGATCTGATCAAGCTGAAATGGCTTTCTATAAACAAGTCATACAGTACGATTTATATTGTATTTGTTACTAATCCAAAATGCTAGCCACTAGAATTATTTTAAGTAAGTTTAATAGCCATTCGTAATGTATGAACCTATTCATACTGTATTAACCTACTCGTACTGTACAATGTATTTTTAATACTTACTTAAATTAACCTCATGATTAGTAGATAAATCAAGGATTAATTTCTGATTGGTTATCATACTGTATAATCAACTGAGGCTATTTTCCATCGTCCTGAACTTCATACTGGTTGATCCCTTGATTATGACTAATCATACTGTATGAAGTAGGTTGTACCCTATGTTGTATAGAGATGAGTTTTAATCATCCCAGCAATCGTCCTGTATGAATAGAAGAATTTTTTCAGATCGTACTCTACGAGTTTATATCGTACTATATGATTGTATTCAAAATTTTTGGCATGTTCATAAACATTCTTACATGAACGAATCCCATTTTTTACTAATCATACTATATGATGTTGGATCATACTGTACGATAGTAATGACTACTTGGATAATTTTAGGGTTTTTTGGAGCCCGTTTTAAGTATCAAAAGTTCAATTTTTTGAAGAGTGACTAAGAGAGAGGAATGTGATTAGAGAGGGATTCCTTGGGAGAGAGCTCTTGAGAGGATTTTAGGGTTTGTTAATGGAAGGAGATGGTGGGCTTGGTGAGGGAGGATTGTGAGGGAGATCACACGGTTACTTCGGGCTTGCTGCACTTTACTCCTCCTATGGTCTGTGAAGATCTTCTGGGAGGCTCCCTGACGGGAGACTCTTCTACATCCATGCCCTCTAAGATTCTCTGCCTTCTCCAAGAGGGAGAAAAATGAGAATGTACACTGCCATCGCAAGGTGGGTGACAAAGCGCTTGGCACTCCGCCATGCCGGGTTGGTGAAAGTGAGGTTTGTAAGGACTTCTCCGCCTTATCGAGGGGGAAAAAAAGAACTATTATTTAGTAGTGAAATTCCCATAGTGGAGGACTTCAAGGAGTGGACCTACGTCAAGTGACCGAACCACTATAAAATCTCTAGTGTGATTTTTCCCTTACCTCTTTTTTTTCACTTGCTTTTTATTTTCATTATAATTGCTTGGTAAAAATCATTGTGAAATTCATTGTTGCAAATTGTGTTCAAATACTCGCTTCCGCATTAGTTAAATTTTACTATTTGAAATTTAAAAATATTAAAAAAAATATTAAAACTTCTATTTAGGATTTTTTATTACAATAATTTTTTACAATTCACCCCCTCCTCTTGGAGCATCTTGTAATTTTTATTGGTATTAGAGCAGGGTTTCAAAAATAGCATTTTAGAAAGCCTTGAAAAACAATCATGTCCCATTTTGGTAATCATAATACCACGGAGGGTTATTCAATAACCCATCCACCTCTTTTTGATAATATCCCATTTGATTTCTTGAAAATTAGAATGTTTAATTTTTTATAGTCTATTGACTATCTCATGTGGATGTTGTTTAATGATGATTATGTTGTACCATTTAAACTTATGAATGGAGTGAAAACTCAATTACCTTTTAATGAATGGAGCAATGAGGATAGGGATTTGGCTCAATTAAATATGAAGTGCTTAAATTATTTATTTTGTGCTTTAAAATATGTGTACTACATGCGAGTATCTACCTATGCTTCTAGTAAGGAGATTTGGGATAGACTGTGTATCACGTATGAAGGAACTAGTGAAGTTAAATAATCTAGTCTTAACATTATATTGCATGAATATGAACTCTTTCGTACGAAACCTAGCGAAATAATATCTAACATGTACACTAGGTTCACCCAAATCATGACATCCTTACATGCATTAGGTAGAGAAATTTTAAATTCTAAAAAAATTAACAAGATTCTTAGATGCTTTCTTAGTTCCTATGATGCTAAAATTACTGCCATTATTGAATCAAAAGATCTAAACTTTTATTCTATTGACAATTTGCTTGGTCACTCATTGCATATGAGAAAGGAGCGAGTTAGAGGCAAAGTGATGTAGGTGAAATGAAGAAGGAGAGGACAATGGCATTGAAAGTAAACAATTCATAAAGTGAAAGTTCTCCATGGGAAGAAGAAGATGACATAGACTTGATGACCCGACAGTTCAAGAATTTTTTGAAAAGAAAATAAAGGCGTCATCAAAACAACTGGAATAAAGGTAAAATATTGAGAACTATTAAAGTTTTATCTCACATAATTTTCTTTGAGTGCAGGAAATCAGGTCACCTCTGAGCTGATTGCCCCAACTTAAAGAGTCAACTAGCTAAAGAAAAAAGCGCGGACAAAGCTAAGTACAAGAAAGAGAAGATGAAGACACAAAAGGCATTTTGGGCTAACTCTTCCTTAGAATTATGAAAAGAAAAAATAGTGGAGGAGGTAATGAATTTGTGTCTAATGGCTAACAATAATCTTGATCAATCAGATCAGGACGAGGTATGTCAACTTTTATATGAAGATCTACTACTTATTTCTAAGAAAATCCATGAATTATATACGAAATTTAAAAAGATTCCTACTAGTCTAAATATTGATTTTAGTACTTTACAAATAGAGCATGCTAACTTAGTTAAAGAAAATTCTAATTTAGATAGAGATTACATGTCCCTGCTTGATGAGTATGATGCATTAAATAAGAAGCATATTGAATTAACATAAGCACATGAATCCTTAAAAACAACGTATATTGAACTAGAAAAGGCTTTTGATAGACTAGATAAACTTGCTTTGGAGTTAGATCACAACGGACATCTGTTGAAGCGGAAAGTTGATGAATTGACATATCAAAACAATACATTTAAAGACAAAATCAAAGAACTAAAATAAGTGAAGACATCGCCCACATTAGACCAATCTAGCAAACCCCAAGCACTACATGAATCACATAACTTTAGGAAGAGGCATCACCACCCACATAAATTAGTGAACCCATTTCCTGGTGTTAGGTGATTCTCTTGTGGCATTCTAGGTCACATAGCCCACACATGAACAATTCGCCATATGACACATCTAGTATGGAGATCTAAATTGCATCCATCACAGCATAGCATGCATACATCTCATTCATGCAAGCATAAGGAAGAACCCAAACTCACTTGGGTTCCCAAATTTAACCCTTGAATGAAATTGTAGGGATACTCTCACAAAATACCTAGTGAGAGCATGTGGTACTTAGATAGTGGCTGCTCGTGATATATGACTGGAGATATAAAGAAGTTCATTTTACTGGAGACCTAGACAAGAGGAAAAGTAACATTGAGAGGCAACACTGCCAGGAAAGTGGTAGGCTCAAGTATTGTTGGAAATGCTAAGAATGTTTTAATTGAAAATGTTTTATTAGTTGATGGTTTGAAGCATAACTTACTCAGTATTAGTCAATTATGTGATAAAAGATTTGACATACAAATTCTTTCTGATAAATGCCTGATTAGCTTAAATAACAAATTTGTTTTAGAAGGAAAATGAATGAATAATATTTACATGTTAGATCTTGATTGCATTGATAATTTAAATTCTTTTTGTTTAAAAACAATAGTAGATGACTTATGGCTATGGCATAGGAGACTATATCATGCTAGTATGAAAACACCTAGAAACCTCACTTAGAAAAACCTAGTTAGAGGAGTACCTAAGTTAGACTTCACTAAGGACCATCTATGCGATGCCTTCCAAGTAGGAAAAAAATCAAATAATCCTTTCATTTAATCAAAGATGTGAGCACCTCTAGGCTATTAGAAATCCTTCACATAGACTTATTTGGACCCTTTAGAATAGCTAGCCTAGATGAAAAAAATTATAGATTTGTGATTGTAGATGACTTCATTAGATTCACTTGGGTAAAATTCCTAACACATAAGAATGAGTCGTTTGAGAAAATTAAGGTATTCTCCACTTATATTCAATGAAAATTATGAAGTGAAATATCAACAATCCATAATGATCATGGTGGAGAGTTTCAAAATGAAAGATTTAAATCATTATGTTAAGAGATACGAATATAGCATAATTTCTCAGCCCCTAGAACACCTTAGTAAAATAAAATAGCAGAAAGAAAGAATAGAACCTTAATAGAAGCTGCTAGGCAATGTTAACTGAGTACACCCTTCCTAAATATTTTTGGTAGAAGTAGTAAATACGACATGTTATGTCTTAAATAGGGTGAACATTAGATTAAAGCTGAATAAAACTCATTATGAACTCCTTGAGGGTCAGACACTAAATCATTCACACTTACATGTCTTTGGTTGCAAGTGCTTCATCTTGATTAATGACAAACTTCCCTTAGAAAAATTTAATCCCAAGTTTGATGAGGGTGTCTTCTTAGGTTATTCTTCTGTAAGTAAGGACTATAGAATCTTTAATAAGATAACCTTAATAGTAGAAGAGTTCACCCATATAGTATTTGATGAATCAGAAAAGCACTCTAAATCTAAATTTGGAGATGATAAAATAGAGGCAATTCAAGGAGTAGAAACTAAAACCGTAGGAGAAAGGGTAGAACATTAAGAGGATTTGCCTAGAGAATAGAGATTTTCCTCTAGACATCCTAAAGAGTTAATTTTAGGAGACTGTTTAGAAGGTGTAAGAACTAGGCATAGACTTATGAAGAAGGTTAGTCATTCATCATTCATTTATATTGTAGAACCAACGAGTATAGATAAAGCTTTAGGAGATGAATTATGGATCCTAGCAATACAAGAAAAGCTTAACCAATTCACCAGGAATGATGTTTGGGAGTTAGTCAAGAGACTTAAGGAATAGAGTGTAGTTGGAATTAAATGGGTCTTTAAAAATATGGTGAATGAACTATAATTAGAAATAAAGCCAGACTAGTAGCTAAGGGGTACAACTAAATTAAGGGAATAGACTTTGAAAAAACCTTCGCCCTGGTACCTAAACTAGAAGCCATAAGAATGCTCTTAGCATTTGTTTGCTTCAAAAGTTTTAAACTATATCAAATGGACGTAAAGAGTGCTTTTTTAAACGGGACAATCAAGGAGGATATCTATGTTGAGCAACCCCTGAAATTTGAAAGTTCACAATTTCCAAACCATGTATTGAAATTAAAAAAGACTTTATGGGTTAAAGCAAACACCTAGAGCCTGGTATGCAAGACTTAGCTCATTCTTGCTGGATAGAGGATTTGTAAAGGGTAGTGTGGACACTACACTCTTTTTAAAAAAGGTTAAAGATGAAATTCTCATTGTTCAGATTTTTGTGGATGACATTCTATTTGGATCTTCAGATAAAATTTTATGTGATAAATTTTCAAAAATAATGAGTAATGAGTTTGAAATTAGCATGATGGAAGAGCTTAATTATTTTCTTGGCTTTAGTATAAAATAATTGGATAATGGAACATTTCTTAGCCAAATGAAATACATTAAGGATATTCTAAAAAAAATATGAAATGGATAGTGCTTAGTCCATGAATACTCTAATGAGCTCCATGATTCAACTAAATAAAGACCAAAATGGAAAATCAGTATATCAGAAAAAATATAGAGGAATGATCGGATCTCTCCTCTACCAGACTTCCAATAGATCAAACATAATGCTTAGTGTGTGCCTCTGTACATGTTTTCAAGCTGATCCTAAAGAGTCCAACCTAACTGTGGTTAATAGAATTCTTAGATATCTACTAGGTACCCCAAACTTAGGAATTTTATTTCCTAGGCACAGCACTTCCTTTGAAATCTTGGGGTACGCAGATTTTGATTTTGCAGGATATAGGGTAGATAGAAAAAGCACCTCTAGTACCTGCCAATTCATAGGACAATCGTTAGTTTCTTGGTGCATTAGGAAGCAAAATTCGGTTGTCCTCTCCATGGCTGAGATACAATATATTGTAGTAGGAAGCTGTGTTGCACAAGTACTATAGTTAAAGCAACAAATTTTTTATCTTGGATTACGTGTAGGAACCATCTCAATCATGTGCGACAACACAAGGGCAATTTGCATTTCTAAAAATCCAATTCAACACTCCCAAACAAAATATATAGATATTAGATACTATTTCATAAGAGATCATATTGCTAAGGGAGATATAGAATTACATCACATAGCTACAGGAGATCAATTGGCAGACTTCGTCAAGAAACCACAAGCGTACAACACCATCAGTACTTTGAGGATGAGACTAAGTGTCATATATTAATGCATAATTAAAAAAAATAAAAAAAAAATATTTTTTAAGGTTGTTCCTAATCATCACATAATCACCATTTAAAATTTGATAATTTACATTTTCCTTATCATACTATACAATCCATTATCGTACTGTCTGATATATCAAACCTACATATATCACAACCCAGGCTCAAATTTTTCCTCTGTTCATCATATTGTACGATCCACATCGTACTGTACAAAATAGGTGGCAGTTCATTGAATTCGTTTGGTACGACTTTATTGAAAATTGTACGGTATAATTTCTCCTCTTCGTACTATGCGATCCACGTCAGCAAAATGGATGAGGTTGACTTAAAGGTGGCTGGTATGATATAATTATAGTTCATACTATAAGAAATGTTATTCATGTTATACGAAATTTTTCGTCAAGGGTCATACCGATGACCCTCAGGGAGTTTGAAATCTTTCTAATCGTACTACACGATACTAATCATACTATATGATTTGACCATCTTTTTAAAACTATTTGTTCATGCAACATTATTGCCCTATCATATTGTATGATACCATATTGTACTGTATGATATCTCCAAAATTCTATAAATTGGATTAAATTGAAGTTCATTTCACTCATTTCTTCTTTACACTCACTTAGTATAACCTGCCTTCCCAAAACATTGAGCTCTAGCAAGTGCGGTTGTCTCATTATTGGAAGCTTGTCTTTCTCTCGCCGCCCAATGACCATTTTTTTGACTTCTAAAAATGAAGAGTCCTATTGCAAATATAAGGCCTACAAAATTACACCCTCTCGGATGCTGAATCAAGCTACTTTAAACTTTGAGGTAATGAACCTCTTGTATCCACCACTTTCAAATTCCTCCTTATCCTGGCCTTCCCATATAATTCAGAACTCTTATTTGAATTCATAGACAACCTAACCTACACTATCTACACCCTAACCTTCCACTCTTTTGTATGCCAACAACGCATAGAAATAACTAAGGCTGACATCGCCCAATACAATGGGCTATCTACTGAAGGACGTAGAGCTTATTCCTTCATCTCAAATGATTTTGACTGGAGTGCTGCAATTTAGTCCTTAGGAATGTAGCTTTCTATCAACACCAACCTCTTATTCAATCCTTAACCCTAAATGCCCGAATTATTCAGCACATCCATACCCAAAGCAGGTGACTGAATCCGCATGATCCCAATCTTATCGCTCGTTACCTATCTTATAATGTCAAAAACAAAATTTGTTGAGGCATATTTGATTATTGATTATATCCTAAATATGACCATCCTTCACATCTCTACCACCCATAGAAAATAAAATCTAGCCCTTGGCCACTTTATAGGTTATATCCTTCAAAATACGTACCAATTAAGCTATCCTAGTGAGCTTAGTAATCTTCTAATTTTCTATACAGATGCCTCTTTCCGTATTTTATTTCATCGGGGGCAAGAGTCTGAAGAATAAGACTTTAATAAAGAAGAAGAGGAAGTTGCTCCTATTCCACAAAGATGATGTGCACCACCCCGAGGACCTGCAGCAGCCTACCCTCACGATGACTTGGTCGAATGATTCGACCAACTCCAGAGTCATCATGACACTCACATATAAGAACAACATCAACAACATGAGAAAAGCATGCGGTTGTTTGGGGATCACTTAACTTCGATTGATCACCAATTAGAGACAATCCATCAATATTTCCAACCACACCCACCTCAACCTCCAAGTGATCAGGATCATCCTTTCTAAATTGTATCTATTTTGTACTACCTTTCTTAGTGTTTCTCTTAGTGTTGACTCCTCTTTTGGTGAAGTCAAAAGGGGGGGGGGGAAGTCTATTGTTGTTTAGTTATTAATCTTGCTTATGTATTTTTTGCTTCTATTTACTTCTTCTTAAGTTCAATGAAATGCATTTTTTTCCTATTTATTTCATGATATTTTAATTAATTAAAAAAATAATTAAAAAATACCTTGAGATTGTTGTAATCCATGACTCTTAGTTTGAGATTTTGATGATGACAAATAATATCGTCTGACTTACTATTTATTTAATTCCTTTGATTTCTGCTCTTGTCTATGAGTACTAACATTTCAGGGAGATCACAAGTTACTGAGGACAACCAAAAGACTCAAGACTGTGTAGAGTAGGAGTGTAAGTTTATGACATTATAATTTTTTCATTTATTTTTATTTTTTCTTTTCTTGAGTCTGGCCATAAATTGCATATATGACTGAGCAAACATACACACATAATGGGGGGAGAGGATTTTAAAAATGTAGATTTTTTTACAGTTGATCGTACTATATGAGTTTATTTTATACTGTATGATTTGATCTGACTTAAACAGCTTTCTGTAAACATGTCGTACTGTACGATACGTTACTAATCCAAAACCCTACCAGCGTGAATTAATTTAAGTAAGTATAATAGCCATTCATATTATATGAACCTATTCATATTTTACGATTTATTTTGAATACTTACTTAAATTAACCCCATGATTAGTGGATAAATTAAGGATTAATTTCTTATTGGTTATTGTACTGTATGATATTGTTCATACTGTACGATCTACTGAGGTTATTTTCGATTGTCCCAAACTTCATACTGGAAGATCCCTTAATTTTGACTAATCATATTGTATAAGTATGTTATACCCTATGATGTACAGATACGGGTTTCAATTATCCTGGCAATCATCCTGTACGAACAGAAGAATTTTTTTAGATTGTACTGTAAGAGTTTATATCGTACTGTATGATTATAGACAGAATTTTTTGTCTGTTCATAAACCTTCATACCAGGATGAAACCCATTTTCTAATAATCATATTGTACAATGTTAGATCGTACTGTATGATAGTAATGGCTAATTGTAGAATTTTATAGTTTTTTGGAGCCTGTCTTAAGTATCAAAAGTTCTATTTTTTGAAGAGTGACTAAGAGAGAGGAACGTGATTAGAGAGGGATTTCTTGGGAGAGAAGTCTTGAGATGAATTTAGGGTTTGTGAGAGGAAGAAGAAGGTGGGCTTGGTGAGGGAGAAGGAGTGTGAGGGAGATCACATGGTTTCTCCGGGCTTGCTGCACTTTGCTCCACCTGTGGCCTGAGAAAATCTTGTGGAAGGAACTCTAGGGGGAGTCTCTTTTACATTTGTTTCCTCTAAGGTACTCTGCCTTCTCCAGGATGGAGAAAATGATAAGGTATGTTTCCATCATTAGGAGGGTGACAAAGTGCTTGGCTCTCCGCCACGTTGGGTTAGTGAAAGTGTGGTTTGTAAGGGCTTCTCTGCCTTGCCGAGGGTGCAAAAGGAGAACTATTATTTAGTAGTGAAATTCTTAGAGTGGAGGACTCCGGGGAGTGGACGTAGGTTAAGTGACTGAACCACTATAAAATCTTTGGTGTGATTTTTCCCTTACCACTTTTATTTTTGCTTGCTTTTCATTTTCATTATAATTGCTTGGTTAAAATCATTATGAAATTTATTGTTGCAAATTGTGTTCAAGTACTCGCTTCCACATTAGTTAAATGTTTTTTGTTTAAAATTTAAAAATACAAAAAAAAGATTTGAACTCTTATTTAGGATTTTTTATTGCAACAATTTTTTACAATTTTCCCCCCTCATGGCGCATCTCATAATTTCAACTAAGGTAAAAGCTTGTCGGAGCAATCGTGTAGACTCCCCTCTATACTCCCTTGAATCTGCCTCCAAGGATCTTCTCCCTCTCTCAAACTGCACCCTTTCTTCTCTCCCTTTGAAGTTCTCTTTTCACATTTCCTCTAGAAGAATAAAGCTTCTATGGCTGCCAAAGACACTTTCAAAGTTTTTGAAAAAGATTAAATAGAAGAGCTCCAAAATTGGTCTTAATAGCAATAAATTGACATTATCGTCCAGGTTGATATAAAAATTATCCTGTACGATCAGTACAAATTGAAGAGTATCATCCAGATTATCACCCAGAATGCATGTATGGACGTGAAAAAGTAAATTGATCATCAAGGATGATCTCACGATCGTCTGGACAAATTAGTATAAAAAGGCATATATCATCCAGAGCATTGACTTAAATAGAAGCAGGCTAATGTTTGATCATCCATGAATAACTATGGTTTATGAGCTGATTGTCCTGACTGATTCTGCTATCATTCAGGATGATATAATCGAGCAATCAAATCTTAATTACTTACCTTAATTACCAGATTAATTAAGGCATAATTGCAATACATCATCTATGATGATGTACTGGATGATGTCTAAAAATAAAAAACACCTAAATAGATCTAGTGGTAGATTCTATTTGATTTGAGCCTATCATCCCGATCGATACAAATATCATCCGGGATGATGCGCTTAATTATGGTTACCTTAACCAAGAAGCCCTAATTAGGATTTCTATTTTTAATTGATCGACTAGGCTAATTTTTAGATCATCCATGACGATACGATAAAAAATAAAAAACTTTAAAACAGTTAAAAAGTTTTCCAAGTATGTGTGTGCAAGATTACAAGCAAGCAAACATCCTTACAGGACATGACTCAAGAAATCAAAAAATACATAAGTAAAAATTACAAATCAAACTTTATCAACCAAATCTTGAGTCTTGAATGGTGCATCGTAATCCAAAAAAGTTAGTAAATACACAAACAAAAATATATTAAAAATATAGGTAGACAAAAGAAAGTGAGCCACAATATTTATTATCATAACAAACATAAACTCATAAGCTCGAGTTGAATCATTATTTTATGCATTTTTTTTATTTCAAGTTATTTTCTATAGTTAAAAAAGTTTTATTTTAAAACTTTAATTAACTTACTTTGTGAATCAATCATTTTTAAAATTTTAAATCGAAGAGTTTTTTTAAATTACCAATTCACCCCCCTCTTGGTTAGCCTTGGAACATTAGTTTAAGTTTAATAACCTAATCAAAATTCAATAAGAATCAACAAGTGGTATTAGATCATTATTTCAAAACCATAAATTTATACTACTTGAAAAATGAGCATGGCTACTTTTGGAAATCGAAAAACATCCAAAGGATACTCGATCACTAGACCTCCATTATTTGACAACATCCCTTTCAATTTTTGAAAAACACGCATGTCTACATTTTTATAGTCACTAGATTATCATATGTTGATCGTAGTTCAAGAAGGGTATATAAAACAACCTAGATTAGTTAATGGCATTAGAGTTGAGAAACATCCTTTGCTGATTGGACTATAAAATAATGTGACTTAGCACAATTAAATGCTAAATGCTTAAACAGTTTTTTTTGTGCACTTAAGTTAGAAGATTACATGCAGCTTTCCACTTGCATAAGTGGAAAGGACATATGGGATAGAATTTATTTTACTTATGAAGGGACAAGACTAAATATCATGTTACATGACTATGAATTATTTTGCATGAAACTAATTGAATCCATTTCTGAAACGTATATAAGATTCATTCATATAGTCACTTCTTTACATGAATTAGGTAGAGAATTAATGAATGTTGAATTAGTGAATAAAATACTTCATTATTTGCCTACTTATTATGATACTAAGATAACTGCTATAACATAGTCTAAAGATTTAAATGTTTACTCTGTTGCTAATCTTCTTGGATCACTAATTGGTTACGAGCAAGGAGTGAGACAAAGAAAGATTGATGCAGGAGAACAACGAAAGGAGAAGAACATAGCATTGAAAGTGGAGGAATCAGAGAGTAATGAATCACAACATAAGGATGTGAATGACATTGCCATGATGACTAGGAAATTCAGGAACATTCTTAAAAGGAAGCATAAGAGACGCCAGTAGTGGAACAAATGTAAGTTTAATAAAAATGATAAGGTTTCTAATGATGTGCTTTACTATGAATGTAGGAAACCTGGATATATATAATTGGATTGCCACAATCTCAAAGCCCCTTCTAGCAAGGAGAATGTAGAGGAGAGAGCAAATGTGAAGAATGACAAGAAAAGATTTCAGAGAGCTTTTTGAGCAAACTCAGCTTTAGATTCATCAGAAACAAAAAAGAAGGAAGAAGTCACAAATTTGTACTAAATGGCTGACAATCTTAATCAATCAGTTTAAGAAGAGGTATGTGACTTGATTTGTAATGAATTGTTAGAAGTTTCTAAAAGAATTCATGACGCACATATAAAGCTTAAGAAAATGCATACTAGTTTAAATCTGGAATTATAGAATTGCAAAGAAAGAAATCCTTAGGAAAAAATATGCATTAATAGATAACAACCACATGAGTTTACTTGATGATTTTGATGACTTGAATAAAAAGAATGATCTTTTAAAATCATCCTATGCTCAATTAAAAAAAGAGTTTAAGGATTTTAAGGATGAATCAAAAAGTAGAGATCACAATTTAAATTATAGTAAGAATATGTTAAAAAATTTAAACACATTTCTTAAATTAAAAGTAAAACCTCTTGAGAAAAATAGGATACCCCCCAACACTTGAAAATTTTATAAATCCTAATTTGAGGTCAAAAATTTTATAACACAGGAAAACATAAATTTACTATAGAAGATTAAGAAATTCATTTCCTGGAGTTAAATATTATTCTTTTGGTATGATTGGACATATTGCACACACTTGTACTTTGAATAGAAAAATTCACTTAGTGTGGAAACCTAAGATGCATAAACTTAGATGTATCATACATGCATATAGTTTTATTTTGCCAAAAGGAAAACCTAAACTTGTTTGGGTTTCAAAGTCTAACATTTGATTATTTTGCAGAAACGCTCTCATATAAGGCCTCGAGAGAGCATTTGGTACCTGGATAGTGATTGCTCAAAGCATATGACAGTAGATATTAAGTAATTTATATCGCTGGAAGCTAGAAGTGGAGGGAAAGTTACACTTGGAGATAACAACACTAGGAAAGTGATTGGATCTTATATGATTGGAAAGTTTCAAATTTTTTTTATAGAGAATGTATTGCTTGTAGAAGGCTTAAAGCACAATTTGTTAAGTATAAGTCAGCTCTATAATAAAAGGTATAAAGTAAAATTTTTTCCACTAGCAGCATATTAAAAATGAATGGTAATGATATTTTACATGGAAAAAGGGTAAACAATATTTATATGCTAGATTTGAATTGTGTTTTAGTTTCTAATGCTTTTTGTTTAAAAATTGTTTCTGATGATTCATGGTCATGGAAAAGGAGACTCTGCCACTCTAGCATGAAAAACCTTAGGAAAATTATCCAAAATGAATTGGTTAGAGGTACACCAAAACTAGACTTTACTAAGGATCACCTTTATAATACACGTCAATTAGGAAAATAGGTAAAGTCCTATTTTCAGCCCAATAAGGATCTTAGACCTAGTAAACCTTTAGAGATTATTCATATGGATATTTTTGGACCGGTTAGCACTGTTAGTCAAGAAGGGAAGGTATACATATTTGTGATTATGGATGATTTTTCAAGATTCACGAGGTTAAGTTTTTATTTCATAAGAGTGAGTCATTTGAGGAATTTAGAGATTTTTTTACTTGGATTCAGATAAAATTAGGGTATGAGATTTTAACAATTCAAAGTAATCATGATAGAGAATTTGAAAAAGAAAATCTTGAGATTTTTTTGTAAAGAAAAAGGGAGTAATCAAAATTTTTCAGCACCTAGAACCCCTCAGTAGAATGGGGAAGTTGAAAGGAAGAACAAAACATTAATTGAAACCTCTCGAACCATGTTAGCAGAATATTCACTTCCTAAATATTTTTTGGCTGAAGCGGTTAGCACTACATGTTATGTTCTGAATAGGGTGAACATTAAATCAAAATTAAATAAAACACCCTATGAGCTTCTTAAAGAAAGAACACCTAATTTGTCACATTTGCATGCTTTTGGATATAAGGTATTCATACATAATAATGGAAAACCTACCTTAGAAAAATTTGATAAAAAATCAGTTGAAGAAATTTTCTTGGATTCTCTAGAGTTGAAAAATCTTATAGAGTATTTAATAAAAGAACTTTAATAGTTGAGGAGATAACACATGTTGTATTTTATGAATCTAGAATTTTAAAAGAGCCAGATTTGGAAGAGGATAAAATAGTAATTAACTCCTATAAAATTGAGAAGATTATTTTGGAAGAAAATATTGAGAAAGAAAACCTGTTGCCTAGAGATTTAAGATTTTCTAAAAATCACCCTAAGGAATTGATTTTAGGTGAACCTAGTGATGGTGTTAGGACTAGGGTAGACTAAGTAAACAAGTTAATCATTATGCCTTTATTTCAATGATAAAATCCATAAATATAAATTAAGGACTTTTAGATGAATTTTGAATTTTGGCAATGCAAGAAGAATTAAATTAATTTGTGAGAAATAATATTTGTGAATTAATTACAAGGCCAATGAATCAAAGTGTAGTTAGAACTAAGTGGGTATTCAAAAATAAAATGAACGACTCAAGAGTTGTCATTATAAATAAGGCTAGATTGATGGCTAAGGGTTATAAGCAGATTGAAGGGATTAATTTTGAGAAGGCTTTTGCCCCAGTAGCGAGACTTGAAGTAATTAGGGTTATGTTTGTCTTTGCTTGCTTTAGAGGATTCAAATAGTTTAAAAGGATATAAAAAGTGTCATTTTGATTGAGGTGCTTCAAGAGGATGTATATGTTGAACAACCTCTAGGTTTTGAAAATTCAAAATATCTAATTCATGTTTTTAAATTGAAAAAGGTATTATATGAATTAAAACAACCACTTAGGATGAGGTATGAGAGGTTGAGCACTTACCTTCTTGAGAGATCTTTTAAAAAAAGAAGTGTGGATACCACTCTCTTTTTAAAAAAATTGAGAGATGTTATACTCATTGTATAAATTTATGTTGACGATATCATCTTTGGTTCTACAGATAAAAATTTTTATGATGATTTTCAAAAATAATGAGTTGTGAATTTGAGATAAGCATAATATGAGATTTAAGTTACTTTCTAGGTTTTAGCATTAAACAAATTAAGGAAGGTATATTTCTTAGTAAGTTAAAGTATGTTAAAAACATCCTCAAGAAGAATGAAATGGATAATACTAAACCTATTAGTACACCTATGAGTTCCTCAGTTTAATTAGATAAGGATCCAAAGAAAAATTTATTGATCAAAAGAAATTTAGAGGGATTATTGGATCTTTATTTTGTTTGACTATTAGTAGACCCAATATTATGTTTAGTGTTTATTTGTGTGCTAAATTTCAATCAGAACCAAAAGAATCATATTTAATAGCTGTAAAAGGATTTTGAAATATCTCTTGGGAACTCAGAACTTACGGATTTGGTATTCTAAATTTAGCTATTCATTTGAAATAATTGGATATTCATGTTCAGATATTGCAGATTATAGAGTTGATAGTAAGAGTATATCTAAACTCATCAATTTATAGAAATTTCTTTAGTTTCTTGGTCCAGTAGAAAACAAAATTATGTAGCCCTATCTACTGCAGATGTAGAATACATTACCTTAGGAAGTTGTGTGGCACAAGTTCTTTGGTTGAAACAACAGTTAATTGATTTAGGATTTCCAATTTGCACAATTCCAATTTATTGTGAAAATAATAATGCCTTTTATATTTCAAAAAATCCTATTCAATATTCTAGAACCATACATATAGACATAAGACATCATTTTATTAGGGATCATGTATCCAAAAAAGAAATTGAATTGTACCATATTTGTTTTTAAAATCAACTTGTAGATATTTTTACAAAACGACTAGCTTTTGATACTTTTAGAATATTAAAATTAAGGCTAGGTGTGATCGATCGTAATGCTTAATTAAAAATTTTATGCAAACTTGATATATGCTTTTTGGTGTTTTTTTTCCTATTTTGTTTTTAATGTGATTATTTTTTTTTCCTTTTTTGTGTTTGTTTCTATTTTTGCTTTTTATATTTTTGTGTGTTTTGGACATGTTCTCACACATAAAAATTCCTATTTTTGAACAATTGTGCAAATTTTTCTAAGTATTTTATTCGTGTAGTATGAAATTAATTTTGTCCCGTACGAATTATGTAGCTTGTTGATTGTTATTTTGGACTGAATGCATAAAGTTTCAATTTCTTATACATATCGTATGATATAATTTTTATATCATCCCGGAAAATTGTTATTACTTCGTATGTATGCATGTAGACGGTTATACAGAGAGAATCATTTATTATAACCGATCGTATGTATGAACTTTTAGTTCGTACATATGAACCACCTGTCAATTGATGTTGGGGATTAACCTAACTGTCTTTAAAATGATCTTAAATAACTGATCATCCCATACAAACACCTTTTCGTCTTTACAATCGTCTGGTAAAAAAGACTATACAAAAGAATGCTTCGTAACTTGTGTGATTATAAAAAGTCTTTTTGTTTCGAACGTATTCGTTCGTATTTGTAAAATTTATTTCATCATGTATGAACCTTTAATCATACTGTACGAACCCTTTTTGTACATATAAAAGATTAATTTTCTTTGAGTAGGGGGGCTTTAGAATTCATTTTCATTCACTTTAATAGCCTCTTCCAATCCTTCTCATCATAGCAATGGCCAGTTCTAGCAAGTGGGGTAGAGTCACTAAGGGATCGTCTTCTAGGAGTGGAGGAGATAAATTTTTATTTAGGGCAAATGGGGATTCTTTCCATAGATTTGCTCTGCTAAAATTACTTATTCTCGACTCCTACTTTAAGAAGACATTCACTTTCAAGTAATGCCTCTTTTCGCCACCACTTAATTTGCCTTTATCCTTAGTTTGATTCATGCCTACAATAAAGAGACCTTTCACTATTTTCTAGGAAACATGACCTTCAGGGAGGATGAGAGTAGGATAAGATCTTATGTCCTGAAGAAAAGGGTACAAATCACAAAGGAAGATTTGGGAACCTTTCTGCACTTAAGAACTCAAGGGATTAGAGCACACACTTTAACTTCTACGTATAATTTAGACTGGACGAAAATAAATAAAGTTCTTAGAGGGATTGAACAAGTAAGTCATTTGCCTAGGGTCTATACTTTAAACCAAAATGCAAGGGTCATTCAACATGTCCTTAGAATTTCTATTATTCCTAAAGCTAGTGATCACATTAACATTACTCCTATTCTGTCCACTATTACCTATCTTATCATACTGGATAACCAATAAATGAAGCCCAAATTATTCTATATTATGTTCATGGCCTTTCGGAAATTGGGCATGTCTCTCATAAGAGGAAGAAGAACATTGCTTTAGGATACCTAATGACATATAACCTAGAGAAGAAGTATAATCTTGTTTATCCTGAGCCTCTACTTGAATTTCCTATCTACTTCACCGATGCTTCATTTCGAGCACCTTTTGGGAAAGGTGACAATAAAAGTGAGGATTCTAAGGGAAACGGGGGAGCATTAACACTAGGACCTACACCTGCTCATGGACTTGACTTTCAAGAGATGGTCCAGTGCTTTGACAGGTTGGAGAGTCATTTTGATCAACATTTTATTCAAATTCAGACTCTTCTAAATTAACAGGATGTATAGTACCAGCAGGACATGGCTTAGATCCGAGATCAGTTCGATTTGGTGAACAACAATGTGGCTATAATGAATAATTATTTTTCTATGTTCAACCAGCCTCCTCCTCTTGACCAGGGCTCTTAAGATTTCTAGATGTGCTTCTTGTGTATTATCTTTGCCAATCTTTTGAGTAGTGATGATTTTTGTAGTTTCTGTACTTGTATTTATTCAGTGATTTATGTACTTGTCCTTTATTCTAGATTGTGTTTGATGTTTTGTTGCTTTTGCTTTTATGTCTTAATATCAGAAGTGCTTTAATGTATCTTATCTTTAAATTGATATCAATAAAATATGTCTTATTTTGATTAGTTTTTCCTTTTTGTTGTGTGAAATGTAAGTTTGCTTACATGTTAATCCTGACTTAATTGATCTCAAAAGTGTTATAACATGGACATCAATATAAAAATCAATCTCATTATGAAATTTAATTTTTCAAAAATATAAGTTAATTTATAACTCGATCAAGTTAATGCTATTAATCTCATGTTCTTTTTAAACATGTATTATTTAAATATTATTATTATAATTTTGATGTCTTATTAATTTTTATTTCTTTTTTCAATATAATTATCTTTGTACTTAAAGAAGTTTGAGTTTTTAGAATATTAATTTTGGAAAGATCAATTAAAAAATAGAGAAATATACAAGTGTACAAAAATTGAAAGAAGCCATAATAATTTGCAAATTAAAAAGAGGAACAAAATTAGTCCAAATACAAAAAGATGCACAAAGTATGCCACAAATTATTGAAAAAGATGCACAATTTTGCCAATTGAATATGTTCTTTCCTTTATCATTTAATCTTTAAATTCAAATCAATCTATTGTTCAATTATAATTTTTATTTAAAATTGAATTTATCTAATCTTTATTGTCACTTTTGCAATAATTCTCCTTATCGAATTGTCTAGAATGTTTCATGACCTTGATCTATTTTTCTTATCTATGTTACATTTTAATTTAAATGTTTTAAATCTTTATTTTTATATAATGGACATTAATCTTGTTATTGTAATTATAATTCAATCTCATTTATGATCAATTATTAAAAGTTTCATATATGACTTGTTTTATTTCAACTTTCTCTTCTTCCTTCTTTTTGTTGTTATAAAAAAGGAGGAGAAATATTGTTTGCTTTTGATGTTTGATTTTGATATTTACATTTTATTTTTGCATTTAATTGTTTGGTTTGTTAGTGTTGTTTTATTTTTTTTTTTATGTTTGTGTGTTTTTTTTTGTTTATGAAAATAAAAAAAATTGATTTGTTCTTAAAGAAATTCATTTATATTCACATGTTTATTCATTTAGGGGGAGTCAAGGAGAAATGTAGGGTATTTAATTTTTATTTAAATATTAATTATTTTGCCATCATTAAAAAGGAGGATATTTTTGAGATAATTGCTACTTAGCTCTTGCCTGTTTGATATTCTTGCAACTTGTATATTTTTTATGATTCAAAGTATTATTGTTTTAATTATTATTTCTCCTAACATATTTTAGAAGAATTTTTTTGCTCTTGTGTGTACTAACATTTCAGGAAAATTATTCTCCGAATTGTTGAAGACTTCAAATTAAGATCAGTTTAGAGTTTACTGTAATTGAAGTATATATTTTCTATTTTATTGACTATAAGAGAGTGTGATTGTAATTGAGTAACTAAGCACGCACACACCGGGGGAGAGTTTAAAATTCACATTTTTTAGTTTGTACGAGATGATCTGGTCAATTATTTTTCCCGAAGAGGAGTCAAACAAAAAAAAATTAATTTTTTTCAAAATTTGGATGTGGACCTCCGAAAAAGCACTGCTTATGGGGTACGAATGCAGAGGGTACAGCCGCACTATCCCGTAGGGCAAAACGATCATAGGCCTCTACACTCGACATGAACAGGTCGATGGAAGGGCAGATTGGATCGTGCATATGACTAACCATTGAGGATAGAGGCAGTCGCCAACACACACTAATAGGTAGTAATATACACGACCTAATCACGAGTTTCCCCCGCCATATATTAAAGATCGAGTGGGGTTTAGTAGATGTGGGATTGAGTTTCCCATGGGCGCAAGCCCCCGTGGTTAATTACATTCCAGGCTGGAGCTCGAAAAAACTCTCGATTAAGGATCATATATTATCCCTTCCTAAAATGGGATTGGCACGAGGGTGTAGACTAAGAAGTCCTACTCAAAGGGAAGAAAGGTCAGAAGGGCTGAATCAATATACATGGTTCATATCAGCATTCAGAGGCTCTAGGGTACTTAATGGAAACTGGAGAAAATAAAAGTCAGGCATCCAATGACATGCATGAAAGAAGGATGGAGGTGGCATCATCCTGTGACGTAGATTAAGTAGGATTTATAGTCCCTGAAAGGAATGGACTTACCTACTATTTAAGGAATACTACGAGGCCAAATATAGTAGCATTGAATCCTAAATCTTGATTGGGTTTAGTGTTCTACAAACACTAAGACCCGTGTCCTAGCTAATGCAGTGCAAAACCTGGACTTGCCCTAGCCTGTATTGGGGAGCCAGCTAACCACCTAATAACTTTAAAACTATGCTATAAAGTCAATTATGAAAGATGGGTGGGTGGTACAATTATTGGAAATCAGACTAACATCTAGAGAGTTTTCTAGTTGGTCCTGAACTTATGTGGGGTAGATACTCCTAGCTAATGCAATTAAATTTTAATTAAATTTATTTCTTATAAAATGAATGCTAGTTGAAAAGGAGCCTAATACAATGCATATTAGAGATTAGTTATGAGTAGAAAAATCGTTCAAAAATCGTTCAATTTTAGAGATTAGTTATGAGTAAAAAAATCTTTATAATTCTTAAAGGAGCCTAATACAATCCAGGCTAAAATAAGATCGACATGCAGGATAGAAACCTAGAAAAAGCAGGTAATTTCTATTACGCAATCAGGTAAGCACATCAATATAAATCCAGAAAAAAAAAATCAACTAAACGTCCATAGGCAAACTGTCCTTATTACAACCCAGATATGAAGAAGGTAAAGTGGCCGGGCACCACTGCCAATAACCCAAATTTCTAAGCCTATGATAGACGCAAATGACTTTGTGTGGGATACTGGTCTTCAGGTCTTCAGTCTTCTTTGGATCACTTCTCCTTGGACTCCTTGGATCTCCCCTCCTTGGACTCTTTGGATCCGTCGTGGCTTGAATATCCAAACGAAGAGATAATTCTCACTGGTAGGGGGTATTGTCCTTTCTCTTTGGATATCTAAAGTCATCCAGCTTGATCTTCCAAATGGAAGAAGACTCTCCCCTATGAGGATACCTTCTTCTATTGGAAATCGAGTTGGATAAGGATATCCCAACTCAAAGTTGTATTTTCACAACTCTTAACAAATGTTCCAAATATTACATCAATTTAAAAATAGAAAATTCTAGACTCCCTTCAAGGTTATCCTAATAATCCTCCCAAGCAGCTGTAATATCTCAAGCAGTTATATAAAATAAAAGAAAATAATCCATTGAAGCTGTGCCAAGCTATGATCTTAATTATGAGGGCTAAGCAGTTTACATGTAGCACCTGTAGTAGTTATAATTATTTTATTTAGCCCTCATTTATTTAGTGGGGCTGAGCAAGCACTTGCATAAGATAATGTTAGCTTGAGCATGGCCACCTGCATGGAAGAAGAATATATATATATATATATATATATATATATATATAGCATTCTTAACTTGATGGTAAATCTAACGCTTATCATATCAATCTGTAGAGTGCAGAAAAAGTAAGCAAATACACGAACCTAATTTCAAACAACATGAAATAAAAATATCGAAAAGCTCTGGCACACAGCAAAAAAAAATAAACAACCGGCATAGCCTAGATCTAGAAGTGGTTCCCTAGCAATTAATTCTATGTGTGTGTAAGGCTGGTGTGGCTTGGATAGATCCTAATTTGGGTAGTTATTTAAAGTTGCATAGAGCTTAAGTTTGTTATAGGTCAGAAAAGGAAATTTTGATTAAAATTTAAATATTAATGAATTAGGGTCTATTTTAGTTAATTTAGTTTTTTGATCAGTTTTAAAAGCTTAGGGTGGTGATATTTGAAGTTAAAATTGTATTAGCCAATTTTGGAAAGTTCCGGGTCCTTCTAGGTGATAGGATTAGGGGGTCCAGAAGGTCACTATGAGAAATAGGCTAAGTCTAGGTCTCTTAATATTTTAGGAAGATATTAGACCCTATGATGAGTATTTAACCAGGTAGTACACTGAATTTGGAGTTTCCTACGCAAAGTTATGAATTTTCTAAGTTTCGGGCCGTTAAATGAACTATGATTGACTAAAACGTTGACTTTCTAATTTTGGTGATTTTCTAGAAATCTAATATTTTTCATAAATACTAGATTCTAATAAGAGTCTAATTCAAGTGAGTTTGTCCAATTTCAAATTTTCTACAATTAGTTATGAATTTTCTAAGTTTAAGACATTTATGGAATTATCTAATTAAGGGCTGATTTTAAGATTTTGACCCAAATCAGCTCCAAATTGATTGGAATCACCCTCAAAGGTCAGGAATGATCTAAGAAAGGGATCCCAATTGTTTGGGGAAAATTTGCAATTTTTAATAATTTATTAGGGGTAAAATGGTAATTTCAACCTAAGGTTAAATTCAGGGTCAACCTAGAGTCAAACTGAGGAGCCCTATTTATCTAAGGTCAAAGATCAGATTTTGAACAAATCAAGCTATTGTAGGTAATTTTTTGGCCTAAAATGAGTTTACTATAATTTTTAGAAGGTATCGGGGTCTTATTTAACAAGTTAATTAGGGTTAGTTAATTAAGGGGTCTAATAGGCCCTAAAAATTCCTAGAAATTTTGGAATGTTTTAGATGTCAGTAAGTTTAATTATTAAAGTTTTCATGTTAATTAGAGATCTATCCAAGCTCCTAGAAAATTTTTAAATTTGCTAGACAGGTCCTTAATTATTGTCCTTAAAGTGTCGCTACGTTATAAAGGTTCAAATTATGTTTTGAACTAACCCTCAAGGTAATAAATGTATGGTAACACACAAAAGCAGTAAACACACCATGTCCTTAGATCTAGGAGAGCCTAAACTAAGTGTTCATGGTGAAATCTACATATGCAATCTACGACAAAAGAAAAATAAGTTCGACTAATGAAGGGATTAGTGAATTATTAAAACTCAACCATCCACTAATCCACTCCCCCATGATTGCTCTTCATGCATGTAATCCATGTTTAAAATTTCATGAAATAGTGGATCTCTCAAAATTATGATTTAAAATATAAGTAATTTTAAAGTAAAAAAAAATTATAAATATATAATTTTTAGAAAATAGGTAGTTAAAAATTATTCTATTCATAATAAATAAATA
>NW_021318960.1:0-8636 GCF_001605985.2 Dendrobium catenatum | reverse complement strand
ATTCAATGTATTGCACACATTTTTTGGACCAAAGACAAATTTATTATGATTTTACGAAGAAACCGGGTTTAAAAACTATTTAAAATCAGTTTTAAATCCAGAATATCCAGCGTGCGACACTTGGCGCGACGAGATTGGAGCCGCGGTCTGCGGCCAATCATTGTTGGCGGCGCAATCCTGATAATGATTGCCGCAATCATGCGGCAATCATCACGTGGTTCACTCATCCACGTCGGCAAGGAGAGGAGCAGTCCGATCGGCTCTTAATCCGGATTGATGGTTCAGATCTCGGCGGACCGAGATATGATCCTCTAGGTGGCTCGCATAGTCGGACCAACCCACGGTGTTGCTCGATCTGGACTGCTGATCGATGGATCAATGGTCCAGTATGTACCCAGCTCGGGCGGACGGACACCGAAACCCCAAGGGGGTTTCTTGCCTCGTTCTCGCTCGATACTCAACCAAACTTCACGAAATTTTAAACACAAGTCTTATACATGAACAGAAATCATGGGAAAAAATTTGTTTGGTGAATAATCAACTTTTCAAAAAGCTATTTAGATCTAAGTGTTCTATCTAGGATTTGAGATTTTACCTAATCCACATGGTGGATTTAGGAATTATTGGGCTCGTTGGTCTCGTGGACTCCTCACAAACAATTTCCCTCTTGAACTCGAGCTCCAAAACAACCTCAATCGATGGGAAGAAGCCTTGGAAAGGATTTGATCTCTGGTTCACCAGGATCTCACTGCCGCTGCCTTGGTCTCAGCACCTTTGAATAGGGAAAGGTGGGGGAATGTCTCTCAAGCTCTTACACAAAGTCTCCCAGAGTTTGGGGAGTTGGTCCCAGAGAAATAAAAAAAAAAGATAGTAAAAATAACCTATATTTTATTATTTAAAGCTCCTCCTCCCGTCCTCAACGGTGGGGATTGAATCTCTATTCAAATAGCAGGGAAAAGGAGCCTAGAGAGCCATGGTTTCAATTTCAAAATGCTTCGAGACTTTAATTGCAATTAATGGGCTCTTAATTCCATTCAAATGGGTGTTTATGACCTATTTAATACTCGGGTTGATAAAGTCAACAATTGACCTGGTCAACCCAGTCAAATAGGTCAAGGGAGGATGAGGATCAAGCCATGGGAAGATTTGAATTGACTTACATATGAATTGGGCTCTTAAAGGGCCAACTAGATTAAAATTGACCCATTAGGACTTGGGTTGACTAGGTCAACCATTGACCTGGTCAACTCAGTCCATCATGCCCATTAGAGTGAGATATAGTAAAAAGAGAGGTCAACAAATGGTCCCCCAACAGGAGCAACGAACAAACTAGTGAATCGCTCATATTGGCATTGACCCAAAGTGATCAAAAAATTACAGTTAAGATCATGAGTGAAAGAACATCAGAAAGATGATAGAAAAAGTAGGAGACTCTTCCCCTGGCCTTACCCCACAGTGGGGGCAAAGCCTAGAAAAGAAGAAAAAGCAGTAGTACATAAGTAAAGTATTACCAAAGTGGTGAACCAGTAGTATGACTTCTCCTAGCCTTACCCTTCGACAAGGGTAGAGCCAAGGATAGAACCAAAGTAAAGATCACATATAAAGGTGAAAACAAGGTAAAAGAGTTCTCCCATAGCCTTTCCCCATAGCGGGGGTAGACCTAAAGAGAGAACCAAAAATAGAGATCACCACAAGGATAAAAAAAGGTAAGGGGGGTGTCTCTCCTTGCCTTATCCTATGGCGAGGGCAGAGCTAAAGAAAGAACCAAAAGTAGAGATCACCACAAGAGTGAAAAATTAAGGGGGTGTCTCTCCTTGCCTTGCCCTATGGTGAGGGCAGAGCTAAAGAAAGAATCAAAAGTAAAGTAGTAAAAGTAGACCGACTATCTGCCTGACCGTATTGAAATAGCAGAATAGAAGGTGAAGCGGGTTCCCTCCCCTCCTGCTCATCTCAAAATAGTGGATTTGGGTGAATCAGTATTTGCCTGACCAAATCGAGTCAGCAACAAAAAGAGTCACAAAACCTGGGGTCTGCCTAATCGGAACAAGACACTCAGGGAGAAAGGTGGCGAGGAGTTCCTACCAGGTGCTCTGTCAAGCCCTCTCTACCAAGTAAGTTGAGGTCCACTAGGCATATAAGCTTGCAGTAGAACAAAAGAAAAAGAAAACCTCTACCCGGTGTATGTGCTTGTAGCAGGGTTTCTATTTGGCTCATATGCTAAAAGAAGTGTAAAGGAAGAACACTCAACACAATCACTTGGCGCATATACCTGCAGTGATGTGGAGAAGAAAGAGTCACCTCTGCTCGGTGTATGTGCCTGTAGCAGAGTTCCTACCTGGCGTATATGCCTATAGTATGATAAAGAAAAAAGAAATGTCTACCCGCTGTATGTGCCTGCGGTAGGGTTTCTATTTGGCGCATATGCCAAAAGTAGTGTAAAGAAATAACACTCAACACAATCACCTAGCGCATATGCCTGCAGTGATGTGAAGAGGAAAGAGTCACCTATGCTCAGTATATGTTCCCGTAGCAGAGTTCCTACCCGGCACATATGCCTATAGTAGGAAAAAGATAAAGGACTTAACACAATCATCTGGCGCATATACCTGCAACGATGTGAAGAGGAAGGAGTGGTAAGAAATGCCTCCCAGGGACTCTATTGAGCTCTCTGAACCAGAAACTCCGATGTCGAACCGGTGCATATGCTTGCAATAGGACAAAAGGAGTAAGTCACCTCTGCCCGGTGTATGTACCAGAAGCATAGTTCCTATCCCGCGCATATGTCTATAGTAGGATAAAGACAAAGAACTCAACACAATCACCCAGTGCATATGCCTCCAATGATGTGAAGAGAAAAGTGGGATGAGAAATGCCTCCCAGGGAGTCTGTCGGGTTTTCTCAACCAAAAACTCTAATGCCTACCCAGCACATATGCCTACTATAAGACAAAAGGAGAAAGTCACCTCTGCCCAATGTATGTGCCTGCAATAGAGTCCCTACCCAGTGCATATGTCTGCAGTAGGATAAAGACAAAGAACTCAACACAATCACCTGGCGCATATGCCTAAAATGATGTAAAGAGGAAAAAGTGGTGAGAAATGCCTCCCAAGGACTCTGTTGGGCACTCTCAACCAGAAACTCTAATGTCCACCCGGCGCATATGCCTGCAGTAGGACAAAAGGAGAAAGTCACCTCTGCTCGATGTATGTGCATGTAGCAGAGTCCCTACCCGACGCATATGCCTATAATAGGATAAAAATAAAGAACTCAACACAATCACTAGGCGCATATGCCTGCAATTATATGAACAAGAAAGGGTGGTGAGAAATGCCTCCCAGGGACTATGTTGGACATTCTCAACCAACAACTCTAATGCCCACCCGACACATATGCTTGAAGTAGGACAAAAGAAAATAGAAACCTCTGCACGGTGTATGTGCCTGCGACAGGATCTCTACTTGGCGCATATGCCCAAAGTAGTGTAAAGAAAGAACACTCAACACAATCACCTGGCGGATATGCCTGCAGTGATGTTAAGAGGAAAGAGTCACTTCTGCTTGGTATATGTACCCGTAGCAGAGTTCCTACCTGGCGCATATGCCTGTAGTAGGATAAAGATGAAGGTCTCAACACAATCATCCTGTGCATATTCCTACAACGATGTGAAGAGGAAGGAGTGGTGAGGAATGCCTCATAGGGACTGAAATTACTATATGGACTAGAGGGGGGGTGAATTGTGAAAATTTTAATGCAATAATTAAAACCTACTACGAAGGCAAACAAATCTACTCAACGTGTAATAATAGAATACTTTTTCTTTCACAAATTTTCACCAAGCAAGTATTATGAAAATAAAATGCATGCAAGAATAAAAAGCAATAAGAAAAAACACACCAAAATTTTTAACTGGTACAATGGGAAGAGACAGTCAGATGACTGGTTCGGTCAAACTATGGCCTACGTCCACTCCCCGGAGTCTTCGATCCGAGAATTTCACTACAAACTATAGCTCTCCTTTTTCCCCCCTCGAAAGTCGGAGAAGCCCTTACAATTTTCCCTTTCACCAACCCGGCGTGGCGGAGTGCCAAGTACTATTTTCGCCCTCCTGGTGACGGCAGAGAACCTTCTCATTTTTCTCCCTCCTATAGAAGGCAGAGTACCTTGAGGTCACAGATGTAGAAGAGTCTCCCCCTTAAAGAGCCTCCCTCAAGTTCTTCCTGGGCCACAGGAGTAGCAAGATGCAGCAAGATCGAAGCAACCGTGTGATCTCCCTTACACCTATTCTCCCTCACCAATCTCACCTTATCCTTCCTCTCTCAACCCCTCAAAACTTTTAAAGATCTCCCTCCCAAGGATTTCCTCTCTAATCACGTTTCCGTCCCCTATCTCTCTCTCTCTCTCTCTCTCAAAACATAATAATTTTGACACAAAACGGGCTCCAAATTTTTGAAATTTTCAAAGTAGTCGTTACAATTGTACAGTACGATTTCTCATCATACAGTACGACATGTATAAATAGGCTTCATCTTGATACGAAGTTGTACAAACAGTTCAAAATCTAATCGTACAATATGATACTAAATCGTATAGTATAATCCTCAACACCACTGTTCATACAGGATGATTGCCGGGACGATCAAATATCGTATCTGTTCTTCATATGGTATGATACACATCATATTGTACGAATGGTGAAAATCAAGGCATCATTCAGGAGGAATTTTGGGATGATCAAATGTCATCTCTGTTCATTGTATTGTACGATAGATATTGTACAGTACGATGAGACAAAAATAAGGGATCGTCCAGGATGATCTTCGGGACGATCTGAATTCATCTCTATTCATCGTACTGTACGAATGTGTTCGTATAATATGATTTTCAATTTGTAATTAAGTCTTAATTTCTTGCTGTAATCACAGCTTAAATTAAGTAAGTAATTAAAATAGAGCGTATAATACGAAGGTCTTCGTACAGTACGAACGGCATAGAATAACTTACTTAAGTTAATGTGATGGCTAGGGTTTTGGATTTAAAACACATCGTACAGTACGATGGTATTCATAACATACAATTTGTTCGCAGAACACATTTATAATATAATATCGTACTGTACGAAATAACTTCGTACAGTATGATTAACAGAAAATGAAAAACTATATTTTTTTACTTTTAAAAACCCTCTCCCCTGTGTGTGTGCATGATTGCTCAGACTCACCCGCATTTTGGGGCTAGACTTAAGAAAATATAAAATAAAATAAATAATAATTTATATTGTCAGACTCATACTCCTAATCTAAGTAGTATTGAGTCTTCCTGTTGTCCTGAGTGGCTTGTGATCTTCCTAAAATGTTAGTACTCATGGACAATAGCAAATAATAAATGATATTCAATGAAGAGTAGTTCAGGCGACATTATTTGTCATCATCAAAATCTCAAACTCGGGGTAATGGGTCGCAATAATCTCCCCCTTTTTTATGTTGTCAAATAATGTTTGTTGCAAGTAAGTTTAAACAACATTTTTTAAGTTTTTAGTTTTTTGTTTTTAGTTTTTTAGTTTTTTTGGTTTTTTTTAAATTAAACATAAGAACAAGAAAAAATACTAAAAAGATAAAAATGCAGTACAAAATAAAAAGGAAATGTATTATATTTAACATAAGAGCAAACAAAATACAACATATGGAAAACTACAACAACCTTCTCCCCCTTTTGACAGCACCAAAAAGAGGAGAAAACACTAAGAAAGAAAAGTACAACACATACACTTCAAAGGGAAGGATCCTGATCACTTAGGGGTGGAGGTGGGCTTGGCTGAAAATAGTGAAGGATTGTGTTAAATCGTTGATCAATCACGTTGAAGAGTTCCCCAAACCCTTGTATGTCAGTCTCGTGTTGCTGTTGTTGCTCTTAAATGTGCTTATCAAGATGAGTTTGAAGTTGGTCTAAACGTTCGACCAAATCATAGTGAGGATAAGCTGGTGCAGGAGCTCAGAGTGTTACATGTTGTCGTGGATGAGCTGGAGCTGTTGCAGAGGCATCTTCTTCTTCTTCTTCATCAAAGACGGGTTCATCAGGATCTTGTCCATGATGGAAAATAATACGGAAAGAGGCATCCGTGTAAAAGATTGGAAGATTAACGGGTTCACCAGGATCGGTTAATTGGTATTTATTCTGAAGGATGTATCCTATAAGGTGACCAAGAGCTAGATTTTATTTCCTGCGAGTAGTAGGGAGGAAAACGAAGGTCATATGGTGAATGTTATTAATAATCAAATCGGCCTCGTCGAATTTGGTGTTGGACAGGATAAGGTAAGTAGTGATAGATAAAATCGGGGTCATGTTAATCTGGTCGCCAAGTTTGGGTATTATAGAGGTTCTAAGGACATGTTGAATAATTCTAACATTTTGATTTAGTGATTGGACGATAGGCTGGTGTTGATAGAATGTGGTGTTCCTAAGGACTTGATTAACATCACTCCAATCAAATTCATTTGTGAGAAAGGAACAAACCCTAGGACCTTAAGTGGATAGCCCAATATAATGGGCGATGTCGGCTCTGGTGATCTCTATGTTTTAACGACAAACAAAGGAGTGGAAAGTTTTGTTGTCGATGGTGTAGGTTAGATTTGCTAGAAATTCAAAAAAGAAGTTTATAGTTGAAGGGGAAGGCCGGAGTGAGGAGGAACTGAAAGGTGGTAGAAGCAAATAGGTTTATTACCTCAAAATTCAGGGCAGCCTGATTGAGCATTTTGGAAGGTATAATTTTGCAAGGCTTTATACTTATAGTAAGCTTCTTCATTTTCAGCACTCAGGAACTGAGCGCTGTGACAGCTAGAGGAAGAAGAACTTCCCGCTGCCAAACGACTCCTCTTGCTAGAACTAGACATCATGTAGAAACTGAGTGAAGGGTGAGAAGGAATAGGTGTAGTGAGTGAAGTGAGTTGCAAGTGAAGATATCTGCCTAGCCAGCCAAATTATAGAAATTTTGCACAATCGTACAGTACAATCATGTTTCGTACAGTATGATTGGTAATAAATGTTCTGACTGATCGTTTCTAGAAAAGGTGGTCAAAGCATATAATATGATATATATCGTACAATATGATCAAAAGAATATAAATCAACCCGAGGGTGGACTTTTGAATAAAAGTTTCGTACTGTACGAACATGTGTGTCGTACAATACGAATGACATTTATATCATACCAGACTCCTTTATGTCGTTCTCATCCATTTTGCTGAGGTGGATCGTACAGTACGAAGTAGAGGTTTCGTACAGTACAAACATCAATAATAACGTCCAACCAGAGTTAATTTGTCCCAATCTGTTTGTTGATGTGGATCGTACAATATGAAGAGGTTATATCGAAAAGTATGATGCTCAATAATATCATACCAGGCGGTTTGAATGACAACCAATTGTATCGTTTAGTACGATGGAGGTCGTACGGTACGATCAATAGAGCCAAAATTTGCTTGTAGTTTATGTTTTATGTAGATTAAGATATATCATACATTACTATCAGTGTTTCATACAGTACGATAATAAAATGTCACATTCGATGGTTTGGTGTAGTGAGTGTGTGATGATAAGGAACAACCATAGAAGATTTTTTTCTTATACAGTAATGTCTATGACACCTAGTCTGGTTCTCAAGGTGCTAAAGGTGTCGAATGCTAGTGGTTTTGTGAATATATCAGCCAATTGATCTCCTGTAGCAATGTGATGCAATTCTATATCTCCCTTAGCAACATGATGTCTTATGAAATGGTGTCTAATGTCTATGTGTTTTTTTCGAGAGTGTTGAATTGGGTTCTTATGAAATTACTATATGGAAAAGAGGGGGGGGGGGGGGAATTGTTAAAGTTTTATAGCAATAAACAAAACCTAAATAGGATTTCTAATATTTTTGATATTTTTTAAGGTTTTAACATGAAAATAAAGTGCAACAATGGAATCATGTTCAATCACAATATTTCACCAAGCAAATATACTGAAAATGAAAAAAGCACGCAAGAATAAAAATGATAAGGAAAAAGCACACCAGATTTTTATTGTAGTTCCGTCAAACCATGACCTACATCCACTCCCTAGAGTCCTCCGCTCCGGGAATTTCACTACAAGCAATAGCTCTCCTTTTGCCACCCTTGGCAAGGCGGAGAAGCCCTTACAATACTCCCTTTCACCAACCCAGCGTGGCGGAGTGTCAAACTCTGTTTTCACCCTCCATAGGAGGACGAAGATGCAGCAAGTTCGGAGTAACCCTGTGATCTCCCTCACAATGCTCACCTTCTCCTTCCTCTCTCAAACCTTAAAGAACTTCTCAAGAGATCTCTCCCTTGGAATCCCTCTCTAACCACGTTCTCCTATCTGATTCACACACTAAAAAATTAACTATTTTGACACCTTAAAATGGGCTCCAAAATCTCTGAAATTTCAAAGTAGCCGTTACTATTGTACAGTACAGTTTCTAATAGTACAGTACGATATGTATACCAAGCTTTGTCCTGGTACAAAGATGTACGAATATTTCAAATACATCGTGTTGACCTCATTATTCGAGGTCAATTCCCCGGAATCAACTCTAGTACTTAGGTTTTTCGTAGCCTAGTGTAGACATCACCCATAGGATTTCC
>NW_021318959.1:42418-53320 GCF_001605985.2 Dendrobium catenatum | reverse complement strand
AGGTATCTTTTGTATTAATTCTTCTAAGTCACTCTAAAAATTTAATTTAGAACTCATATCCAAACCTACTTGAGGAGCAGTTTTAAAAACTTTAATTTGATTTTTTAATTGGGTTTGTTTGAGGGATTTTTTTTTTCAATAAAATTGATTTTAGATTTGTCTTTCATGTGAAAGATTCAAGTTGTTCTAGTATGATCATTGATGAAAGTTATAAATCACATAGCACCTATGATATTGATCAAACTATCATTATGAATGATTACAAGAGGTTGGGAAGCTTTACTAGGGTTGACTAGGGTAATTAGTTCAAGTGTGTTGAGAAAATTAGCAAGTTTCATAGTGCAAAACTTCATAATTTGTGCTAACAAAAAAGGAGAAATTTGTTTAGATACGTGAAATTTGAAAGGCCAAAATGATAGTGCCATAACATTATTGTACTTTCATTAGAGGAATATATGAATTGTGCAATTTTCTCTTGCCTTTCAGGATTCCCTTCACCATTTAGGGAGTAAACACTAGCATTTTCCTAGTTATTTGAAATTATAATTCTGAAGACCATGTGCTAGGATTAATAATTAGAAGAAATTTAGTTGTATAATTTATATCTTCGATAATTTTTTTTTATTAATAATAAGTTGCAAAAAAATTTAGAAACCAAAAATAATGAGTTAAGGAACTAGAAAGATAATGATACTGATAGTCCCAATAAATGTTACTTAATATGTTGACCCATCAGTAATTCTAACTGTTCTTTAAACATAAAGAAAAGGTTTGAAATAAGAAGGCATTTCATATCATATAATTATAGGATCAAGAGACAGTGCTCTAAGATTATAATTTTCTGTTTTAAGCACCAAAGGCATTCAAGACCATACCTTTTTGAGCAACCACACCAATGTTGATCTCTAATGCTAAGGATTTTGATTTGAACTTTATAGTTGAAATTTTGGAGAAGGATTCTTGGATATCAGAATTAACATGGGATGCTGATTCATGAAAAGTGATGACATTATAGGAGGAGCTTCTTTCTAAGATCATTTTGCGTTTAACCATCATCACAATTCAAACAATTTATGAGGAAAAATTAAAAATCTGACAGGCAGTGAAAGACGGAAGTCAGAGAAGGATTGCTTTAATGTCATGTTGAAAAATATAAGAAAAGAATACTATCATTTTCTTTTTCCAATAGATAGAATAGGCACAATATTTATAGGAGAAATATAACCCACATAGTGGTCAACAGGTAAGAAAGGAGGTAGACAAATGCAACAAAGCAAAGAGTTTGGTGGACAGTTGCAACAAGGAGAAGAGGTCAACCAACAACTGCACAAGAGGGAGATAGCTGGCAGCAGGTTGGTTGGCTATAGGAACAGCTGGTGGCATTTCGGATTTATTGTAAAGCTAAAACTATGTAGGACAGCATGTTGAGAGGTTTCTAGAATTGAAGGAGTGTTGATTGTAGGTTCCAAAAAAGCTTTCTGATTTTATATCCTTCTTTGTTTGGGGGTGTTATTCTTGATGTTTGTAATAGGATATTTAGATATTTTGTAGGTTGTCAATCTTACAGTTTTTATTCAAATTTCAACGTGCATACTTTCATAGATTTCATTTGTTGATCATAATAATCTATCAAATAATATAGATAGCTTTGGTTTGATTTATTGCTACGTCAATTAATTAATATTGACATGATTCATATAGTAGAAAAATCTATTTTCATACATGTGTCCACAGAGAAATCATTGAATTTTAAAAAAAAAAATTTGTTAATGCCATCCCGATTCAGGGTGTAGTAAAACAAACTAAATATATATATATATATACATGTACAAAAATAATGATAAATAACTGATGAGTCAACTTTAGATATGTATGGAGTATACCTAAAGTGATGGCAAATTGATATGTTAGCATAAACTTACACTGTTTACTATTTTCACATAAATTACCATAAACATAATGATTATGTAGATTAACATAAAACATATACACTTTCATTGATATCATGAAAAGTTACTCTAATCTCATGAGAGAAAACATTCACTATAAAGCTATTATATCATAAAGTATGCCTCCGTTATTATCTATATTGTATGCCCTGATACATTGCCTTTATGCTTTAAAAATTAAAATTTGCTATTGGTTTGAATTATATTACTCATTCATTATAAAACTTTCCTCATAATAGATTCTACAAGCTTTCTTAGTGGACCATCCCAACAGTAGTTATTGTATTCGGTATTTTTGAGTTTATGATGTAGTTGTACTTTTGTTTGTGTTTAGTTTGGGTAATATTTGTTTATATAGTTATTTTCCGCATTAACTTTTCAATAGTTGTTGCTATGTCCCTATTGAACTCTTGTTATAGACTCTATTGATATTGATGAAATAAAATGCTATCTACTTTCTTTTTCTTACCCTCGCATATTTTGCTAACAATTACTTGTCATGGGACAAAATAAGTTTAATCCCTCCGTTATGTTTCATGTTGTCAGGGTGTAGCACCTTATAGACCCAAGGCATGATAAGTCCAATTGCAAAAAACATGAACACAAATAAAAAACCAGTACTACCTGAGACAATCACAATGCACATACAAAAGGAATAAAAATAATAAAGTTTGTAGCTCCAATATTTAAAATAAAAAATTTGTCATAACGGTATCAACTGTTCACATAGGTAATGAACATCGAGTATAAAATCAGGCAACTGAGACAAAGTAACGACAACATAAATGCCTACATTTATTCATCAAAGCCAGGAATAATCGTTAATATTGTGCAAGATAGTTTACTAACACCTGAACTAACATAATTATTAGTATTTATTACTGAAGATGGAACTTATTTTTTATCGTCAGCTAAATAGAGGTTATTGTTGCAAAATTGCTAGTTGTTGTAAACTGAAACAATCAAATTTCTTATGCCACTAGAATTCTGCATAAGTAAAATTGCTCACCTTATCTGCATTCTTATGAGATTCTTCAACAGATTTTGTTAACTCCAGTACACGTTTTGCGTAATTATCAAGACCAGATGAATTGACATGACAAGTTAAATCCTCTTGAGGAGGACCTACAGCAACACTACGTGCTTTTGAGTATCTACGCAACATTACATCATTTATATGCGTTTGAAGGGCAACACAAATTTCCTCTCCCTGCAAAGTTTTATCAAAGGACAAAGATAGCACAGTTCATAAAGACTTTTCCTCAAAAATTGATCAAATCATGTGTGTATACACACACACGTGCGTGTGCTTGACCTGCTTTGTTTCAAATTGGAAAATATGAAGTACGCCTGCAACCCTCATCTTAAAGAAAACAGCAGTGTTGCTGCTGCCAAATTGCATAATATCCCTAAGCTCTGATGAGTGCAAGTATTCCTTCGGAACCGGACGAAAAAAATGGACCTACAAAGCAATAAAAATGAATTTATCCTGAACACGGTAGCTTTTCCTCATGTCATATGATATGCCTATGTGCAAAGTACTAACCCCACGCTTATTTATGCCTAAATTAATTAGACCAGGTAGAAGACCGATTGGATCATCTATCTTACGCAAGCTGAAGAAAACTGAGTTTCCATAAGGTAGAGTACGAAGGATCCTAAGGAACTGCTGCCTTGCGTCATCCTTAGACAACTGCTCCTGCATGGATTAGAAAACATGTAAGATGAAAATAATTAAAACGTAGAATTTTATCGTATGGGCTTCGTTGCTAATATAAAGTTGTATTGAGTTGTTTAATACTGCCGTTGCCAGGTCCCAAGTTTTGGATGAAAAAAGTGGAGGGTTCGTTAGGTAGTCGACAGCCAGCGTAAAACTTGACGAACAATAATAACATGAATCCTTTAAGAAATTGTGTTAATGCTAGGGCGTCCCATGGAAGCGACGCACTGTATGGCCTGAATACAGTGACAACAGGATTGAATCTTGAGTTCTACGAAACAAAGGAATGTTACTCTCACAGAAATGGAGAAGCTGCTCTAGAAGTATTGCCCATAGCATAGAGCCATGGGGAAGATGCACGAGTTGCATGGTGGTTGCCATCGCAAGTATTCAAATTATGCTTAATAAGGCTTTTGAAAATAAAAGAAATTAAAGCAGTAACAACTGAGGCATTGATGAATGATATAAAATGAACTTGCATTACAGGGTACTCAATTTCCTACAAGCCCAACATTAAATTAAATCAAAATTTCTATATCAACATGCATCCGTAGCTATCATGACTATAAATACCAAAAACAAAAGTGAAAGTTTACATCTACTGTCAGATGCTAAACAGATAATGGACCATGAAAAGATCAATGAAAATTCACATTTCAAAATAGCCTGCACACAAATGTCCCATGATAAGGAAAATAAATCATCATTCAATTTCGTTGATGAAATTTAGAATTTTCAAGGGTCTCTAGTATGCCCCCAGAAAAAAATATATTTACAACAAATATTAATGAGCATTTTAGGAGTACAATAACTAAATCATGTTGATGAGAAGATAAATCTAAGAAAATTATTTGTTAAATGAGCTATATTAACTTTATATTACTTCCACAATAGCATTATCAATTGACACTGTAGTTACCAACAAATTATAGCGAGAGAGAATATCAAGCTCCCACTCTCTCTTTGCCCTCGTAATTGCAATTTGTCGTGGTAAAAATCTTTCAAGCAGTGAAATCCACTCACTGTAAAGATAGCCATTGTTTTAAAAGAGGTCCTGCATTAACAAAGCATAGATGGAAAAGTGGAAATGCTTGATAACAACTACTAAATTACCAATTTTACTTGGTACTCACATGCATGTTTCAGGATTATGAACAAATCCAATTTCACATAATATTTGAAGGGCAGATAATTGAGCTGCATCATCCCTACCAACTGGATAATTTCCCAAAACATAGTCATGTTGCAGCTGTCAAACAAAGAGACAGATATAAACAGTAAATTATCAGAAGAATTACACCATCAGATCTAAAATGCTTAAGGGTATATGACGTGCATTGTAGAGATCCAAAGTTAACATACTTGAACATAGGACAGTTGCACAAACATAAGATCGGTAACAGCTTCATCTGACTCGCGAAATAATCTTTTCTTAAATGTAAGTTTACAATGCAAAATTTCTCCTTTGTTGCGGTCTTTGAGTGCTTTAAATTCAGTCAACAAATCCCCGATATATTTGTTATCATCTAACCCAATGAATTCCTCTGCATAAAATTGCACAGCTTAGTAAGAGAACTGCCTTATTAAAGGTTTATTTTAAAACATGAAGATGGAATTGGAATATTACCATTACCACTGTCAACAGATTTTGAGCATTGTACAACTTTTCGGCATTCAAACAAACTGAAAGATGAATAGATCGGAAGTTTGATTATGCTTGCCAGCTCCTGATGAAGATAATTGTTCATGAGAAACATATGATTCAAATATGAAACAAAAATTAAATTTCACATCATAAAGAAAGCCTGCTAATGTGATGGGGACATCAGAGCTTGGAAAGTCTATCAAAGAAGTGGTCGTCGATCTACAGCCACGGTCGAATCAATGTATTTTTGAGTCAATGTGATGGGGACATCAGAGCTTGGAAAGTCTATCAGAGAAGTGGTCGTCGATCTACAGCCACGATCGAATCAATGTATTTTTAGTCGTATTATGTACTTGTCTTTTATTATTTTATGTTTGTATTTGCTTTTGTTATTTTTCACTTTTACCCCTTACTTAAGAGAGGTCATGTGTAACCCAAAGGGCATTATCGTATTTTTTATTTTGAGTCCTTTGTATGAGGCTATATATAGGCCTTATGTTCTCTTTTCATGTTCAATGAATGATTATTACTGAAATTCCAGCTTTTGTGTCTCTTGGTGAGTTTATGAGTTTGGATAGAGGAGCCTAGGAGAGGCTAAACGTATTACCCAACAACCACCCTCGGGTGAGTTCTTGGTTCTCTAACCTTTTTCCCCTTCTTCTCTCCCTTGGAGCAATTGGCTCATCCCACCAACACCACCTCAAACCACCACCCTCCTTCCCCACTACAACCACCGGCCCACTTACCCAAAACCACTCCACCACCGGCCCTTCACCCAACAGAACCTTCATTTTTTAACTTCATGCAATTTTTAAGTAGAAGATCTAAATGTTATTTTCTTCCATGGTGACAGAAATAAAACATATGCACCTAACACGAGCAAACAACAAAAAGAATAAAAAAAATATTTTAATTTTTTGAAGTTTCTTATATTTTAATTAATACTCATCTCTTTGTTGATTAATAATTTTCGAAAAAGAGGAAAATAAATGAGATTGAAAAAGACAAAAAAGATTGGGAGACCTTTGATTCCATTGATAATGAGGTAGGGAAGAAAGTTATTCGCTATAATGATGACTCTAATGAAAAACCCTAAGTGATGACAGCATTGTTGACTTGATTTGTTATTGTGCTGGTAATTTGATCTTTAGAAGTTTAATATTGAAGAATATGAAACTATGAATGAATAAGCTAATCTTGCGCTAAATATAATTAATGTTTAACCATAACATGATATATTATATAATTTTTACTTAATTTTTAAATCTCATGTTACTTTCCCATGTTGATGCTTACATTACAATCCAATTTTACATAATTTATTATTTTCTACTTGGCCGACCCCATGTAGTGGGACAAAGGCTTGACGTTATTGTTGTTGTTGTCGTCGTCGTTGTTGTATTATTTTCTACTTTATGTCTTGCACAATTTATTACTTCATATATACATCAATTTGTTACTTCTTAGTACATTAGAATAATAAAATGCCATTTTGCAATATATTATTTAGTTATGATGCTAATAATTCACTTCCAACCTTCATTTTAACTTCATGCAATTTTTAGATTATGACGCTTACACCTCAAAATGGCTTAAGGCTTACAACTCATCTCACTGATAGAAAACACCTCAATATCCAATTGTTAAATTTCAAACCTTGATTTTAAACACTACTTAAATTGTCTAGAATGAAAACTAAACGAATATTGATTTACTAAAGATTGAATTTTGCTCTAAGGAAGAGGGGGCTTGGTAACGTCATAGATGAAGTTTGGTGACTCTTTCAAGCCTTGCCAATTTTATGAGTGATAAGTTCTCAAATCACTTTAAATCTACATCTCTTGTTGTAAACTCTTCTAAAATTATTCCCTCACACTTTCATATCAATTACTCATTCATTCTCCCACAAAATTATATCTAAAAAGCCTATCAGGGCTCTTAGCTAAGACTAGACTAAATCTAACAATGTTTTGCTCTGAACCCTATTTAGCTGATCTAAACCCTTCGAATTTTATGAAACTTTATAAAATTAAAGTAGACACACTTCCATTTTCAAGATTTTTCAAATTTGAAACACTAAAGCCATAAATTCTAAGTTGGAAATTTTGGCCAGATCACCCTTTCCACTACTTAAGCCAATTTCCCTTGCATGAGAATTTAACACCACTCTTATTAAATCATTCCAAAGGTTACTATACCATCCCAAACACCTTTTAGAAGCCTTCCAAGTCGAATTCATTAATCACCCAAAGGTCTAACAACAAGCTACACCACTAAAAGCCTCATACAGCCTACACAAGAGAAATTATCCAAAATATTTCTGTAAGAAAAAAGAAGAAATCTAGCATCTTGTTGATCCTAATAAAATATAAAAAATTATACTTTTGACTGAAATGAATTCTATGAAGATGAAATGATTATGGAATTCTATGACGCATGAAAGCAGTGGGCTATATGTATTCCTCTACAATAAGAAAAATTTGGGATGTCGCAAAACAATGTATTAAAAAGTGAAGTATTTTGTAATCATCTACGAGGTCAAAATTAAGATTTTAACAACCAAGCAATATAATCTTTCTATCATTGAGTACTTTAATGCAATAAATGTTTATTAGCTTGAATAGAATAATATGATATGCTGCAAGGACGTGATAATTCTCAAACAATTTGTAAAAGGAAAATAGATATTTGATTTCTTGCAGGACTCTATAATGACTTCGACTAACTTTATTTTCAAATCTTAAACAAAATAGCCTACCATCACTAAAAGGGATTTCTTTTCATATACAAGCCAACGAAGGAAGAAAAAAGGAAATGAGTTTTACACTCCGATCTCTGAAATATTTATCATGAAAACCACAAAATCATAAGGTAAGAAGCTTACAGCTACATACTCTTTCCTTAAAAAAGGGCAAAAACATTATCTAAAGATAATTTATGATGCAAATACTTCAAGAAAAAAAGAGGCATCGAAGGAAAAAATACAATTTCTATGAAAAGTCTCCAAGCAATAGTGAAACTAAAAAAAGGTCACCAAAATTGGTAGTCTGTCAGATGGAATCCAAAGGGCTCAATCTAGAAGAATTTAGCAAACTCATAAACTCTCTCAAAATCACCAAGATCATGCTCTAAAGCTCAAAATGGTATGACTTCTAAGACTTCATTTGGGAAAACTTTCTCATTGCCTTGCTTTTCAGACCGCAACCACAGTTTTTGTTTGGTCACACCTTTTTTTGTTGTTTTAAGGGAATTTTTGTACTAGAAAATAATTTTCTACAGTAACTTTTTAAAATAAATTCCCACCAGCTTTATAACAACCTTTACAAAAAATTGTAGCCATCCCAAATGAACAATAACTCTTGTGTTTTTAGTGCATAGAATAATTTCAAGCAATATAAAAAATAAAAAGGCTAATGGTTCTCTAAAAACGAGTGCAAATCAAAAAAATGCTTCATGTTCCTCCATATTTACTCTCATTACTGCATTGCATGTTTCTTATCTTGCCAATCCATAAAATCATTAAAGATAACAAGTGTAAGATAATTTTTTTGCTAAACATTGTGTAAGATTTTTTTTATTTTTTTATTTTTGCTAATCATTTTAAGACCTCACTGCGAGAAAGATAATTGGGCAAACTAGAGAAAAGCATGAGTTATATTTTCTTGAAAATGGAAATCACTTATCATATTCTTTCATTTCTACCCTCAATATAAAAGCCATTTCAATCCATCATTATTATAGACTAGGCATCCCTCTTTCAAAATTGTACAAAATATGATTTTTTTTTTCTTTTTTTAAATGTAAACATGAAAGTTTATCATTATGAGATTTATAAAATTATCAAATATCTTATTGTTATACTTCCTAAAAGTAATTCTAGATCTCTACTTCTTCTATAGGTGTTCACACTGAGATTTAGGGACCTTCTAAAACTACTAACATATCTAAAGCTATAAAATTTATCACCTACATTAATGATTGCACTCAAATGACATAGGTAAATCTAATTGAATAAAAATATAATGTCAACACCATTCTCCCCTTTTTTAGAGTCATGATAAAAACAATTTCAAGCTAACAATAAGGTATTTCAGACAGATAAAGATCGTGATTATTTTAATCACATATTATCATCTTTTTTTCCAAAATGAATGTATCATCACCAATTCTCATCCTGATAGTCCCAATAAAATGAAGTGACAAAAAGAAAAATTCATTATCTTTTAAAAGCCAATAAAACTCTTTCAAAATCAATGTCAAAAAGATACTAGGGATAAGCAATCCTGATTGTTACATATTTAATCAATAAAATAACAATAAGAGTGATTAGCTTCAAAAGTCCTATAAATTATCTAGCTAAATTTTTCCCTACAAATAACTTCCTATCAAAAATTCTTCGGAAAATATTAGGGTGCATTACTTCTGTGCATCTCCACAAATAACGTAATAGTAAACTTGATCTTAGAGCTCTCAAGTGTGGCTTTATTAAATATTCTTCCACTTAAAAAGGGTATAAGAGTTATCATCATACCATCAAAATATATCACATTTGATGACAAAAAAAAAATTAATTGAACTCATCTTCAGGGAGAGAATATTCAACTGCAAGATAAATTTTATTAAACCTCTATCTTTCATTTTGATATTCTTAAAACACAAACTGAACAAATTCAAATACAGTACCCCTTCAAGTCTATAAAAAATGAATAAGCCTGACCAAAATTCAACAAATTTAAGAATCGAAATCATTGAAATTAGTCTGAGGTTGCTGAAATTATTGAAGTGATTGATCTAATGTTGATTGGTTTGTATATGGAAGGTTGTTTTGATCTTCATACAGTTATTTTGATGGCTTCGAGTAGATCTTCTAAGGGAGATAGTTCGGATAATTTCTATGGTGAAGCCAGAATCAAGATTTTCAAAGGCGAAATCGGGAATCGAGGCATTTTTTCTAAGCGAGGCAAGGCGTAAGCCTCGAGGCGGATCGAGGCGTAAGCCTCAAAACGATTAAAATAAATAAATTTAAAATTATAAATAATGACAAAAAATTACAAAATATTATGTCAACTATGAATTTGAAGATTTGTTTTAAGATAATATTACTGGAATACAAGATTTAAAATAAACTCACTTAAAAATAAAACATCCCCTTAGGATCAAGACCTAAAGCAGGCTCATCATCACTTTGATTGCCTTCAGAAGAATCTTCATAATTAATTTCAAAGTCATCCTCCAACCCTTTTTCATCTATAATATTTTTTCGTTTATCTCCTATATAAGTTGATATTTCATGAGCTCTAAAATGAAAAAATAGTAACATACAAAATAATTCATTATATTTAAGAATACCTTTAAATTTTTTTAAAACTCCAATCTCACTTTGTTTCTTTCTTTTATATACTTGGGCAGTTGCTTCATTTTCTTCTTCATTGACATGACTTTCTCCTTCTGCTTCAACTTCAGATACATCAGCATTCTTAGGAGTAACCCATTCATCATCAGATTATAACTCATCAACAAGCAAAGGGTCAATTTCATTCTCGATATTTCTTTGATTTTGCAATTTGAGATGTCTATCTTTCAGTTTT
>NW_021318959.1:31898-42318 GCF_001605985.2 Dendrobium catenatum | reverse complement strand
TTTGTAGAGGGGTGGTGCTGAAGATTCAGGGGATCCAGGTGAAAGAGGACTTCCTTCCCTTGGACTTGGGGAGTACTGACGTCATCCTAGGGATGAAGTGGCTGCGTACATTGGGGGAGACTTAGATCAATTGGGGGACACTGAAGATGGAACTGGTGATAGGAGGGAGAAGGAGGATGATTCAGGGTGATGCCGGGCTGACCAAAGTTGAGGTTTCGCTCAAATCCCTAATCCGGACCATTCCGCAGAAGGGAGGAGGCTATTTGGTGGAATTACACAGTTTTGAGGGAGCAAGAGTGGAGGAGAGGGAAGATATACCCCTCTCTGTTCAACCGTTGATTCAGCAGTTTCAGGAGGTGTTTCAGCCGCCTCAGGGATTACCACCGCAGAGGGAGCAAGAGCATGCTATTGTGTTGAGGGACGGGGTTTCACCCATCAGTGTACGTCCTTACCGCTACCCTCAGTTCCAAAAAGACGAAATTGAACGGTTGATTAGAGAGATGCTGGAGGCAGAGATCATCAGACCCAACATCAGCCCTTTCTCTAGTCCTGTTCTGTTGGTGAAAAAGAAGGACGGTAGCTGACGATTTTGTGTAGATTACCGAGCACTCAACAAGGAGACGGTACCTAACAAGTTTCCTATACCAGTTATCAACGAGCTGTTGGATGAATTAAGCGGGACTGTGATCTTCAGCAAAATAGATTTGAAATCAGGCTACCACCAGATTCGAATGAAGAAGGAAGATGTCCCCAAGACGGCTTTTAGAACTCATGAAGGTCATTATGAGTTCTTGGTGATGCCTTTTGGTCTTACCAATGCCCCCGCTACTTTCCAGGCCCTGATGAATGAGGTTTTCAAACCTTTCCTAAGGCGATTTGTGCTGGTATTTTTTGACGACATCCTGGTCTATAGCAAGACAGAGGAAGAACACTGGGAGCATCTGAAGAGAGTTTTAGAGGTACTACAAGAGCATCAGCTAAGGGCTAATTTAAAGAAATGTAGCTTTGCACAAACCAGTGTAGACTATTTAGGCCACGTGGTATCAAAAGACAGGGTAGCAGCAGATCAGTCCAAAATTGAGGCGATGCTCAAGTGGTCAGTGCCAAAGAACCTGAAGGAGTTGAGGGGATTCCTAGGACTAACAGGTTACTACAGAAGGTTTGTGAAAGGATACAGCACTATAGCCTGGCCACTCACGGAATAGCTGAAGAAGGATGGTTTCTTATGGGGGAAATGGCCACATCAACGTTTGAGAACTTGAAGAAGGCGATGACGATGGTGTTGGTCTTAGCTTTGCCAGACTTCACTCAGAGCTTCATTGTGGAGACAGATGCATCAGGCTATGAGCTGGGAGCAGTTCTTATGCAGAGTCGTAGGCCCATCGCCTATTTTAGCCAGGTGTTGACTGCTAGAGCCAGGCTGAAATAAGTATATGAAAGAGAATTAATGGCCATCGTCTTGGCAATCCAGAAGTGGCGACCCTACCTACTGGGGAGGCATTTCATTGTCAGGACAGATTAAAGAAGCCTGAAGTACTTGTTGGAACAACGCATGGTGACGGAAGAGCATCAGAGGTGGCTGTCCAAGTTACTTGGGTACGATTTTGAGATTCAGTATAGGCCATGAGTGGAGAACAAGGCGGCAGATGCCTTGTCCAGGTGTATGGAAGAACTACAGGCAATTGCTCTATCCGTTCCTTTGATGCTTGATTGGGAGGCCATCAGAGAGGAAAGCGCTAGAGATGAGAGTTTGGGAAAGATCAGGACAGAGTTACTGAAGGAACCAGGTAGCCACCCGGGGTACTCACTGGAAGGAGACAAACTGTTGTATCAGGGGAGATTTGTGATGCCCCGAACGTCGATCCACATCCCAAACCTACTCCAGGAGTTTCATGGGAGTGCAGTGGGGGGCCATTCAGGCGTACAGAAGACTTACAGGAGGTTAGCTGGGGAGCTGTACTGGAAAGGGATGCATAAAGATGTTGAGGAGATGGTAGCCAATTGTGAGGTCTGCCAAAGAAGTAAGTACCTAGCGATCTCACCAGGACGATTACTACAGCCGCTAGCTTTGCCGGGTAGAGTATGGGAGGAGATATCTATGGATTTCATAGATGGGCTGCCTCGCTCAGATGGGTTCACAGTGATCTTAGTGGTGGTAGACAGGTTGAGCAAGTATGCCCATTTCATCCCCCTCCAACATCCCTACACCGCAGTAACAGTAGCATCAGCCTTCATCAGAGAAGTGATCAGACTACACGGAGTGCCAGAGGCGATCGTATCAGATAGGGACAAGGTGTTCCTCAGCCATTTCTGGAGGGAGTTATTCAGATTGCAGGGAACAGTTCTCAAGAGAAGCACAGCCTACCACCCACAGACGGATGGCCAGACGGAAGTAGTCAACAGGAGCTTGGAGACGTACCTAAGATGCTTTGTTTCAGAGACACCAAAGCTATGGGAAAAATGGCTATCCTGGGCTGAGTACTGGTACAACACGTCATTTCACTCGGCTTCACAGATGACCCCATTCAAGGTGTTGTACGGACAGGATCCCCCACACTTGGTACACTTTGGGAGCAGCAGTACTCCTGTGTCGTCAGTAAAGGAGTACTTGGAGGAGAGGGACCGAGTGTTAGAGGAGTTAAAAAGACATTTGCTGAGGGCGCAGCAAATCATGAAGAAGCAAGCAGATGGGCATAGAAAAGATATCCAGTTTGAGGTAGGGGAGAAGGTGTTCTTGAAGCTCCGTCCATACAGACAGAAGACAGTAGCCAACAGGAGGAATGAAAAGCTGGCTCCAAGTTATTTTGGTCCTTACGAAGTGATGGAAAAGATTGGGGCAGTAGAATATCGACTGAAATTGCCCCCATCGGCAACTATACACCCGGTTTTTCACGTCTCACAGTTGAGAAAGGCCATTGGGGATCACATCACCATTCCTGAGCTACCGGCGACACTTACGGAGGAGTTAGAGGTGATCATGGAACCCTTGGAGCTGAGGGGTGTTCGCCAGAAAGAAGATGAAACTAAAGAAGTGTTGATCCAGTGGAAGAACCTTCCTGACTACGAAGCTACGTTGGAGCCATACGAGAGGACAAAACATCAGTTTCCTGATTTTCACCTTGAGGACAAGGTGATTCTTTGGGAGGGCGGTAATGTTACGCCGGCCCAGGAGGGGCCGGCTGGACCGGTCCAGCCCGGACCGGTCCACTATTACTCCAGGCGGAAAAACAGAGGGGGAGCGCGGGTCTGAGCGGAAACCAGAGGAGAGCCAAGTGGTTTTGGGTGCGCTTTGGAGGGAAATTTTGAATGTTGGGGGCTGTTTTAGGAAGTTTGTAATTGTCCTTTGTCTTTAATTAGGAGTTTTTGTGAGAATTAGGGCTCATCTTGAATTTGAATTAGTTTGAGATCTAGGGTTTGTTGTTCTTGGGCTCTTGGTGTTGCCGGAGATCGTTGGAGAGTTTTTCCTTCCTCTCGAATTGAAGGAAAGTTGTATCTAGCAAGTGCTTTTCATCTGTTATCGAAATAAAAGTGTTTGCATCATTTTCTCTACGTTTTTATTGGTGTTTTGGCTGTTTTTTTCCGCTGTGGACAGCAGCTTTCCGTGGATCTACTTCAGTTTTGGTGAGAAACACTTGGGAATCCAAGTGTTTCCTATCAATTTCTCCATCAAACCTCTCAATAAATGTATAGCTTCCATAGTAGACCTACCCGGCATGAATCCAAATTGATTTTGAGAAACATTAGTATCACGCCGCAACCTACGCTCCATAACTCACTCCCATAATTTTAAAGTATGACACATTAACTTAATTCCTCTATAATTCGAACACTCCTTTGCATCACCTTTATTCTTTAAAATAGGAATTCACACACATATTCTCCACTGATTTGGCATCTTTTTACTCTTCAAAACAATATTAAAAAGTTTAGTAAGCTAAGAAATTCATTCATCTCCTAAGCATTTCCACACCTCTATTGAAATATCATCAGGTCCAACAACTTTTCCACACTTCATTTTCTTTAAAGCCTCTATAACTTCGATTTTACTTATACGCCGACAAAAACAAAAATCTTTACTTTCATTTAGGGTGATAAAGACACTAAAGACAATCGTATTTTCACATTCTTTATGAAAAAGTTTAGCAAAATACCTCATCCACCTTTGTTGAATATCATCTTTTAAGAATAGTACTTTTTTATCTTCATCCTTAATACACTTCACTTGAACTAAATCTTTACTACTCATATCTCTTTGTTTGCCTAACTTATACATATATCTTTCTCTCTCCTTAGTATATAATCTATTATATAAATCATTAAAAGCTAAGCTCTGTCCAAAACTAATAATCGATGTTAGATACATAAATTTATACTCGGAATAACTTTATAATTTTTTCAATCTAAACGATCTAATTTTCTTATAAGAAAATAATCAATCTGCGTTTTACTATATCAATTTTTATAAGTGATAAGATGCTCATTTATTTTCTTAAATAAAGTATTAGCTATTAAGAAATTATATGCTAAGGAAAAATTTAATATAATCTTACCACCTTCATTTGTCGTTCCTAACCCATGGCCACCATGGATGTTTTTAAAATCATCTACCAACATGTTCATTTAAATCTCCTCCAAAAAAAACTATTTTTTCAAGAGGTATATTTTGTATTAATTCTACTAAGTCATTATAAAATTTTAATTTTGAACTCATATCTAAACCTATTTGAGGAACATAAGCGCTTATAATATTAATAATCTTAGCATCAACAACAATCTTTAAAGTTATAATTCTATCTCTAATTTTGTTAATTTTTATAATATTATCCTTCAAACTCTTATCTATAATCACACCTACACTATTTCTAGTATGACTCCTACCTGAATACCATAATTTATATCCGAAACTATTAATCTCCTTAGCTTTCTCTCCAATCCATTTAGTTTCCTGAATGCACAGAATATTTATCTTCCTATGAATCATAATATCTATTAATTCCATTAATTTTCCTATAAGGGAGCCTATATTCCAAATTTCTATTCTAATTTTAGTTTCAAGGATTAGCTTCTTTGTCCACATCTGTCCTTGATGTGGGAACCATTACCTGTTTAACACTGCACCCGAACGTCGTTGCAGCGGCCCTTGCACACTTGTTACTGCATTTAGGCCATACAGCGTGTCGCTTCCAGAGGACGCCCCAGCATTAACACAATTTTTTAAAGGATTCATGTCATGATTATTCAACAAGTTTTATGCTGGCTATCGACTACCAAATGCAACCCCTCCATTTTTCTCATCCAGGACTTGGGATCTGGCAACGACAGTGTTATACTTGATAGATAATCAAATAATAAAATTTAAAATAGTTTTTCAACTTTTCTACATTAATTATTGGCAATGAGACTGGACAGACAAAATTAATGTTGGCCTAAAACCTATGGGTCATATGATAGTCTACTCAGTAATGTAAATTATGGCCATGCTTACAAGGAATGTCATTCTTGTATTGAATGATTAAATATTTAAATGAAATTTAATTTACCTTAGTAAGATTTTATTTTAAGTGGATTTTTGGAGGCCTTTTGATTTCCAACTGTGTGGGAAAAAGCAACCAGCGGAGGCACCAACTTGTGAGCAATAAGTCCAGGTACCAACTCATGGCCGACAAGTCTTGGGCGTCAACTTAAGGGCAACTAAACTTGGGTGCCAAGTCAGTCATGGGTGATGGATAAAAGAAATCCACTCACCCCTATCTCAAGCGAGTAAATTCTAACTATTCAGGCTCCTTAAGTCAAGTCATGAGGGGCATGACTCTCTAGACCAACGTGACTTGATTTATAATAAAGGTTTAAAGAAGTGGGCTCTTAGGGATCCACATAAAGACAAAAATTGAGAAGAAAGCAACAAAACTTCTGAAGAAGCAAGCACCTTAGTGAAACATTTCCAACCAAAAAAAAAAAAGATCTACAATGATGAGGGACCTAAATATAATATACTTATATAACCAATTTAGGTTGAGCAATCAAAGACCAATAAAATGGTCCAACAAACACGAGAAATGATGGAGATTAGCTGTTTGGATATATCAATAATTTTTACTCTCCACATCTTAATGTTTTTTTATTCTTGATGTAATCAGTATTCCTAAAACAATACCTACCACATATGATGTTACAAGCAAGTACCTGGACAGCATCACCAACCGTGGTGGTCATGTCATATGTTATTTCTTCAAAAGTTTCATCCAGAAAGAAAACTATCGTTGTTAGCTTTTTTCCAATCAATAGAGCTTCAATCTCTTCACGCGCGGGAATTGTCAATCTTGGCCCAGCCTTCACTGATCGTTTCAAGGAATTTAATGTGTTCAAGGCAAGGATTTGAACTTCTGGATCTGTTTTGACCCCTTGAACCACATTATGAACATACTCAGATAAATATGCCCCAATATCCATACTCGGTGGCATAGAAGAAGAAAATAAATACATCAGCTCCCATGCTTTTACTAAGCAGCTCCTGCCAAAAAGAAAGTAAAAAGAAAGAAATAAAGAAAGAAACATGAATGAAAATTGAAACAAGCAACCGAAACATTAACACATGGCAATCTCCTTGCATTATCTGAAAAAGTACCTGTCAGGATTATTGCGAGTTTGTTTTGAAATCTGCGCAAAAAACTCATCACGAAGTTCAGAACGCTTTAAAGTTTGCTTATAAAGCTTTGTAATAAGTTCAATTCTCTCATCCAAGCTCAAAAAAGTTAATTTGTCTGATGAATCAATTCCCATATATTTTAATATCATTTGGAAGATCTTAACTGAACGGCTCACAAGATCACTGTTAATCTTAAGCAACGAAGTTGGAATAGGATCCTGCTCATAAGAAAGTCAGGATATATCATCAAGAACAAGACCAAAACTACAATTAAAAAATAGAACTCTCATTTTCTTTAAATTGACACAGGTACGATGAATAAAATGCACTAATATCAAAAGAAATAGATCATTATGATATGCCTATGTGCATAATAAATTTTCTGCCTTTTGATATCCCTGAGTTTATAATTCAAATCACAATAAAAAATCGAAGTAAAATAATTTCTTGGCCCTTGAGTTCCTATATTACTAGGTGCAAGATGCTAGCAAGTGATTAGAACAAGACAAAATAATATATCAACAATCATGTTTGGGAAAACACAATAAAGAACTACCTTCTGGAAGCATAACATATCCTCCAATGTAAACTTTTCATTAACTGCGGGACCTATAGATTTTCTTGAGAAAAACACACGCTTTCCAGCAGAATTGATTTGCTTCTGCATAGCTCGTAAGAAATTCTCAACCTGCAAAAGATGAAGGATTAGGGAAGAAAATGTTTAGCAAGAAAAACAATTTAAAACAAGTTCAACGAGAGTTCTTGTAGGGTAAGCATGAATAAAAAATAAGCAATCTGGGAAGTTACTCAAGGCCACCTTGAAGTATTTTTTGGAAAATACTAGCTGAAATCTTCAAGACGTTAGTGTTTGGTTAAACGCTTGATAAAATCATGTTAAGATTGATATCTGCAATTGCAGTAAGAGTTGTGAATTTTGGTTAAAAACTTAGGTGTGGTTATTTGCTAAAAAACTATAATGGCACAGGTGTTGTGTATTCGCATATGCCTTCACATGTATTTAATAAGTATTCGGTGGGTTTCAATGAAATGACTCGCATTCAATGGGCCGCACAGAGGAACTTTCTTGATGGACATCAGGCCCCACTCGCTCGGGACAAAGAAAGGTCGTCCCTCTCAGAGGCAATGGAGAACCTTGTCAACCAAGTAACTCGCCACATGCCTCATCACTCATGGAAGGAAAGCAGTCATCACAGTAACTTGGCCCCATCCAAGGTGGATTTCTTTCTCCCCACACATCCAAGTCCAACTGTGATGTAGACAAAAGGGGGGTCAACACTTGTCCAAAATAAATCATATTTTGACTTCCCTTGAGTCTAGTAGTTCATCATATTTGAGCTAAACTTTTAGTTCATTTATGAGCTGAACTTTAGTTCATTTATTGAACTAAGGGTTAGCTCATTATGAGCTAACAATTTTAGTTCATATTTATCTTTATTTAAATGCACTTTTATTATAATTTTTAATGTCTTAAAAGTTGTCTCTTGGATTTCCAAAATATGGCTTTTGGGAATCCAAGATTGTTGTTTAGTCTTCCCATGTGTGGCTCCTTGAATTCCACCATGGGAAGTTGAATTTTGTGCTTTGCCCCTTGGGATCTCACGGCTGGCTCCTTATTCCGTGTCCGCCCTTCGGTTCCCGTGGCTGTGGCTCTCGGTCCGTGCGGTTTCCTTCGTCTTCCGTGGCCGTCTCCTTGATTCCTGGTTTGGGTGTAAACCGAGAGCTAGGGGGAAAGTTTTCTATGTGTTCTAAATGCTTTAAATTAAGTGTTTGTGTCCTTTTGTATTCCCCTTTCATACCTATAAATATAGGGGGTTATGTAATATTTTGAAGAAGTTGAATGAAATTTGATTTTTGGAAAAATCAGTTAACCTGCGGGTTGCTCGGAAATCCTGCGGGCTCTTTCCAACCTTCTTTTCTCATCCCCTCCGGAAATCCTGCGGGCTCTTTCCACCCTTTCTTCTCGGGCTTCTATTCTCTTCGTCTCTCCGCAAGTGCCACTCCACCTGTATCCTTCTTCTCTAAGTGCAGCAACTTTAGGGTGTCTGTCGTGTTGTTTGCAAGTCGTCGTCATAGTTTTTTTTATTTGGTTTTAAAATTGAAATATAAGAGTTTGTTCTTCCCTATTATTCGTCTCCTTTCTCGTCCTTTTCTCAATTTCGTCGTTAGAAGTTCGTCAAGTCTCTTTGTGGGCGAAGGGTATAGGCTCCCTATATCTTTTGCCCGCATCAAACTGCAGGAAAGTACCTACCCAAAGGGCCCCTCCGACCACTAAGATCATCTTCTTTGCAACATCAACTGATTCGCCATCTCTTCTAAGCAGTCAAAGGCACAAAATAGGTTGCTAGTGGCTCCCAGTAATCACCCCACCATCAAGCACCCTTTGCTCGGAACCCACTCGCAGACTCGCCCACTCCTACTTAATACAACCATACTATGGAGCTTGCCTAGAGCACACTGGGCATTTGTGAGCTCGCTTAGAGAGAGATCATCATAGCTCTATAACGCCTGCTCTCCCTCAGCAACCAAGAGGTGACACGTATCTAAGATAGTCTACGTAGCATTTATATGTTATTTCTGTGTGGAATCTGATTGTGTTGACCAATCGAGTTGTACTGTTGTCTCAGACCTCAAGTCATTTTTCTGTGCTCGCTTGGGGGTGCGAGGGGTTCTCCCCTTGCTTGGGTTTGGGTACTTTGCACCTTAAACTTTTTTTACCGTACACAACGTCGATGCTGTGTACCCGAGCACCCCGGTGCTATAAAGCTTGATAGAAGAAATGGAAGAGAGCATAGCACCGCAACGTCATGGAGTATCGTAGCACTGTGGGTTGGAACGCCGCAATACTTCAAGCGAACTAAATAATTGTTTTCACGTTTTTCTCAATGCTGGTGTCCCTTCGTATTAGTAACTTGGCTTTCTCTACTGTTTAGAGTGCGAGAACGATGTAAGAGATAAGAGAAGCAAGGAGAAAGCAAGAGAGAAGAGAGATCTGTACTTATTTCTCCCCATTTTCATATTGGATTTCTTGGTGCGGTGAAGCTTCATTATTTTTTCCTGATTTCGGATTTTTCCATGTTAAATACAGGTGTTCTTTACTTTTCGCTGCTTTTAATTTATTGTTCGTTTCATCGCGTCATTTACTTCCATCTCCAATATTATATTTGTTTACTTTTATTAAATAAATTTAAATTACAAAGATTGTAAAGTTATTCCGAGTGAAAATTTATGTACCCAACATCGATTATTAGTTTTAGACTTTAAGATAAATGGGCATAAAAAAATAAAAAAAAAAATAAAACGATTTTCTAGCATTAGATGGGGGCATTTAAAGAATATTAGCAAAAATATTTTTTAGAATAAGATTTTAGATCTTAAGATTTTGTCTACGCATAAGGATGCTAATATTATGTGGGAAAAAGTGGCTAGTGATATTAAGAATATTGCAAAAGATGTCCTTGGAGTATCAAAGGGAAAAGCTCCTAATAGTAAAAATGGTTGGTGGTGGAATCCAAATGTGCAAGAAAAGATTAAAAATAAGAAGTTTTGTTATAAAAATTGGTTTAATTTTAAAAATTCTGATAATTGGGAAATATATAAAGTGGCTCATAAGGATGCTAAGAAAGCAATCTGTGATCTAAAGACATTAGCTTTTAGTGATTTATATGATAGATTAGATACTAAATAGGAAGAAAGATATATGTATAAGTTAGCCAAACAAAGAGATAGGAGTAGTAAGGATTTAGTTCAAGTGAA
>NW_021318959.1:8409-27597 GCF_001605985.2 Dendrobium catenatum | reverse complement strand
TTTCACCAATCTCAGGTGGTTTGATGATTGCATTTGCTTGTAGGGGTGCAGATCTTTCTTTATTGGTCTCCGTATTGCCATCTCAATCAACAGGCATTGTAGAGACTGTTGTAGGAATTCGTACATCTTTCATGTGCATCGGGACTTCATCTCCCACTTGCAATTTGTTGTTAGCTTGGACGACCGTGCATTTGGACTTTGATTTGTTCATTTATCCAAAGCACCGTCCTACGCGAGAAGCATATTACTAAGTTAAGTGTGGCAAAGATGAGGATGCTCAGGTGGATGAGTGGCTTTACCCTTAGAAATAGGATACGAAATGAGCATATACGTGAAAAGGTTGGAGTAGCTCCAGTAGAAGATAAGATTAGAGAGAGTCGCCTTAGATGGTGTGTCACATAAAACGGCAGCCTTCCGATGATCCGGTTAGGAGAGTAGAGGTATTAGATTTGACTTATGTTAAGAAAGGTAAGGTAGACCTAAAAAGACTTGGTTAGAAAATATTAGGAATGACCTTTCTTTATTAGATTTAAACCAGAATTTGACTTTTAATAAGACACAATGGAGAAAAAGGATTCATGTAGCTGACCCCAAGTAGTGGGATAAATGCTTGATGTTGTTGTTGTTGTTGTTATTGTTATTGTTGTAGGGTACAATTGACCGAAAAAAATATTTATATGAATTTTATATAATAAAATACTATAAGATACAAGTCTTAATTAGTATATAATTAATTGAGAGAGCTAAATTCTATACAAGTGGTTTCTAGGAAGTCCCTAAATCACTATTCTGTAAAAAATATCAATCTTTTACTTTATACAATTGGGTTTTCTCAAATTTGTTGAACTAAATGCCCTAAAAACTACATATTCAAGGAAGCAAAAATATATTATAGATAGTCATGTCAGAGCTAGCATAAAAACTCCCACATTGATAACTACAACAACAAGAACATCAAGCCTTTATCCCACTATGAGGGCTTTATTATATGAATCATTTTTCTCCATTGTGTCCTTGAAGAATCAAATTCACATTTAAATCTAATAGAAAATGATTATTTTTAATATTTTCTAACCAAGTCTTTTTAAGTTTACCTCTATCTTTCTTAACATAGATCAAATATCATACATCTACTCTCCTAACCGGGTCATCAAAAGACCGATGTTTATGTGACCAAACAATCTAAGGCGATTCTCTCTAATCTTATCTGCCACCAAATCTACTACAACATTTTCATGAAAAGTAGAAGAATAATATCATGCAATGCAAAGAAAAGTAAAAAAAAAGGATAATATTAGGTCTAAGCCTTACATTCTGAGGACAAAATGATAAGTAATAATTTATACTCATGATTAACCAAATTTGAGGAATATTTAATTCATTTGAACCAATCGATGCAAAAAATGCCTGAAAGATTTTCTTATTTTTTTGCTAAAACTATGAAATATTTTATTTTCATCAACTTAGATTAGTATTGTCTCTTCTTTTTTAAATTCTTTTATAATTTTTCTATTTTATTTTTTATAATTGGCTTTAGTGACCTTAACACCATAAATGAAAATAGATATTTATGTTTTTATTGTCGTATTAGAAAAAACAAAATTAAAGGGCATTTAAAGAAAATGAAATGTGAAATAACAGTGGGACTTAATGATATTCTAATAGAGGTGTAAAAATGCTTAGGAGATTAAGAACTTTCTTAGCTTATAAAACATTTTAATATTATTTTGAAGACTAAAAATATGCTAGATTAGTTGAGAAAGAGTGGTGTTGATTCCTATTTTTAAGAATAATGGTAATGCACAAGAGTATGCAAATTATAGAGGAATTAAGTTAACATGTCATGCTTTAAAAATATAGGATGGAATAATTGAGCATAGATTACAACATGATACTAATGTTTCTGAAAATCAGTTTGGATTCATACCATGTAGGTCTACAATGGAAGCTATACAGTTTTTGAGAGGTTTGATAGAGAAGCATAGAGAAAGTAAAGAGGATCTACATATGATATTTTTAGAGGAAGTATATGATAAAGTTTCAAAAGAAATGCTCTAAAGAGTTCTAGAAAAAAGTTGGATGGTCGAAGTGGAGGAATGCATTGGGCCTGCTGTGTGATAGAAAACTACCCCTTAAACTTTAAGGGAAAATTATATAAGATGGTGGTGAGACCTGCAATGATTTATGGCGCAAAATGTTGACTATTAAAAGAGAAGCATAAAACTAAGTTAAGTGTTACAAAGATGAGAATGCTCAAGTGGATGAGTAGATTCATTCTTAGAGACAAAATGCAAAAATAAGTATATATGTGAAAATGTTGGAGTAGCTCCAATGGTAGATAAGATTAGAAAGAGTCATTTTAGATGGTTGGGTCACATAAAACGTCGGCCTTCTGATAACTCGATTACAAAGTAGATGTATTAGATTTGGCATATGTTAAGAAAGGTAGAAGTAGACCTAAAAAGACTTGGTTATAAAATATTAGAAATAATATTTTTTATTAGAATTAAATGAGAATTTAACTCTTAACATGACACAATTGAGACAAAGAATTCATGTAGCCAATCCCATAGAGTGAGATAAAGGTTTGAAGTTATTGTTGTTCTAGAGAAGAGGATGCTCAGGTAAATGAGTGATTTATACTTAAGAATAGAATTTAAAATGAGTATATAAGTCAAAAAGTTGGAGTAGCTCCAATGGCAGATAAGATTAAACAGTCAACTTAAATGGTTTGATCACATAAAACGTCGGCCTTTTGATAATTTGATTAGAAAAGTAGATATATTATAACTAGTTTATATTAAAAAAAGGTAGATCTAAAAAGACTTACTTAGAAAGTATTAGAAATGACATTTTTTATTAAATTTAAATGAGAATTTGGCTCTTAATAAGACACAGAGAAAAAGGATTCATGTTGCCAATCCCACGGAGTTAGATAAAGGTTTGATGTTATTGTTGTTTTATTTTTTTGCTTTAAAAACACCATGTTTGGTGATTTACTTATTTCATGTTTTGCATGAATAAAAAATAGAAAACAAATTATAAAATAAAAATTAGAAATAAGAATAAATCTCAATTTAACTAATATAGTCCTATCTTATTACTATCATAATTAAACATAATTAAGCCCTAATTTATACCACAAAATAACCATTAGTTTGCAAATAATTTAATGAATTAAATTTATTAGTCAAAAAAAATTATTTTTTTATATATATACCTTTAACAGCCATAATTAAAACTAAATTAAAATCTTAATTAATTCTTAATTAGCAATAATAAATAATTAATCATAAAAATGGCTAATTAAGTGATAACTTAATCGTCCAATGACTATTTATCACAATATAAAAAGTGATCAAACCCATTGATCCTAATTTACCTCTTCTTAGCTTAAGCAATAGTTAATTCTCGGTTAATATAATCATTTAATTAATAATGTAAGATTAAAGGCTGAATTATCATAAAATAATATTAATTCAACTTTAATGTTCCTAATAAAAAATAGAATTAAACCGTAATTAGCATAAATAACTCATTAATAATTCAACTCAATTAATAAATAATCGTAATTGAAACTAATAAAAATTTAGTAATCTTAATAAAAATCTCTTGAATTGCTAACTAGACTAAGTATATGGTTAATTTTAATTCATCTTAATAGATAACCAAATAAATAATTCCCATGCCTAATAAGCATAATTAAACACTAATAAACACTAATGAGCTTAATTATAACCCTTTTTAATCCTAATTAGACTAAATAATCTCTAATCGGGTTAATTAACTCAATTAATTTAAGAGTAAAAGCTCAAATAGTTCCTCGACTATTGATAAATGACCAATTTAGTACCTGAGTTTTGCATTGCCCAAATTTAATCCCTCAACTACTAAAAATTGATCCAATTTAGTCTCAGAACCTAAAATAAGAGTTAAATATAACTCCAATATTAAATATAAAGGATATTTTAGATATTACAAGTGGATATGAGATTATATTGCTTATATTGCTCTATTTTATCATTTAATAAATTATATTACATATTTAATCTATTATATAATAAGGGTGAATAAATAGTGAAAAAATTATATTTTATTTAAAACAAGCCTAGTTGTGTCTCCTCCTTGTGGATGTCGCACATTGCTCGCCATCTCTGTCTCACGATGTCGAAGCTCATCGTGAACGCTTGTGATCGCTCATAGCAGTAGGGGTATACATGTCGAAGAGCATCATCTCAATCATAGGGTGTCTCACTCGCAACACCATGTGCCTCGCTCAAAGCCACACAAAACTATAGATGTTGAATCAAAGCATGTTGTCTCACTCGTAGTGTGTCTCGCTTGCAACCTCCTCACAGCGCATCATCTCACTCGCAGCATGTCGTCTCGCTCACAGCACGTCGCCTTGGTCGCAACTTCTCGCTCGCACAATTTGGTGTCCAGTTCTGTCTCCAAGGTTTAAGCGAGAAGACGAGCAACAAGCATTTTTACTAAAATACCCACAAAGAAGCGAAGCCTTGCATCTTCTTCCATTAATTTAAATGTCAAATCTAACCAAGGGACCAAATTGGACAATTTTTAATAATTGAGAGGCTAAGTTGAGGCAATGCGAAGCTCTACGACTAATTTGAACACTTATCAATAGTCAAGGGACTATTTTGAGCTTTTACTCATTAATTTAAACTGCCATTTCCCAAAATGGGGAAACACTCTTGTAGGCGATGTAAGATACCATCAAGTTTTGGATATTCCAATGTAGGTCGACAATAAAATCACACACAAATATAATGTATAATGTTGAGAAGCACAGAAATTCAAAATTTATAGTTCATGACACCTTGTACCATGTTTGGGATCAGGTTTTGTTTTTATTTATGATTAAAATAGTAAGAAAATAGAATTTTCACTCATTTTTGTATTTCATATTTTCAAACAAATTTTTATTTAAAAATATACTGAAAACAAATTTAAGGTGCTTTATATTTTCAAAACTGTTTCCTTTTTTATTGATCTAACGGCCAACATCCTTTTTGATCGTGTAGTATAGGACTCAACAATGAAGACATCCTCCTCAATGGCAAACCCTTTGAATGCAAGATCCAAAATATCATTTTCATCAATATGATGCAGAATGACTCCCCAATGCTCACCAATGAGGAGACCCTCACCTTCACCGTCAAGTCTAGATGATCGTGATGGCTTTCCATTCCAAACATTAAAAAATACGGATTGAAAATCAAGCCCTAATTGAAAACTATATGGTAGCCAATTTGATAAAACTAATTTACACAATTAGGCTAACTCTTATAATTTAGAGAATAAGAAAAATAATAAAAATAGGTCACCATATAAAAGAAGTCACACGCAAATACAAGGATATAGCTTCCTCTAAAACATTAAGAACTTTTCCTATTAAAAGGGTGAAGAAGCATCTCAAATATTTAATAATTATGAACATGTGCTCGGTCCTATTAAATCCAGCATTTTAAAACAACACTATCCTATTCTTTTTTTTTTTTTTTTTTTAAACCTTTTTTTTTTTTTTTTTTTTTGAAGAAAATGCAACCAGTGCATTTAACATTTATTAAAAGCTAAAAGCAAAAATTAAAGGTATCCATATGATTCCTCCTTTAACAAAGCAATAAAATAAGGAGGAACCTTATTAAGTACTAAATCATCCCAAATAAAGGAAGAAACAATAGCATAGTTAGAACAAAGATCCGCTAACACTATCCTATTCACAGAACAAAAACAAAACAGTTTTGATGAGAGCATCAATGCAATGCACAACCACATCAAGTTATAAAGCTTTCTCTCTCTCCACTCCTCTCCTCTCTCAAACAATCTTTTTCTTAGTACATCAAGAATTTTTTGTGCGCTATTGGTTGAGTAGTATAGCATTAATTGCAATTAAATGTGTAAAGCAGCATTAACAATGCCAAGTCTTAATGTAATAACTGTAGTGGCAACTATAAAGTCATCACTCTATTGAGGGTATTTTACAATCAATGGGAACCCTATAACTGTTATGGGAGTTTCTCCCTATCACAGTAACAAACCTGTTCAAAATTGATAAAATCTGGAATTAAATATATGAACTGTAACAGCATTACATAACCAGACTGAAAATTAGAAAATTGTTCGTTTGTGTTTTATATTAACTGAAAAGTGGCATCAGATTAATATTGAAATTCACGTACAAACGCCAACTTTCTATAATATATACATTCACTGCAACTTCAAAGAGGAATGCAAGAAATAAGGAGATCAAACTTTAAAACATACCTGGAACCTATCAATCAAGGGAATAGCTCCTGCAAGCTCTGCAGGTAGAGACATCGACAACCTGTTTGAGTTTCTGCAATAGGTAAATGTGAATTTTTTTTCAGTTTTTTGTCACACCAACAAATCATCCTGACAGGAATAATCTGATTCAAAGATTGGATCTCTCTTTTTTAAAAATGTTTAAGAATGTTCTTTTCATTTTGTACCTAGAAAGTGTAATAATGTGGTAGATTTTTGTTCTCATCATGCCATATTAGGTGATTTTTATTGGGACTTTTTCTTGGGTAGTGAACTTCCTTCAATGTTTGTCGAGTTGATTAGGAAGGATTGTGATAGGCTTCTTTTTCCTAAGTAGGTTGTCTCTTTATTTTATTAATTAATGCAATTTGCACATTTTTTTCAAAGAAAAAAACATCTGAGAAAGCAACACAGAAAAATACAAAAGCATGGTAAGCGCACAAAAACATACAGCACACACACAAATAAAGCATCTAGATCATACGTTCAATAGACATGCATTGATAGAAGTTATCAGACACCCAACGGTACCTCCTGTCATCTGAATTGGCTGAAATTCATAATGATCTAGTTAGCATGAGCTTGCATGAGTGAAGCCTTAGTATTCTATTACTTTCTTTCTTTCTTGTTTATTTTTTGAGAGGGATGGGTCAGCACGTCATCCATGACATAAATATGCACAGAAATAAAACGAAACTCATAGGAATGACCGCATTTAATTTGATGCTAACCTAAAATTCAAAATAAAATCACAAGTAGAAAACAGAGAAATTCCTACTAAACTGCGCATATTATAATTCAGCATGCAGCCAGGTGCTTTATTATTACAAGTTGGCTGTTGGCATATATATTATGAATCCACAACATCAGCAAGTTTGATTACTACTCCAAGTCAAGAAAGAGGACAATTAATTACAACAATGATTAGAGCTATGGTGCTGGTGTCGTCCTATCTATATATGCAGAGACTGACATTCAAGGTATCAAATTACAGATAACTTTAGAAAGTAATAGAAGGCTTACGGTAGAACAAAGTATGAGTCATCGCAGTCATATACATCCCCATCAACGTTGGAAGCAGAATTCTGAGAGGGCACCGTAGTGCCATTGCTAGAAGAAAAAGGATTTTGGTCCATCCTCACGCTTTCAGACGTCTTAGGGAGAATATCCCCCATATCATTCCAGCATATTCCCAGCAAAATCTTTCTTCTACGTTTGATTTTTATGAGCATGGATTTTCATAATAATCTGCAAAACCAACTTGCAGATAATTCAAGGAAAAAAATTAAAAAAACAAAAGTTCAAGTATTTGCTCCGTAGCGCTCAGATAGAATAAAACTCCAGCTGCAGATAAATTTCCTTTCAGATTAGCTGTAGTAACAAAAGGTTACATTGTGCTGAACTTGTTTAGTAATGAAAACAAGAGGAACCAAAAATGAGGAGAACAAAAAATAAGGCTTGTGAAATAAATTCATACTAACATAAAATATGCAGGCCTCGAAAGAAGGATAACTTAAAACGGGGATCAGGAAGCTCGTCCGATGAAAATCTAAGCGGCGAAATCGTATGCAAGGCTATGAAAGCCAAACTACATAGGGAACCAAGAAATCTATGACATTCGGGGAAGAACCAATAGATTGGAACAAACGAAGAATGTGGCCAAACCTATTTGTCCTCTTTCCGAGGCTTGCTGCCGGCACCCTTCTTTAAGCTTTCTCATTTGTCTTCGATCTCCGATGAGATCCGCCGGTTTACAGAGGAGAGAGTCCAGGCGAAGAGGTCACGAGAAAAATAAAATTTCATAGCGCGAATTGACATGGGCCGAGGTCGGTCTGCCCAGCGTGGGGAAAATATAAACATTTTGTTAGAAAATAATTATATTTCAGTAGAAGTTGTTTCAAAGAAAATAAACTGGAGGGGATTATAATAATCATAATAGAATAAATATCTTTGCTACTTTTTAATATACTTAAATTTTTATTTTATATAAAATTATTTTATATTCATGTATTATTTATTGTTGTCCATAAAAAAATTAAAATGATTCAAATGATGTCTAAAAAAATTTCAAACTAAACTTCAATTAAATTTCAAACAATTATAAAATTCTAATATATTAGAACAAGTTAGAAAAAGATACAAATAATATTCCAATTCGAAAAAATTTATAATATGATTCAAAAAATATTTGAAGATGGCTGGAAAAAATTTGAACATGATTTTAACATTATTTGAAGAAAATTTTGGATAATTTATAATATAGCAAAATTTAAGGTTGATATGATAGAGCGCAGGGGTGGAACTAGCTATAATTTTGAGTGTGGGCAAATTCGTTACATGAATATCAAAGCAAAGAGTTGCATTTTCATTATGCTATATTGTGTTGTGTTTTGATACCTAACTAAAAATACTTTCAATATTATGCCAATGATTGAGTCCATAAAATCACTTTTTTTTATGCCAAAGGCTGAAACCTATGTGGCTCACTTCTTCCTTATGCTTTAAAACTAATAAGGAGCAGCATTTGGCTTAAGCAGTATAGTACATGTGCCTAAGCTGGAGCTACAGATGGTCTCGTCACTTAATAAAATTATATTTTATTACATAAAAAACTAATTTTACAGGCATTTACATGAAAATGGACGGTTAAATTATATTACGGTTGCACAAAAAAACTATATAAGGAGCTTCGTCCACATCCTGACAAATTAATTCTCTTGACAATATCTCACATGCTCTACTATCTTAAAAGTTTTGTCTAATTTACATCTACTAATCACTTTCCAGACTATTTCAAACTTCCAACATAAAAATGAAATGAATAGATTGCAATAATATTAGAAGCGTTAATAATAAAACTGCAAAACATTCAACAAGAAAACAACAAGCCAATTTGTTGCTTTCTTACTCAAATAATATATAAATTTTAAATAATATTTTTTATGATGTAAAATTGTAATTTTTTTGCTTTATTACTAAAATAATTTATAAATATATCCAAATGTATTAAATTAGTTGATTTTCAAGAACCTGAAATGTGGCCATGCCAGTATGTTTTACTTCTCAGTCCTCGCTTCTTTTACTCTCCTAACGATAAAACCCCTCATTTTAGTGGTTCCTTCTACATCTTCTCAGTGAAAACCCTAACTCCTAAGCTCAAAGGACGACAACTTGTAGGATGAGTTTGGCACTATATCGGCTCGGAGATCGATTCTAACCAAGACTCCGACAAGGAAGAAGACTCAAACAATGTTGCCGGCAAGTCCCTTGGCGAATCTCTCCATTTAGATGAGGAATAAGCCTCAACCGTCTCTACTGCCAACGATTGGATGACTTCCACTGGTGGCGAACTGGATGACATGGACACCGACCCCCTCTGCTTCGCAAGTCATTCTTGCGGAGGACAAGAAGAACTACGTACTCGATAGCTGAGGAGGTCTATGGTGACTGTGTCGGAACTCTCGTCATGGATGAGGATGAGCAACCCCTTGAGCAGCCGAGGGTGTGTCATTCTACAGTCGGCACGCAAGTTGACATTGGCACAAAGGGGCATAGAGCAAATTAATTTTGCCCACCCTCATGTTAACGTGCCACACAGGTTAATTGAGGGATGAAGAGGCATAGGGAAATTTCTTTTTTTCTGGGGGGGAAACTTCCCACCCTCACGCTAACGTGGTTCCACCCCTGGTAGAGCACAATTGCAATAGCAACAACATAGTCGATTATAACATTGATGTGGTGAATTATAATTATAATAAGCGATTATATATGTTTGATACCTTATAGTGCATTCACAATAGAAACAACACTACAAATTATAAGGTTAATAAAGCAAATTATAATCATCATTGATACATCTTCAAATATTTTCTTGATCGGGCACAAATCTCGAGGAAAAATCGAGTTGGAAACTTTCGAAATTAAAACTTGGACCATTTGAACTTCGATTTCAACAAACTTATGGTCAAACTGAATGTCTCAGAAATATGAACCCAACAACACCAAATTCAACTCAATCCGAGCCCAAATGGGTCCAAATCAAGGACCTGAAAGCGCTGTTGGAAGATTCAAACCACAATTTGGATTACCAAAAGATTTTCAAATGTGACATGCTTATATTCAAATCGAGCGGCTTGAGGAAAAAAATCCAATGAGCCCAAGATCACATAATTTTGACATCAATAAAACCTTTAAATGTCTAATGAATTATCCATGATCAGGGGATTCAGCATCGGTCGTCCATTCAAATCTATAAATAGACCCCTCCTTCCTCTTGAAAAAGGGGCCTAAGGAGAAAAAAGAGAAATCAGAGATCGCTCTTTCTCCTTGCCTCCTCGACCACTGCCAGAGTTCTTTAGGACCACTACTTGAAGCCCTGAGCTCCATCGGACCACCAATTGAGCCCCTGAGTTTCTTCGGACCACCACTTGAGGCTTTGAGTTTCGTCAGACCACCACTTGAGCCCCTGAGTTCCGCCGGACCACCACTTGAGACCCGGAGTTTCGTCGGATCACCACCTAAGGCCCTGAATTTTACCGGACCACCGCTTAAGGCCCTGAGCTCCACCGAACCACCACTTGTGGCCAGAGTTGCGTCAGACTACCACCTGAGGCCCAAAGTTTTGCCAGACCACCACCTGATGCGTGGACTTTTGTCGAACTACCACTTAATGCCCGAAGTTCTATCAAACTGCCACCATAGGCCTTAACTTCTGTCAAACCATCACCTGAGCCCCAAAGTTTTGCTGGGCCACCACTTGACGCCCAGAGTTGTACTGGACCACCACTTGATGACTGGAGTACACCTGAAGTTCTATCAGACAATCACTTGACATTCGAAGCTCTATCGGACCACCATCTAACGCCAGACTTCTGTCGGACCACCGCCCGATGCTAAAGATCTGTCAAACCAATGCCAGGCTACTAACTAAAGCCCTGAATTTTTAAGTAGCACCAAAATTATGCTTGTCCACCAAGTGATGCTAAACTTTTATCCTCATTTGTCACTAGATTTCAACCAAACGCTTGATAATTATAATCTGATCACCCTCAGGGATGAGTCAGCCCATTATAATTTACCCAACACACTAGTGGAATCATTTCAAATTGGGTCAAGCCCTATGATTTTTCCCCTTTCTAAGCTTTTTTACATAAAAACATCTTGTGTTCTCTATGTGTGAGCTAGATATCCATGAAACACTAAGACACAGTATTTTAACTCTATAATTGTGTATACTCTATCCTGTAACAATTTGGCACCATCTTTGGAAAACTCAATCCCACTATTCTAAGTACCACTTCGATGGCCAATTGGCATATCAATTGTATCTTCGGAGCCTCCCGCTCTAACTCACACCAATCTAGGAATCCTTCGATGAACCAGTGACGATAGGCATCGTCCTCTTTTTATCCTTAGGGGCATAATGCTGCTTGAGAAGGAACTTTAGAGCCTTCCCTGGAAGACCACATCAGAAAGATGGAGGATCTCATAATGAGATCCTTTAACTCCTATAAGAGACTCGGCAATCGACACTAGCACCTCAAGAAGAGATTCTTTTCTTGCGAGATCCACCTTGGCTCAAAGATGTTCAACCTAAACATCTTCATGGTGAGATCCTGCTTCCTCTGCCAAGGATGCACCCTCTAACACATCAAGACAATGAGCTTGCTAACATAGTAAGCTCTACCCATCCTTCGTGCTCAGGTCGCCAACCTTATATTCCTCTGGACATCCCCGATGGCTTAGCTTGACAGCATATTACTGAACTTCCTCGGCATGCCCTATATCATGAATTATGAAGATTGGTCCAAGAAAAATTCCCCGTGGGAGGAATAAGACAATTTCATCGTTAGTGGGACTTCCATGTGTTATCTCGCCTAACTGAAGCCATCCTTCAACACCCAATTCTAGCATGATTTAAACTATCAAATATCAATTCCTATAATGGGACATCTGACACGTATGAGTATATCGATCACTATAGGACCATCAAGCATATCTAGTGAGCCTCAGATGCGCTCCTACACCAAGTTTTCCTTGCTACCCTTAAGGGATAAGCATGAATGTGATTATATTCACTTCTAGCTAGAATAATCCCCACCTTTGCAAATTGGTCAAAGTGTTTGTGGAATGATTTTTATTGGAGATTTGCTAAAGATTATTCTCATCTTTATGGGATTTGCCAGAATGAAGAAGAATTACTTAAAGATTATTTTTAATGATTTTCCATTAAGGCTCGATAAATTCTCAGAGTTGATCTTGAATTACTAAGAGGAGTTTTCCTTGGAGACATCCTTCCTAGTCCCTTTTACTCAACACTTATACGAGACACATTTCCTTCATATGCTGACCCGATCTATCATATCGAGGCTCAAATATTAACATATGAAGCTATCAATGCCCATATGAAGCAATTTGAGCAAACTCCTGAAAAGTGTAAGATTGCGCCTAAAATGGAGGACTCATTCTCGTAATGAAAGAAAAACCTACCTTCTAGACCCCCAATACCACAATGTGTGTTTTAGCAAGAAGAGGAATATATACCACTCAATACCCCTAGAACAAATGTGTTGATGACCATCCAAGATCAAGAAAACTTAAATTGGCCAAACCCTTTAAAGCTGAACGTAGGAAATCAGAAGCAATACTATCATTTCCATTGCAGTCGTAGACACACTACTAAAGCTTGCAAATAACTCAAGATTGAGATTAAGAGGCTGATCCGACAAGGATATCTCCGATAATTCATCCAAAACCCACCTGCTCGAGATGAAGATGGTCCCACTAGGGGCAAAATCTACAACAACAAAGATAATCGTTGAATAATATTCAAATGGTTTGTGAGATTAAATGACCATGCAATTCGTGCATTTATGTTAGTAATACTATTTGTCTTATTTCATCGTGTCTCTTTTATGTTAAATAGGGAGTCACTTTAATATCACTAATGTTTACTTCAAAGTTAAATATTGTGTTGTCTCCATACGTATATCTTTTGTGTTGAATATAATGTAACTCTTATATCTCTAAGCCATACTAGGGACTTATTATATTATCTTATATAATATGTTAATATGTTATTCACTTCATTCTGATATTGTCTCATTCTTTAAAAAGGCTAAAAAAATATAATAAAAACTACCGATGAATATAATCTCTTTATTCATGATTTTAGAAATATGCAATCTTTATTATGTCTCAATCATTGGATGATTAATCCCAGGGAGATTCAATCTAACCTCTTCCATATAGGTTAACATCATCGAGTATGGATCTGACATATAACCTCGGATAGGTCAAACATCCTAGGAGGATGTCAATCAAATCTTAAATCCTTGATTCAAGAAATACACAATCTTTATTATGTTTCAATCACTAAATAATCGATCGTAAGGGGATTTGGTCCGACCTCTTCCATATAAGTTAATGACATCAAGCAGTGCTCCGACATACAACATCGGATAAAGTCACACATTATTAGTGGATTCTCTCGTCCTCTTCCATATAGGTTAACGTCATCGAGTGACGTACAACCTCAGATAGGTCATACATCCTTGTGAATTCTCTCAACCTCTTCTACATAGGTTAATGTTATCAAGCAATGCTCTAGCATACAATCTCAGATATATTATATATCCTTGATGGATTCTATTAACCTACACTCTACTGCCCGTCGATGAACTTTCATCAGACTTCTACCTAACGCTGTACTTCTACCATATGCTAGACTTTTGCCCGTTGCTGGACTTTCATTGGGCTTCTATCTGACACTGAATTTTTACTTGTCATGTTCTTCTTCCTGTCTTCAAACTCTCATTGGATTTCTACCCAATGTTGAATTTCTAGTCATTGAACTTCTGCCCATCATCGAACTCTCATCAGATTTCTACTTGATGCTGAATTTCTACCCGTCATCAGACTTCTACCAGATGCAAAATTTCTACTTGTTATCAGACTTTTGTCTGGCTTTTACCTAATGCTGAATTTATACCAATCATTAAACTTCTGCCCATCACCAAATGCTCGTCTGACTTCTTCACAACGTTAAATTTTTATTCGTCACTAGACTTCTTCTATCCATTATCAGACTACCACCAACAAACATCGAACTTCTGTGGGATCTCTCAAAAGAGGAGGAGAAGACTCTGTTGACCTCTACTAAAAATAACAAATAAAAGAGAATAAAAAATGCATACCCCTATAATTCCCAAATCAAAATCTTGCTCAAGTTGCATCCCCGCCGCCGCTATAATCATGTGCTATGTAAATCGGTGTTGAAGTCAGACGCCCATACTCATGTGCTTGGCCATGATCTGCTCCCACTTGCATTAAAATGAGGTTGAATGGAGCCCTTCGTCCTCTCTCATTCCCACACTTGACTCTAGAAAATCACAACCTCCATTTCTCTCTTCCTCAAAATTCCTTCAGCTGACCTTTACACACGATCTCAAGCCGCTCTACCATGCAAAAATCCCTTTGTTTCCTCTGACCAAATCCCACGCTCAACTCTATTCAACTGAAGCTCTCACCAAATATCCCTTTGCCCTAAGCCTTGTTCGACTCCTTCAGTCTAGAGAGAGAGAGAGAGAGAGAGAGAGAGAGAGAGAGAGAGAGATGGGTCAGAGAGAGAGTGAGAGAGATTCTTCAACATATCACCTCTCCAAGTAGACTGACCCCTACCTTCTTTGATGACATTCCCTTCTTTAGGATTGGAAGTTACTCCATTTTGATCACAAGCAAGGACATGAGCTCATTGTAAAGGTAACTTTCTCCCTTATACGCATTCCTTTGGCTAGATCTAGTAAATTCACTACATCACAATATTGGTAAATCCATGATTTAGGGTAAAATGAGGGAAGCAGAGGGTTTATTCGGTCATGAGATTTGCGGGGCAATCTAATGGCAGTTGGCAGGATTTAGCATAAATCCTCCTCAATTCATGCATAAATCCTTTTGCCAAATTGCCCTATTTAAGCAAAAATGAGAAAATCGAGGAATGATAATTATTTATGATTAATAATATTGCGTAAAAAAAAGGAAAAGGGAGAACCTCTCTTGTGCCTCGATATACGTACCATCCCTGCCGACATCCGCTCGCCAAGGTATAACATACTAAACTTGGGAGAACCTACCTTCAACACTTACAATGGGGCGAATAACAACTCATACACGCTTTTCTTAGCGTGGTGGGAGAAAGTTTGCTATGGTGCTTGTGGCAAAGTGGGTAATCCCCCTAAAGTCTTTTTTTTTGTGTTCCTGGCACGCCAAGGGACCAACCGTGCACGCATGAGGGGAAAGAACTTCATTTTTCAAATATCTGCTTTTAAAGACCCATCCATGCCTTTTATGGCATGGTGGATGACAAAAACTATGGCCATGGTGTCTCACAACATCAACCGTGCACATCTTTCTTGACGTGGTGGGTAGGCTGGCTCTTGATTTTTCCCCTAAACGGGGGAGACGCCAGAAGGTTGTCAAAATTTTATTTAAAAAGGATAAGGACTTGAACTCAAACTTGTGAACCTTTGAGCTTGACTGAACATGAACGGTGGACTTGTGGACTTGAACCTAAACAAAATCTAAATGACATCAAACCTAAATAAAATAAGATCGAACTGGAGCCAAATTCAAATCAATTTGAGCATGCAATTGAACTTGCAATGACTTCAAAAGACTTTGAACAAGAAGATTGCACAGTGGACAGACACTTGAACTTGAGCTATACAACATCAAATGGGACTTATGAACTTGATGAATCTGAACTTGAACAATCACATACACTTAATCAACAAGCATGTTACGAATCTAACTTCAGGGGATAAAGTTTTGATGATAGCAAACATTCATGTTTTTCTACAATTGTCTTGCCTACTAATGTTAATAGTCCATAAGATAAAATTGTAAATCGAACCAGCTCAATATTAGATAGATTAGGGCTGAGTTATTTTGTAATGTATGTCAAGTGTCTTTTACCCTTTCTTGAGACAATTATAAATGATGTGGATCTTAATGTTAAGTAACCTTACACACACACGTGGGAGAAGAATTATGTCTGTTTGATTAAAATTTTCTATTTTCAATTACATCGTCCGAGACGATCAAAAAATCATCCTGGACGATTAATTAAAATAGAAACCCTAATTAGGGCATCCTGATTAAGGTAGCCATAATTAAGCAAATTATCTTGGATGATATTAGCATCGTCAGAGATAATAGGCTCAAATCAAAAAGAATAATCCACCATATCTATTTATGCATCTTTTATTTTTGGACATCATTCAGGGCATCATCCTGAATGATGCATCAAAATTATACATAAATTAATTAGGTAATTAAGGAAAGCAATTAAGGTTTGATTGCTCGAATTTATCATCTTAGATGATCATAGGATCATTCGAGAATGATTAGTTAACAAACCATAGCTTTTCCTGAACGATGCACAATCGGCTTGGTTCCATTTAGGGCGATGCTCTGGATAATATGTATTGAATTAAACTAATCATCAGGGATGATAGGGATATTGGCCCGGATGATCAAGTTAATTTTCCATCATCTAGACATACATTCTGGGTGATGTTTTGGATGATATTCATCATTTTGTATTAATCATCCCAGATGATTGTGAGATCATCCTAGATGATACAGCAAATTTTTCATCATCCAGACATCCATCTAGGATGATGTTCTGAATGATATTCGATGGATTGAACTAATCATATAGAATAATATACTATCTTCCTGGATGATATGAATAAACTACCTTTTGATCATCCCAATTCGTCCTGGTTGACTGAGCTAAATTTGTACTGATCGTATCGAATGATATTCAGATCGTCCTAGATGATAATGTCAGTTTATTATAATTTAGAGCTATTTTGAAGCTCTTCTATATAAGATCTCTTATTTTACTTAAGAGAGTATCCTTTGCTATTATCTTGACCTGGGAGAGCCTAGAGGAGAGGGAGAGAAAGGGAGAGAGAGAGAGGATCTTGTGAAGGGGAGTTTGTGAGAGGTTTCACAAAGGTTGCTCCGAGCAAGGATCTGAGTCATATTTTTTGTCGTCATCCCTATTCCTTGGAAGTTTTGGGGAGGTCTACTTCAACAATCGATTGAGATTCTTTGCCTACTTCAGGATAAAGCGAAAGGAATCGTGTTCTTTGCCTCACTGGTGTCAATGAAAAGGAGGTTTATAAAGGCTTCTCTGCAAAAGGAGAGTCATTGAGTTTAGTGCAATACCTATTGCAAATCTATTTTTTATGGATTATAATTTTGATGTTAGCAAACACTCTTGTTTCTCTACGACTGCCTTGCCTTCTAACTTTTCAGGACCACAAGATCGGACGGCAATCGGAACCAGCTCAAGTTTGGGTAGACTAGGTCTGAGTTAATCTGTAATTTTTTTTCCCTTTCTTGAGTCAATTGTAATCTTTTGAAGTGTTTTGATGCTAAGTAACCTTACACACACACACACTTGAGTGATTTTTCTATCTAACTTAGAACTTCTATTTTTACTCACATCATTCCAAAAAATATTTATATCATCCTGTATGACCGGGTTTAAAATAAAAACCCTAATCAAGGCATCATGAATAAGGCAGCCATTATTAGCCGATTAGCCTGGATGATACATGTATCGATCAGGATGATAGGATTAAAATAGAAAGAATCAGCCTCCATGATCTTTTTAGGCATTCTTTATTTTTGGAAATCAGCCAGGACGATCTTGTATTATCCTGAACGATTTGATACAATTATGCCTAAATTAATCTGGCAATTAAGGATGATTGATACGATCACATCGTCCTGGACGATCTCAAGATTGGTTGGGACGATCAATTCAAAAAACCTTAGTTGCTCCTAGACGATCAACATCGGCCAGCTCAAATTTCGGGCGATGGTCTAGATGATAAGGATCAGCCAGCTCAAATTCTGGGTGATGCTTTGGATGATTTTCCTCTGATTTGAACTAATTATCCGGGACAATCTTGAGATCGGCCCGGATGATCAAGCTATTTTGAAATCGTGCAGAGCTCTTTTTAGAGTGATTGTCTGATTAATGGTATGTGATTTGAACTAATTGTACGCGATGATTTATTATCGTTCTAGACGATAGGAACACCTTTCTTCTATTCATCCCAGATTGTCTAGGCTGATTAGGCTTAAATTGCACTGATTGTACAGGATGATATACCTATCGTCCTGAATGATAATGTCGGCAACTTGCAGTTAATGAGCTATTTTGAAGCTCTTATATTTAAGAGCTATTGTTCAATGTTTTGAGTAATCTTTTGCTGCTGTCTTAACCTGAGAAAGCCTAGAGGAGAGAGAGAGAGAGAGAGAGAGGGAGAGAGAGAGAGAGAGGATCTTATGAGGGGGAGCTTGTGAGGGAGATTCACAGGGGATGCTCCAAGCATTATTCCACTTCTTATTCCACTAGAGTCTTCTATCCTTGGAAGGGTTGGGAGAGGTAAGCTTCAGCGATCGATCAAGGTTCTCTACTTGCTTCAGGAGGAAGCAAAATGAGTTGGGTTCTCTGCCTTGCCGGGGGTGGCAAAAAGGAGGTTTTTGTAAGGGCTTCTCAGCCTCACTGTGGGAGCAAAAAGAGAGTCACTTTGGTAGTGCAATACTCGGAGGATGCCTCCGGGGAGTGGACATAGGTCGAATTGACCGAACCACTATAGACCCTTGTGTTCTTTTTATTGCTTTCACATTTAACTTTTTTGCACTTATTTTCTGTGGTGATTTCGGTTTGAGCTTTATTATGCTTTGGTTAAAAGATTTTTTAAAAATACTAATTCACCCCCTCTTGGTTAGCCTTAGGCTAGTTCATAAAGTCCTAACATCTCTAGTGAACTTTCAAGTGGTATCAGAGCGGGATTCATAAAA
>NW_021318959.1:0-3507 GCF_001605985.2 Dendrobium catenatum | reverse complement strand
ATGTCCAAATTGGTCAACCCTGGTTGACTTGGTCAACGGGGTTGACCCAGGGTCCAAGCTCGAGCTCGATAGACTCAACTCGACCCACTGAACCCAATGGAGAGGGCCATAAGGTCTGGCTTGGTCAATTTGACCAAGTCAACTGTTCGGGCTCAAATCTGGGCAAAATCGAGGTCAACACCCGACAACTGTCCAACTAGGATAAGGAGCTAGGATCCAACTGACTAATGCCATCATTGAAATAGGAAATATTGGAGTTACTATCCAGTTTTGGCAGTATCGATTTCTCCGTAGTTACTACAAGAGTTACCAGCGTCTCTGCGCGCGGCATCGAATCTGAAGGGCCTGCTAGGAGGCCTCACTCTGAAACTACTACTCATCGTGCGCATCTACCAACACCATGACCTACTACTAAGTGATCTTATGGCCGAGTTTCTATATTTGAATGGATCTCACAGCAGGAGGCCGCAACCACCAAGAGAATTATAACTGGTGGAAGGATTTTCTATGGTGACTGCAAAACCACATCTTTGCCAATCGGGTTACCTGCTCCCGAGAAGAATAATGTTGAAGCTTCCTCATCTGGAGGAAAGCTAATAAGGAAGAAAAGGAGAAAGCTGAATGTTGAGCTTTGAGCTCAGTAACAATTGATGCATGTGCATCCATCAAATTTGTCGGCACAAGAGCTAGAGATTGATCTCCCCACCCATAACAAGTTTACTAACCTAAAGTGGGTTAAAAGAAACAGCTCTTCGAATGAACTCAAATAATCATTCTGGGAGCGTCGACCAGAAGTACCGACCCCTTAGAAGATAAGAGAGCATGAATGATTGTCAGCCCGACACTACAGAAAAACAGCTAATTACCGGCGGTTATGTCCGGCGGTCTATGGACCACCGGTATTAACGGCGGTTTCGCCGGCGGTTTAGCCTCCGGCTTATTCCTGCTGAGACCGGCGGCATTACCGGCGGTCTATTATGAATGACAACCGGTAATAGCGGCGGTATATTCGCCGCCGGTAAACCGCCGGATAATTATATTTACCGACGGGGTAACGGCGGGTTATACCGCCGCTGATAAGTTATTTATTGCCGACGGCCGTAACCGCCGGAAAACCGCCGGTTAAAGCCCTAATACGAACAGACCCGCACATCGCATTTCATTTCTATCCTCCGCTCCTCTCTCTCCTTTCGGCCGCTCTCCCGTCGCCTCTGCCCGGATCGAGCTCCTAGGTTGCCGCCGATGAACTCTCTCCGACCGCCGACCACCCACCGGTCGCCTCTCGCTAGATCAACCTTTGGTGTCACTTGCCACCGTCGATCTAGCTCCGGATCTCACGCCGCCGACAACCCTAGGTTCGGTTTGAGTTGAACAAAAATCAGTATAGTTTAAGATAATATTTAATGTATTTTGTTGATTATTTGTTTTCCCTAGTATGTTAAGCAATTTAGGAAAGTATATGTGAAATGAACTCATCATTAGCTCCAATGTTTGTGCCATATTGCAAAAGAGGTCATAGTTATACAACATTATAACCTTCACCAGCTGTGAGATCTCACATATCATTTGTTTTACTTTCAAGTTTATTAAAAAATGAGAGTTTTGCATTACCCCATGACTTCAACAGTTTTTTCTCCTTTCTAATGACATACATGAGAGCTTCTATGGACCACTTAAAAAGTCATTCATCATTAGCTAATTGTACATTGAGATTTTTCCTATAAAATACTAATTAAATAATTTACCTAATGCAATAATATATGATCCATAGATCTTTTGGTAGCGCAATGTTAAGGTCTAATGTAAGAGTTTTTAATATATTTTCAATTTATTAAGTTTAATTTAGTAGTGATAGATGTAATTTGTTAAGTTTTAATTTAGAGAGGGAGAGTTTAATAGACATTTGGAGACCTTGTTTATGGTTGAAGATTTAGAGCCTTCACAAATTTAATTTAGTACTACAACCCTTTAACATATATGCTCATTTCGTATCCTATCTTTAAGGGTAAATCCACTCATCCACCTGAGCATCCTCATCTCTGCCACACTTAACTTAATATTATGCTTCTCTTTTATTGGCCAACAATCAGCACCATAAAGCATTGCAGGTAAAAACCGCAATCTTATAGAATTTTCCCTTAAGTTTGAGGGGTACTTTCCTATCACACAACAAGCTCGATGCATTCCTCCACTTCTACCATCCAACTTGAATTCTGCTGATAATATCCCCATATATTTCACCATCACTCTGAATAATAGATCCAAGATTACTAAAACGTGTACTCGATCTTATTAATGGCTTGATCGCCCAAAGTCACAATCCCCTCACTAGATCTATTACTACTAAATTTATACTCCATATATTCCATTTTAGACCTACTCAAGCAAAAATCTTTAATCTAATGCATGTATTGTAATAAATGTTTTCATAACTATGTAGGGTGACGTTTGCTTCAACGTCCAAATGACTATTCAAGAAGAGAGATATTGGATGTATAACAGAATGTTGTCGGGTCGAAAAGGATTGACAGTTGAATTTATAGAGGGAGTTAAAAGTTTCATTCAAGTTGTATCTCAACTGCCTTCCTTTCAGTTTGATAAAATGTTTAGATGTCCATGTTCGAAGCATAAAAATTTAGCATTCCTGAAGTCCGATGATGTGAAGCTTGATTTATATCATAGGGGATTTGTTCCAAACTACTGGATTTGGACATCACATGACGAGTACGAGCCACATAAAGATGCTCATGTCGGTTTTTCTATAGCTTATGAAACATTTGATGAAGATCAAATGAGTAGATCCTATGAAGACCTTATTTTTGAGGTAGCAGGTCATAATTTAAGGTTTAATGTGAAAGAGCCACCAAATGCAGAAACATAAAAATTCTTTGAGTTATTACATTCAGCTCAAAAGCCAATTTGGGATGGTTGCAGTACACATTCGGAATTATCGATTGCAGTGAGGATGCTCAGTATTAAAACTGAGTATAATATTCCCCGTGATTGTTTTAATGACGTTATTGGTCTTATGAAGGAAACTAATCCAACTGGTAATATAATTCCCTCAGACTTGTACCGAACAAAGAAATTAGTATCCAAGCTAGGTCTCACTGCTACAAAAATTGATTGTTGTATCAATGGATGTATCTTATATTATAAGGATGATGCAGCAGAAGTTATTTGTCGCACCTGTAATGCTTCTCGATTTAAGCCAAATTCGGGAAAACAACGTCGTCCAAAGAAAGATGTGCCATATTCCTGTTTGTTTTATTTACCAATCATTCCAAAACTTCAGTGACTCTATGCATCAATGAGTTCAGCAGGCCATATGAGATGGCATAAAAAGAAAATAGCAAAAAGTGATGTTCTTTCTCATCCATCAGATGCTGAAGCATGGAAACATTTTGATCGAGTGCATACTTCATTTGTTGCTGAACCCCGCAACATAAGATTGGGATTATGTGCTGATGGTTTTACTCCCTATAGTCAAACAGCTACACCGTACTC
>NW_021318958.1:87128-88807 GCF_001605985.2 Dendrobium catenatum | reverse complement strand
TGATGTCGGAATTCAGTGATCTTAGGCTCGTTGGATTTGTCTCATCGAACCGCTCGATTCGACTATAAGCTTGTTATGTTTGGAAACCGTTTGGTAATCCAAATTGTGATTTGAACCTTCCTACAGCGCTTCGGGTCCTTGATTTGGACTCATTTGGGCTCGGATTGAGTCGAATTTTGTGTCGTTGGGCTCGCCTTTCGGAGATGCTCAGTTCGACTATAAGTTTGCTGAAATAGGAGTTTGGAAGGTCTCCGAATTAATTTCTGAAGTTTCCAACTTGATTATGCCTCAAGATTCGTGCCTGATCAAGATAATTTTTGGTGACATATCAAATATGTCACACATATTTAGTGGATTCTCTTGACCTCTTCCATACAGGTTAATATCATCGAGCAGTGCTCTGATATAAAACCTCATATAGGTCATACATCCTTGGTGGATTATCTTGACCTCTTCTACACAGGTTAATATCACTGTATAGTGCTCTGACATAAAATCTCAGATAAGTCATACATCGAGTAGTTCTAGAAAGCCGACGGAAAATTGACCGCCAGAAAGCCGCCGGTAATGGGTGATTTTCCCGTAGTGTTGGTGGATTCTCTCAACCTCTTCCATACATGTTAACGTCATTGAGCAGTGCTCTGGCATAAAATATCAGAAAGGTCAATACATACTTGGTGAATTCTTCTGACCTTTTCCATACAGATTAACTTCATTGAGTAGTGCTGTGTAATACAACCTCGGATAGGTCATACATCATTGGTGGATTCTCTTAACCTCTTCGATATATGTTAACATCATCGAGCAGTACTCTGACATACAACTTCGGATAGGTTATACATCCTTAGAGGATTCTCAACTTCAAAAAGGTAAAATATCCCTGGTGGATTCTAGTGACATCTTCTCTACTGCACATTCATGTATTTCTTATAACTTCCTCTTCAAAGAAAAGTTATAACCTGATCATCATCAGGCATCCACTTAGTTAATAGTGTTGGTGTGTTACTAGACTACTGACAAGTTATATTACTTTGAGCCCTTCCATCAGGGATGCCAGATGTTTGCACAAGTCAATGTGGATGCAGACTACTTACAAGAAAAATGTTAAAATCCCAAATATATTTTTAGACTATACTAGATTCAACATCCAAAAATAGTGGGGCAACTAGTATGTCATCAAAAATTGCTTTGATCGAGCACAAATTTTGAGGTATATTCTAGTTAGAAACTTTGAAAATTAAATTTGAGATCATATGAATTCCAATTTCATCAAACTTATAATCAAATTGAATATCTCAAAGAGACGAACCTAATGATATCAAAATCGGTCCAACCCAAGCCCAAATGGGTCCAAATCGGGGGCCCGGACCACAATTGGAAAGATCAAAGCATTATTTGGATGACAAAATGATATTCAAATATTACATTCTTATAGTCAAATCGAGTGACTTGGCGAGAGGAATCCAACAAGTATAAGATCACTAAATTCCAACATCGTTAAAGCACTTAAACGATCAAAAAACTCTCTATAATTAGGGGAATCAATACGAGCCATCTGATGGAGCACTCGAAACATGCTCTGAATCTTCTCTATATTTACAGGGTGTGACACTCAAGAAAATTCATATATAAACCCTACTCTCTACCTGAGGGGGATGGAGGGGGCTTGAGATTATAGA
>NW_021318958.1:85797-87028 GCF_001605985.2 Dendrobium catenatum | reverse complement strand
ACTATCATCGTACTACTGCTCCGCCCCCGATTGCCACCGAACTTTCACTTGATCGCCGACTGCTGTCGAACTTCAGCCCGACCATGGTCAGACCACTACCTTGCTGCCAATTAATGCAAGACTTTCATCCAACCGCCAATCATCACTATACATCAACCGAACCTCCATCGAAGCACCGCCTGGCTGCCAACCGCCATTATGCTTCCATCCAGCCGGTAATCAACTCCAAACTTTAACCCAACCTCCATCAGACCACCGCCCAACTGCCGATCGCCGTCGAACTTTAGCACAACCATCATTGCACCTCCTCCCAGTCACCGACCGTCGTCGGACTTCAGCCTGACCATGCTCGGACCACCACCCAACCATCGATCATCGTCGGACATCCACTCGACCACTAGACTTCATCCCGATAGTCGTCAAACAATTGCTCAGATGCTGACTATTGTTGGACTTTGACCGGGGCAGTGACTGTAGCCAGACTTCAACCCGGTTATCGTCAGACCACTGCCCGATTGCCGATTGTAGTCGAATTTCCACGTGGCCGCGGACCCCGCCAGACTTAAGCCCAACCACCATCGGACCAACATCGAACTTCAACTTGACTGTAGTTAGACCACGGTTCGACCGCCATTCGCCATCAAACTTCTGTCTAATTACCGTCAGACCACCTTCTGGAAGCAAATCGCCATAGGACTTCCACCCTGCCGCTGACAACCGTCAAACTTTAGTCCAACCATCGTATGACTAACGCCTAGCCGCCGACCGCCGCTAAACTTTAGTTTGACCATTCTCAGACCACCACCTGAATGCAGACCACCACCATACTTCCACCCAGCCACTGACCATAGCCAAACTTTAGCCCGACCGCCGTCGAACCACTGCCTGGCCGCCGACCACCACCGGACTTCAGCCCGATCGACGCCGCCAAATTTCCTCTAGACCGTCGACCTCCGTTGGACTTCTGCTATAGCACCACCGGATGGTGAAGTTCTGCCATACCACCACCTGACGCCAAAGTTCTACTGGATCTCACTGTCTAACGCTAGAGTTCTGCCAGAACACCACCTAACATAAGAGCTTTGCCGTACCACCGTTTGACGTCGGACTTCTATTAGGACCACTGCCTGACGACAGACTTCCGTCAAGACCACTGCCTATGACGAACTCCTACGAGACCACCACCGACACCGAACTTCTACCGAACCACCACCCGACGTCAGACTTCCAT
>NW_021318958.1:82681-85697 GCF_001605985.2 Dendrobium catenatum | reverse complement strand
CCCCCCCCCCCCCCCTCTTGGTTAGCATTGGGACAATTGATTTAGGTCTAACAATCTATACAGACTTTCAAACCCGACCCGTAATATGATTTTGACAACCCTAATGATACATTTATGCAAAATAATGACATAACCTTTAATGCGGTTTTTATGTGTAAATATTGTAATAGTGAAAGAGGAATCAATGGTATTGTTATAGCAAATAATATACTAATTTTGGCCACAAACACGGTATATTGTGCAAAAATGGGTCCCCATTCCCCAATCACAAATGACTTATCACATCAATTATATTCACTTTGTTTTGGTTTAAATACAAAATAAATAAAAATAAAATAAATTTCATATCAATAATAATATATAATTTCAATTTCAATTTAAACATAAAATTCATAAACATATAATATAAATAAATTCATATATATATATATATATATATGGAGAGAGAGAGAGAGATTTATTTTTGTTTATTTATTTATTTATTTATAAAATTATATATTTATATATTCAATTATTCAATTAAAAAATAAAAACATTAATTATTTTACAATTTATGATATTTTTATAATTTTTGCTAACCCCAACTCTAACTGCATAAGCAACTTTAAAAACTCATTGTTCCATTGTTTGATCTTAATTACAGGCAACGAATTGAGGTGAGTTTAATTTGAGGCATAGGTTCAATGTGCCAAAATATTTGACAACTTAGCTCATAAATTTTTTTTTTCTATTTTTTCGCCTATTTCGGCTTCCCCTCCTTTAAAAAAAAAAACTACAAATATAAATATATATATAATTAACATTGTAAATAATAATTAAAATTATTAATTAGTTGTAGAATATGTAAGTGTGTAATGAGTTAATTAATAATATTATTAATAAATAAATCTAATTAAACAATACTTAAATAATTAATAAAATGATCAGTAGGTGTACTATTCCATAAATAATTATTTATAAAAATACTTAATTAATTAGGTAATTATCAATATATTATATATTAAATACTTATTAAATCGTCATTTAAATAAGTAGTTTGATAATTACTAGTACAATTATTAATTAAATTATTTGATAACTAAGTAAGCTTCTAATTATATTAGTTATTATTAAAAATAATTGATGATGATTAAAATTGAAATGAATTAGTAACTCATACTTAACATACAAATTAAATTCAAAAAAATACTAAATTTAATTTTAAATAAACCACAAATTAAATTCCAAAAATATTAATTTTAAATTTTAAATGAACCAAACGTTTTAAATCCTTTATGATATTGTCAAATAGTTTCATAATATTTAATAGAATTTAATAACTATCTTATCAAATAATTTTAAAAATATGACTTTATCAAGATTTACTAATTCCTATTAAAATTAAATCCTACTTTTTGCCAAAGAGCCCCTAAGAATTTTTCCCCGATTCCAATCAAAATAGATCACGTCAGCCTGTACACAATGTGTCACACTTCATAACTTAATCTGAAAGAATTTTTTCTTTTGTCTTTAATTAAAAAATAACTAGAAATATTTAAAATCATCTATTAGTAATAACAGTAGAAACAAATTTTATAATTCAAAACATTAGTGTACATTTATATTCATTACTCAAAAAATCATTTCCATTTCCATCCTCAAAACTTGTATAACAATATACCTAAATAGAATACCAATTAAGTAAAATATACATTTTTAAAATATAACCAAATTATCAAGGATTGTGTAAAATATTATTTCAAGACTTTAATTGTACTACGACATTATTTTCAAAGTCCAGATTATTTTTTATTTAATTAAAATCATACAAATTCTAAAATATCTGATATAAAATTTCTAGAAAATATTTAAAATGTTCAAAATCTTGATCTCATTAATATATAAAAGTTATGTTGTGAAAGTTTTACCAATGCAAAGTTATCCAAGTTTTTCGTTAATAGAAATAGAAATTTAATAAAAAATGAGAAAATTCCAAATTTTTAATAATTGAGATAAGCATAATGCGACAAACCTCGATCCAAACAACTTTTTCAACTGGCCCGACTATTAAAAATGACCCGAAGTAGCTCAAAATTAACTTTCTGCCTCCTACATTGACTTGCATGACACTCTAAATGACGGAATAATGAAAATATTGCATATTTAAAATGGTTGAATTTGGCATAACACTACGGCACTAGTTCAGAAGTGCCTACAGTTCATAACTCTCTCCGATAGTTTTAAAGTATGACAAAATAACATAATTCTTTTATAATTCACCCAATCTTGTTTATCACATTTATTCTTAAAAATATAAATCAACACATTCATTCTCCACTCGTCTAGCAACTTTTAATCTTCAAAATAATATTAAAATGTTTAGTAAGAGAAAAATTCAAACCTTCGAGGTGTTCGGCTTAACCGGAGTGATCGATGGGTTTCGGCGGCAGAGTGCGGGCGTGATCGGCGGCCAGAGTGAGGGAGTGATTGTCAATCGGACTTACGGTGTCGACGACTCGATTCCTATGGAGGAAGCCGGAGGCGAGCGCAAGCGCGAGCGAAGTGACGTCTGGAGGAAAATGATATGCGAACAAATGAGGAGGAATGGTCGGTTTTGTCAATTTTATGTCAATTGTTTATAGTTATACGGCTGTTTTGACCGCCGGAAAAACACTTATCACCGGCGGCAAAGCCGCCGATAAAGCCGACATGAAAACATAAAATCGGCGGCCTACCGAGGGGTTATTTTACCGCCGGCATTTCTAGTGGTTTATTATTAAACACCGGTGGTCAGACAGCCGGTTAAACCACCGATAATCACTGATTTTCTTGAAGTGAGCCCAAAATTACAGAGAATAGAACGCCGCAATGTTATTATTTAGCACATAATACTGTAACAGAGCCGAGGCATTATAACACCCAACACTGAGAAACTCAAATAGTAATATTTTTTTCAAAATTTACTCCTTACCCTTAAGACTCATTCTAGAGCACACAGTCGTTTTCAAGCATTAAGAAACTTCCAAACATACAAATG
>NW_021318958.1:45190-82581 GCF_001605985.2 Dendrobium catenatum | reverse complement strand
TATATATTATTATTTATATGAAATTAATTTTATTTTTATTTATTTTGTATTTAAAGCAAAACAAAGTGAATGTAATTGATGTGATAAGTCATTTGTGATTGGGGACCCATTTTTGCACACCTAGATAATCTTTATTGATTGTTGTGTTTAATAGATATTATAACCTTTAAAGAGGAATCTAATACAACTTATTATGCCTAGTGAAATTCCTCATGACAATATACCATGTTTGTGGCCTAAATTATCATATTATTTGCTATAACAATACCATTGATTCCTCTTTCACTATTACAATATTTACACATAAAAGCCACATTAAAGGTTATGTCATTATTTTGCATAAAAGTATCATTAGGGTTGTCAAAATCATATTACGGGTCGGGTTTGAAAGTCCGCATAGGTTGTTAGCCTAAATCAATTGTCCCAATGCTAACCGGGGGGGGGGGGGGGGGGGGGTATGAATTAGTTATTTTAAAAATTTCTTGATAGATTAAAAAACCGTTTCTAGAAAATTAAAATTCTAATTCCTTAAAGTAAGTAGTTGTTGGAATATTATTTTCACAAAAGAATTTCAACCACAAAATAGTAAAGTACATAAAATAAAAATGTGGTAAAAATAAAAAACACATAAATTTATAGTGGTTCGCTTCAATTAGACCCACGTCTACTCCTTGGAGACTCCCTCTTCAGGTATTGCACTATTAGCAAAGTAGCTCTCCTTTTTCTTCCACAACAAAGCAGAGAAGCCTTTACAAATCACATCTCTTCAACCAATCTCTGGTGCGACAAAGTACCATCGTCCTTTCACACTCTGTAAGTGTCGGGAGAGAATCGTCGTCCTTTCACAACCTTCTGGCGTCGGTAGAGTATCATCATCCTTTCACACCCTCATGGCATCGGTAGAGTACTGTCGTCATTTCACACTCTTCTGGTGTTGGTAGAGTACCAGATCTTCTTCTTTGATATTCTCTCAAGCAACTGCAAAGAAGTAAGGAAGATATTCAACAAAACTAACAAAGAGATTCTTACCTTTGGGCAACCTTGTGAACCCTTCACAAATTCGACTTGCATGATCTCCTTCCACATTCTCAAACACTCTCCCAAAACACTTTTACACTTGCTCTAGAAGACAAAACGAAGAAGAATTCGTTTCATATAGTTTTTAAGGACCTTATATATGAAAGACATGAAAACTGTCCTGAAAACTGAAAATTTTAATTTTGATTGTCCATGATCGTACAGTATGATCAACGATCATACGCACAAACAATTCAAAATTTGCTCTTACGATCCAATACGAAACAATTTCATACTCTGGATAACGTACTGTACGACCACATCGTACAATACGATCGATTTTAATCAAACCATGTTTCGTCCAGTATGAAAAAAGGACGAGACCATTTCGTACTCTGGAACTTATTTGTATGATCTTAGGATCGTACAATATGAAAAATTCAAAAAATTTATATGTTTGGATGGATGAAAAAGATACACAACCATTTCGTACTATGGACATTGTCTGTATGAACCTAAGATCGTACAGTACGAACAGTTCAGAAAAATTAGGTGTTTATCGGGACGAACTTGTACCTATCTATTTATTACTATGGATGTCGTCTGTACGAAGCTAACTTCGTACAGTATGAACAAGACTTAAAAAAAAATTATTGTCATGATTCGATTAACTGCTTTCTGAAGGAACGATCTGGACAAATCGTCATGTATGATCCCATATCGTACAATACGATTAGCTTTAAAATATTACAAATTTTTACACGCCCCCAGTATGTGTGCGCATAGTTACTCAATTACAATCACATTCTTTCAAAATCAATAAAAGTATAAAAAAGTACAGACTCCAATTACAATAAACCCTAATATAATCTGTTTTGAAGTCTTCAGTAGTCTGGAATATGATTTCCCTGAAACGTTAGTACACACAAACAACAAAAGCAATGTATCCGATATATGTTAGAGAAAACAATAATCAATACAATAATTATTTGGAATAATCAAAAACACACATGACATGAAAACATAATTATGAAAACTAAATTGCAACAAGGCTCAGGTCCAACCCGTAACTGATCTGACACAAGTTGACCCGACCCAAACTCGATCTATTTTTTGCAAACGGGTCATTTTTTTGGACCCGAACTTGACCTGATCCGGATCAACCAGACACAACCCACCTGGCGAGGGCGGCATTTAGTCACATTCACAATCCTCAACACTCGCCTTCGTGGTTAAACCTAATTCAAAATTTTGGGGTTGAATTCGTTTGGGATTTTAGGGTCGTTTCAAATATTGACACCATATGTATCATGACATTAGCTTTATTTTAGTGCAATTCTATGAAGCATGGAGTTACCATAATTAGCTCTTGCTTAGTTATTCTTGCGTTCATCCTATTTGAGAGCCTTGAGGAGGAACCATATCTTTAAGAAAGATGATACAGATTCATCCAACTCATATGTAACAGCTAAGCCCTTAATAGCAGAAGATTTGGGGCAGAATTCAACATTTTTGATTGCTTAAATTTCTGAATGAAAAGTTCTGCCCACAATCTATGGCTCTCACGGCTAATTTACCTTCTGCCTGCTCTGTACCGTTTTAATTCACTTCAATGCCTCTCCACCTGTCGCATGTTCGATGAAATGCCGCTCTGGGATCGCGATACTTACTCCCTCAACACACTCCTCTCTTCTCACGTCCGCGCCGGCAACCCTACCTCTGCTCTCCTCCTCTTCCAAAAAATGCGCGTTTTTGGTGTTCCCCTCGATTCCTACTCGTTTCCTCCTGTTCTCTCCGCTTCTTCTACTGCTTCTCCTTCCCTTGGCCGACAATTGCACGCCCTAATGGCGAAGGCAGGGTGCCTCTCCTCGCCAATCACTGCCACCGCTCTTCTCGACATGTACTCTAACATCAGCCTGATTGATGATGCCCTTTTTGTGTTCGAAGAAATGCGTACAAAAGACGTCGTCGCATGGAATGCTCTTCTATCATCCCTTGTTATACATAACCTCGCTGTTAAAGCTGTAGATGCCTTTCGATCTATGTTGGGCAGTGGGGTTTCCTTCACTGGATTCACATTGTGCTCGCTGTTGAAGGCCTTTGCAGCTTTGCGAACTCTCAGGCTGGGCAGACAGATTCATGCTTGGGTAGTTATCACCGGCTATGATTCCCTTGTAATGGCTACCACGCTTATAGATTTCTATTCGAGCTGTGCGCAGGTTCATATGGCTATTGGGGTCTTCAATAAAGTGGGATGCCCCAAAGATTCAGCAATTCACAATGCTGTGGCCAATGCTTGTGTTAAAAATGGCTGCTTTCAAGAGGTTTTTGCTTTGCTGGGGGAGATGAGACCGCTCAATGAGGTATTACTCACTTCTGCTCTGAGTGCTTGTGCCGAGTCTTTGAATTTATTATACGGGAGGGAGATACACTGTGTTATCTTTCGTCATGGATTTGTTTTTGATACCATTCTATTTAATGCACTCATGAACATGTATGCAAAGTGTGGAAACTTAAAGGCTGCACATTTATTATTCGATTGTGTTGGAGAGCGAAATGTGATATCTTGGACAAGTATTATTGATGCTTATGGTATCCATGGTAGAGGTGTTGAAGCCTTAAGATTGTTTAAGAGGATGGAGGAGGAGAAAGCTTCTAGCAATGTTTCTCCAAATTCTGTGACATTTCTCTCAGTTCTATCTGCTTGTAGCCATTCTGGTCTTGTAGATGAAGCTAAGGAATTCTTCTTTTTGATGAAAGAGAAGCATGGTTTTGCTCCGAGTTCGGCACATTATGCTTGTTTGATAGATCTTTTAGGGCGGGCAGGCAGGGTTGAAGAAGCTTGGGATTTGTTTTGTAGTTTGAATAGATCACATAACAAACTTACAAGTCCAGTTTGTGTGGCAATGCTGAATGCATGTAGAGTTAGCATGGATTTCATGAGAGGAGAGGTTGTTGCTATGCATCTACTCGAGTTGGATCCAGATAATCCTAGTAGCTATGTACAGGTTTCAAATTTTTATGGAGCTTTTGGGAGGTGGGAGGGAGTTCAGGAGTTGAGAAAGATTATGATTAACAAAGGGCTCAAAAAGGAGCTGGGTAGCAGTCAAGTTGCTGCCTAGAATTTAGATCAAATGTTGTTCCACAGTTGTAGAACAAAATTAATCTGTTTTTAGTCTGTTAAGAGCCAATGAGATTATATTCTTAGTTCTTATGATATATTTTTTTTATTTTTTATTTTGTCGCCATATTTGTGCAATGCTTTTTAGGATTAAAAGTAATAGAAGAAAGTATATTTTGGAAAAGGAAAAGAGAAGAAAGATGACATATGATATTGATACACCTTAGTAGCAAGTATGATGGACCTTTTTTATGAAGATTTGTATTTTATATTTCTTATCTATCAGTTGTTGGCACTATTCTGATTAGAAAAATAGCTAAATGGGATACAATTCTTACACTAGCGATCACCTGTTTGTGATTGCTTTTTCTGCTTTTGAAATAACTATTTTCAAGTTCCAAATCAACACCTTGATGATAGATGGTTGAGCTGACTAATTTTTTTACAATATTAGTGTATGTAAGCTAGATGCATTCTTTACATAGCAGTAATAGGCATGCTTTACATAGTGCAAATTGTTAGAAGTGCTTTATTCCTATATTATGTTTGTTATCACATTTACCGGTCAAGTTATTATTAGGTGTACATATGAACACGATCTTCATTGACACTGGTTTCTCATTCAACCTCATGTATAGTGAGATGGTCGGCATTCAACATTCAAGACCTGGGTCAAGATAAGGTCACACTACAAGTTTTAAAGAGCTAGGCTCAAAAACCTTAGGATCCTTCATCCTTCCACTCATATTTGAAAGTCTATGCATCAAAGTGAGGATGCACATCATCATCTCAAACACTTCATTTAGATCTTTCCTTGATAAGTTAGGGTTTTATCAGTATCATATTGTCCCTTCAGCCTTGCACCAATGTATGTGCTACATAAAAGGCGGGATAGAATTCGATGTCAATGGATATGCATAACGTTTCATGAAATCGAGCTCTACGAACATGCCAAAAACTTTGTGATGGGGAGGGAACTCTTGTATTGCTCATGAGTATTTTGGTGTTGGATACCAAGAATGATACTAAGTCGCCAAACTATAAGAAGGTGATCGAACATACAACTAACTTTAAAGGCAAAGATAAGATGATGTGACCTAAAAAAAACTTATGATTCCATCCGGCCACTATCATCCTTTATTTGAGACATAGTTATGCACTTGTGAAATCTTTTATTTTTGAATATCGATTATATCATTTTTGAGGAAGTGCCAAATGATCTTGCTATTGAGCATCATTTTATAATTTGTTGGACGAATAAACCACCTAGTGATGATGATACAAGACTGACTTAGTAGAAGACTACTTGAATTTTATCTATACCGAGTGGTGTTAAACTATGTTAACAAAAGTTGTAGCACATAATATGGATGAAGATCATAAAGCAAAAAGCCTAATTACACAAACAAAGGCCAAAGTCCAAATAAAAGATTAAAGAAAATGTCCAATTATAAGGGCTCAATCCTTGCCCATAGTTTTGAATATTTTGACATTCCTTTTATTATATCATTCTAAACCTCTCATCATTCTATTATAAACTCTAAAACATCTCTCTAAATATTAAACTAAATATTTATAGTTTTTGCTATCCATCAATCTAATCAAAAGACTACCTACCACCATCACATGTCATGTAGCTTGCACCTTGAGGATGGTGCAAGGAGAGGGAGAGTGAATTGACTTCCAAGCATGTATAGAGAGGAAGAATCCACATGAACTTCGGTTCAAATTACATCAAACTGAACCTTGGTTTGGAATTGATTATAAAATTAGGCTCGAATTTGCATTTAAATTATGGTCGAACCAAGGTTCGAACCATTGTTCTAATTAAGTTCGAATTAGTTCAAAATAAATCCCCTGCGACATCATCCACTTTTCAACTCAGGGCATTCTTAACATTAATATTTTTAGCTCACTCTTGCTCAATTTAATGCCAGCTTTGCTTCTTATAGAATAATTTCCTTACAAATTTCAAATTTATTTAGAAATAAAATACTCAATCATGGTAGAAAAAACTCAAAATATACTAACCAAACTAATTTATTCGACTCATAGTTGCATGTTGCTTTGAATTAGATTTTATGAATCAATATTTCATTAAGTCTTTTTAATCTTGTGAATGATTGCATGGTTGCTTGCTGACCTGTTTAAGAGGGAGATGAGTCTATGATTTAAAATAAGTTAAAATTTAAAGGCTTTTAATTATATTTGATTAATTCCAAATGTGATAGATGTTACTACAAATTTTTTTTACTATAAAGAAATCTAATTTATTATGTAGGTTTTTCTTTTTTTTTTTAATGTTGAAGTTGCTTATGATCCCTTAACACATATGATCCCTAATGATTGTCTCCTATGCCTACTCCTTAGGGGTCATCACTAATAATAATTTGTATTAAACTGTATCTCTGCAGAGTCCAGACATGTCTTTGCATCCAGACTCCAATGAAATCATGACACGTGAATTGTACACATGGATATTCAATATGAATTTCATTTTTTTGTTTCTGTCTTGTCAGTCCAACCGACTCGACCCAATATGGATTTCGTATTTTTTCAAAAAAGACTTTACCATCATATTCAAATTTAAGGTTTAGGATTGTCGTTTCTTTTTTAACAAAAAAAATCCATGAAAGCTCTTCAATATTTAGGATTTTAGCTCAAGAAACTTTTGATACCCGTCGAGAAAGAAAAAAAAGAGAAAAAGCCGATGAAGATGAAGGCTTATTTGGAGGAGGATGTTGCATTCTTTGAGTAGATGATATGCCCAAAGGAAGCAGATGCCAAAAAGCGGTATGCAAATGTCTAGGAAAAGGAAGACCTGAAGTTGAAAAAATTGCAGCCTGAATGAATGATGAGTTTAGGGTATGAAGCGAAAGTTACTTGAGTTGGAGGTGTTGTAGGTTTGAACTTATCGGTAAAGTTTAAACTCATCCCAAGTTTTTAGGTGTTCTTATAACAACACACTGTGAACAAGCTTGTAGACATTCAACACGAAGTCAATATTGATTGTATACAAGCTTGTAGCCATTATATACAAACCGCGTATTTGAACATGTGTATTCACCCTGTATTCACCCTATCGAATGTGTATTAAGAAGTTGAAAATGTAAGGAATAATTATTTTGATCCAGTCAATATAACTTTACTGCGTATTTGATGCATATTAACTACATGTTAAGATATTTTTGTTGCATATTTACTATGTATTTACTGTGTTTTTGCTTGTATATCTGTAAGTATTTGTTGTGTATTGATTGCATATTGATTGCGTATTTTCTGTGTATGTGTATTCACTATATACTGAATGCATATTCAGTGTGTATTGATTGCGTATTCACTGTGTATTTACTTTGTATTAACTGCATACTGATTGCATATTAACTTCTTATCGACTGCATATTGTCCAGGTTGTGTATAAGAATGAGCAAGAGGCATACGAGTTAACTACAATTATGCCCATAATATTGATTTTAGTGTTCAGAATGATCATCATAGTTACTCGCCAAATTCCAGATATATAAAATGCAAGGACTTTGTATGTTCAAGATCTGATTTCAAGAAGAGACTTGATATGAATTCCCAAACGAAATATCAAAAATTAGAGACCAAAATGAGTTATCCAGCTGTGATTAGGTTTATAGTGGATGAAGTTGATAATTGGAAGGTTAAAAAATTTATTGAAAGCCATAATCATGAATTGACTAGGCAAGCAGACCGTCATTTACTAAGATAATGTAAGAATATATATGATGATAAAACTTCAGTTCTTAAATCAATGTCAAAAGCCGAGATAAGAATCATTGATGCATTTTCTTACCTTGCAGATGAAGTTGGAGGTATCGAGAATGTTGGATTCTTTAAGAGGGATGCATACAACTTTATTCAAAAAGAGAAAAGAGCAAATATTGAATTTGGGAACATTAATTTTTTGTTTCAATTATTTAAAGATCATCAAGTTGATTACAACATGTTCCAGAATCAATAAGCTTTCTAGATATTGTTATTAACAAATTTTCAATACTAATGCATTTATCACTAGTAGACTTGATTAATCATGTATTTATATTACCATTATTTATATATGTTTCATTTAGAACAATTTTCTTACTGCTTTCTTTTTTTTTTTTAACTATTTTTTTTTTACTAAAAAACTGTTTTAGAAAAAAATGAGAAAACTGCCTCAATCGAAGCAATAATAGTATCACTCCCCCAAAACATAAATTCATTATAATAATATATGTGTTAGTTAGCCAACTCATATGTGATGCAATATGCGATGAACCCCTAGCATTTATTCCTCGCTTGAAGATCAAAATCTTCAAACTAAGGGGTGCTAGAGTGATAAGGGTAAATCAATACAAGCTTACTCACATTATCTTCAATAAATTCAATAGAAGGATCGCATTACTCCCCAAGAGAATTGACCTCCTCAGTTCATTAAAATTTCTAGAATAATTTCTATTTTATCATGATAGAATTTTTTCCTTCTAGAGATATATAGATATCTATCATTATCAAGTAGATCTCAAGTATTTCCTATCAATCTTCGAAAAACAGTGAGAATTCTCCCAAAAAGCCGCACAAAATCACCAAAACAGTAGATAATTTGTATTATTTGATGAAATAGAAACAGAAAATATCAAGATACAATTGATCCTCTATTTGAAAGGAGGATCAATCTCCACAAATCTCTAGACGTAACTAGAGCCCAAAGAAAAACCTAAATCTAGGAGATCTCAAATTTCAGCCAAATTCAAGATGCCATAACCCTAGGAAAACAAAGTATTTAATGCATACAAATCAGAAGGATATCCCTAAACAGTCCATACATTCGCAGATGAATTGGGCGAAGACTATCAAAATAAGTGACCGATACTCGAAAATGATGTGTGATGCTGCCCAAACAATATCTGTTCGTAAAATGGACTGTGTCGTTACGTTCAAAACTTTAACAATACCAAAAAAATGATTGTAATTTCACCCAAAGAAATTTATGCCGAAAAATTTGTGTGAATCTCAAGCCAACGACATGAAAATTGAGACATTTTGACCCTATTTCTACATGCTGTCATTCTATAATAATAATAATAATAACAACAACAACAATGCTGTTATTGTTATTATTATTATTATCATTAACAAAAAAAAAAAACCTTTTCTAGCTGCTTAAATCCTGTTGAAATCCACTATAAACGTTTGCCCCATTTCCTTATCCTATACTCAAATCGGTGCTGAACTATCTCTTCACGCGTGATAATAATCTTTGTGCTCTCATTTCCTGTGCCTAACTCCCACCCTCATTGATAAAATGAAGACGAAGCAAAGTTCATTTTTCTTCGACACACAAGAGCCTTCAGGCCCCAATTCCTTCCTCGTAGTCGAAGTCAAACTCTTCCCCTACTCACACACAAGAGCTCTGAACTCCGATTCCCTGCAAGCTTTGTTGCTGTCACCTCAACAACCATTGACACCCTTTCGATGCTCGCGGTGAGTTGGAGGACCACCTATATACGTTTTTCTTAGCGTGGTGGGAGGGAACTCAGTGTGACGCTTGCGGCAAGACGAGTAGGCCATGTACACACTTTTCTTATTATGGCGGGGGCACTCCTAAGTATCTATGCACGTGCTTTTATGCCTGTGGGGGAAAAATTTAAATTTTTTCGCATAGGCACTTTGAAGACCCATACATGCTTTTCTTAACGCCGTGATATTAAAAAACTGGTTGCAATGTTACCTGACGCCTATTATACATTTTTTTTTTTTTAGCGTGGTGGGAAGGCCTCGTCCCCCGGGTGAGTGCCAAAATTTGAACCATAGGGAATATAACTTGAGTTGAACCACAAGGAATCATACCTTAAACTTTGAAATGCATGAACATGATAAAAAAATAATAACAATAGCCCTGTTCATTCACATGAATATCAATAAGCAAGAAAAGGACAAACGGTGAACAATGAAATTACATGATATATGAACATCCAAACACTTATATGATAAATGCAATAATTAATATAAGTCACCTACGAATAATAATAACTTATGAATAAGAAGGGATGAGTGCAATGAATACAACAACACGTTCATAAGCAAGAAATGGTGGTGGCAATAAGAGTCATATAATTGATAAAATGATTTACCTATGATCGTGTACGAAGAGTGCATCTCTACTAGAAACAAAAAAGGGGTTATGGTGAAAATAACCCGCTTGTAATCAACAATGACTAATCGATAGATGAGTGCATTAATCTATTTATGAGCGACTACAGTGGATATATCAACCCACCATCTTACGTGCAGAGGGAAACCAGTAATGAATGTAGTTCAACTAGTGGCCCACATGAACATGCAAGTGAACACACTAAATCTGCCTGCAGGCAATGTCAATTAACTTCTTGAGAATATATGCCGCATGCCAGTATGCACAGGACCTTTGCAGCATATGTGCAACCCATATATGGGCACCTGTAATATGCACAATAATTCACCTATGGGTGACGACGAATAACATATAGTAGATACTAGATCATTTCTATAGTCAACAATAAGTAAACATATAGCAAATACATTAGTCTCCTACAAGCAAAGATGAATAAAGGTAGACTATTACGAGCTATTATAGGAAGCTTATCATGTAGGAGGTAGCAAACACATCAATCCTATATGAGCAAGGGTAGAAAACCTATAACATATGCAAGTGCCCTCGATCTGCAGAGTCCAATCTATTTTTAAATTGGAACATTACTAGTAACACTCATATAAGCAGACATAAGATGTCTACAAGCTTCTAAATAGCATGTTGTGCACACTCAAATGAAAATTATTCGCACAGCTGATTAGTGTCAAACACTTTAAAATGCCCTCTCACATGCATTGCAACAGATAGAATGTTTCATTCGAGCATGTCATTCAACATTTCAAGATGCATTATATTATAGTATCACATCACATTTACATACAAATGTATTATATATACAAGCATATTATAACATGCAAAACATATTGTGTTTAGCATATCATCCAACATGCAAAACACATTATGTCGTAGTTGCACATCATATTTCCCACAACTATATTATACATTACGCAAATACATCATATACTATGTTGATGCAGTAGGTCACTACACTACATATCAAGACCTCATGCAAGAACGATTAAGTATTGAGTAAATGCATATACCAACATACATGCATACATGTAATTAAATACCCGCATAGGCCCTGCCGAGCGTGTTGTATACACACATGTGTCGTTTAAGAATGCTGCGCGGGTCGAGAAATGAACTTAAGTTTGAGTCCGATTCTTCTATATGAATAGATAGAAGTTGACATGGTTTGAACCGTCAAACAAAAATACAGTTGTAGTGCTGGCCGAGATATTTGTTTTATATGTTCATATTAGGCCTTCAAGGTTAATTGCAAGAAAAATTCACTAATAAAGGCATGAAATCGATGACAGACTTGATCCTCTGTTGACGAGTAGACAAGGTCAACAAAGTTTGACTAATAAAGCAAGATTACCAATAATCACCTTGATGATGATCGTGTTGATAGAAAATCTTAAATGAAGGGGGGCCCAATCATTTAAAATGCTTCCAAATTTTCATAAAATACATTCGATACATTCGATTGACTTTAAAGTATTTACGAACGATATTAACATTTAAATTTGAAATAAAATACCATAATATTTAAAGTAAAGTATTAATCGACCATTCACAACAGCTTGTTGAGGTAGACAAGTTTATAAAACACTTCAACTTAAAAAGAGCGAACATCTTGTCGAGATATCATTAAGATTCATTCTTAAATTATCTCTTTCTAATAAGGATGTGACACTTGTCCTCTAATAAATGGTCTCATCGCCAAATGACACCACATGTAAACAGTTTTGATCGGGACCCCCTAACTGTGTAACATTATCGCCAAATGATATTATTAAATTATGGTAATGGTGAGAGCTCGCATGTTCTCCAACTATGCTAACTCTTTGAGTAATGAATCAATAAGATATGATTGATAGAGCACAAATCTCTATGTTATCTAAAGTGAATTTAAATTTGTCCCCTTAGACAAATATTCACCCCAGGTCTACAAGGTACCTTTGGAAGATGCAACCTATGACTGTCGACAAGGATCCGTCTGTCAGGTTGGGTCGACTACCTCCTCTGACTAAGTAGACCAGGAACCATGATGACCCAAGAAGACGGAACCATGGGATCTTGATCGGGTTCATCATCATGCCCCCCCACTATTTGCTTAAGTGTAAGTGGTGAATTTCAAAATTTAAATATTAAAATTTAAATACCTAAACATGTTGCTACTATATGTCGGATACTATGCATATGTTGACAACAAGCCTTAATCAAAAGTTCTCACTTGTTATTAAGAGTGATAATTAACTATAGGGGTTTTGTGCCTATAGGAAACCTAAACTTAGATTATAAAGTCCTCACAAAACAAGGGCGAAATTTCTGGGTAATGAATGTCTTATCTAAAAACCAACATACCTTCTGAAAATTTGCCCTGGAACTTTAATGTTAAAACTCTCGTTGACAACCCGAAAAAAAAAAAGAAAGAGGCCACGAAGAAGCTGTGCCGTGAATTTTCAAAGCCCACATTTACAATATTCCTATGTAATTTCATAAAATTATTTAAAATATTATTATGACATTAAATTGATTTAGATATTGTTTTTATTCGAAGTTGCTCTTAAAGTTTAAAAGAAAGAAGAAGAATGCACATACTAATTTTCTTTTAGCATCAAAGCCAATTCAATGTTTTATCTATAAGCAATGTGCTGTTCGTTTGAACGGTTATTATGGGTTGACAGAAACATTTAATTCTATTTGATTAATTCAATTCAACAAATTCTCTTTCTATTAGCATCAAAGCCAATTCCTTTTTTGAATTTCTATATTTAGAACTTTTTTAAAGTAATATTAATGGCAATCTTAGTAATTTAATCCCATTTTTTAAAAATTGCTTTTATTGTAAAATGCTTTCTTAATAGAAAATAAGGCTTTGTTTGAGACAGTTTTTTTATTGTTTTCTAAAACAGTTTTGAGTATAAATATTTTTTGAGCCAAAAACTTTTGTACTAGAAAACTGTTTTAGAAAGCAATAAGAAAGTTGTCCAAAGTGAAATCTAAAAGTATATGAATAAAAGGATTTCTATAAAATAAAGGGCAAGTGTAAAATTTTGTGAAAATCGCTAATGAATCGTTGTCTCAATTTCTCATCGAGAGAAAAATTTCAAGTGTTGATCAAAATTTTTCTAAGCTTGATAGATGAATAGGATCATTTACAAGCAATAAGGTTGTGTACAATGAATGTGTGTGTGTGGAAAAAATATTAGGTGCGGAGTGCACACGGGGGAGCATCGTCTGCACACACACAGGGTACCAAGCGGTACCTAGTGGTACCTAGCGGTACCGAATGGTATCTAGCTAGATTTTATATTAGTGTGCGGACGGTTCTCCCCGTCTGCACTCCGCACCTAATAATTTATCGTGAGAGAGAGAGAGAGAGAGAGAGAGAGAGAGAGGAGAGAGAGAGAGAGGAAAAAATCTACATAATTTGTCTTGATGATTTTTGTAAGTAAAAAAAGTTTTTGAATGGGTATTTTATATCTTACTTAATGATATTTTAGATATTTTTTATGCTCTAGGTGTTTGATTATTATACTTTGCCTACTTATATTAAATGAGGAATATTAAAAGATAACTCATCATTCCATACAGCAGACTACGAGACCTAGCAAATTATGTATTTAGATGGTATGTTATACTAAGTTAAATAAAAAATTACATAAATTATACAAAATAAAAGGGATAGATGATGATTAGGCACTTTCAAATTTGCCTAAAGTTTTATAAATTAATGAAGAAAGAAAAGACAAATAATTTGAAAATGCCCACAACTCTTGGAACCTATTAGGGGAGAGAGGGAGCAACTAAAATATTCTTCGCTCATTTTGTATAATCCTAATACTCTAGGAGGAGTACTAATAGAATATGTCAGCCCCCAATGGCCTAATAATTACATATGAACTATTATGACTCACGATAACTCTTTAAATCACTCTAATTCTGTCAATTACTTACCCCTTGACGGTGAACTTTCCCTCGTGGTCGAAACACTGGCATGATTTGAGCTTATGAAGAATTGTGAAGTGGTAGGTTTGGTGTAAGTTAAGGTATGATTGAGCGCTCAAACTTTGTGCACATTGGTTGGAAAAACAAAAATTTAAGAATCATGTTGGACTAGATTCGAGCGCTCATTATGCCAAAAGGAAATACAAAAAAAAAAAAAAGAATGATTGTTGATAGGTGTAAAGACTTCAAGCCGAGGCAACAATATATGACAACATAGATAGATCTAATAGCGACGGCTTGGAGATGGAACATCACATGATATTTGCTGGATCTAACAGAGAAGGTATCATACAAACTTGGGGTAGCCATATTTTGTAGAATAAGGTGAACCTTTGCAGCTTGGAAGTAGGAACAGACAAATTTGTTAGTTGAGATCGGGAAAATGAAAGTGTTGGATCTAAGTTTTTCTCTGGGTGAAACTTGACCTTACTAGCAAGCAAGATCAAGAGACTCAAACCCAAAGACCTTTGGTAAGTATGGAAAGAAGCAGAAATTTTTGTGGAAAATATATAACCAGCTCAATAGCGCAGTTAAAATATGTCTCTTCATCCTCTATTTATAAGAATCCAAGGGATATAGGGAAGGTTATACAAAAAAAAAAAAAAAAGTTCAAATGGACTAACATGGACATGTGTCTAGCTCTAATAGATGTTTGGTTTGGTTGTTATTTTTTTGTTCAATTCCTTAGCCTACAGGCCACTTCCCTTGTGCGAAGTGTACATGGGTGAGATGATGGAGGGGAGTCCTCAAATTGGTTGAGCAGGAAGGACTACTATTAAGAAATTCTTTGGTAGTGCTAATGTTCTCTTCAATGAAGTCCTCGAGGCCTGTCTTGATAGGAGGGACAAGTTTACTTGAGTTGCAAGGATAATGGACTCCAAGATCAGCTAAACAAGTGGAGGCAAGTTTGAGACTTCTTTGGATGATCATTCCTTATAGCTAGGATGATGAATTCCCTTGATGGCCCATCACTCAAGGTGACAACGAGTTGCTTTGGTGGTGTGCTTCCCATAGGAGGGGCGAGTGCTCCCACTTTGAAGGGTCCTTTGCAAGCCTTCAATATTTCTCAGATAGGCAACTCCCGTCTGATTTCTTTATTGAATTGAAGATGATTCCCCTTATGCGAGTCTTCATTGCAAAGTTTTATGGGATTTGAGATCACCCATTGAGACTTATTAAATAGCTGTGAAGCACATGAAAAGGCATATACGACTATATATTTTGTTTTTAAATTCAATTAACCCTTTGGATGGTGTCATATAAATGACAAGTGAATTAATAGCAATCATTCATTGTAGCTACTAAATAGTTAAAAGAAAAGTAAATACAAAGTTAATATCCTATTTTTACCATAGTCCCGATTGCCATGCTAATTCCTCATAATGATAGTGATATGATGCTACTCACATTTTTTTCTTATAAAAAGTGATCATGTAATTAATACTATTGTACTTTGAGTATTTAGTTTCATATCAACATGTGAATAAGAGATAATGGACTCGTTGAGTTGGCTATTTCGAGCATGAAATTTGTGAGGATGGTAACAATTTTCATTTGTAAGTGTGAGAGGGTAGAGATGCAACTTGAATATTTGAATAGTAAGGCAAAGGACACTAATGTGGGTCCCCAAATAATCCAAGGGTTATTGGGCCCATCGCCCATATCTCGACAAAGAAGCTAAAGGTAGAGCCTAGTGTGGTAAAGGCAACCAGAGTGTTGCTGAAAAAATTCATGGACCCTCCAAAACCTACCACTAGAGTTGAGGCTGGAGTGAGTATGATGAGAGAAGTATTCTCCATGAGTATGAAGGATGTCCCTCTAATGTTGAGTAAGGTAATACGAGTCCTCTTAAGTTTCCAATGGAGGAACCGATTATGAAGGAGGTAGTTTCTACTAAGGTCATTGTCCCCTTAGCCAGGGTCGAGTTAATTGCACCCCCAAAGGAAGGTAAGAAAAATTACTTGAAAGCCTTGGAATAAAATTTTCTGATGCCCCAACATCTTCCGCCATTAGCAAGCCCATAGTGCGCTTCACGTTTAGCTAGTTACTTGGTCATTCATCAAGATAGTTTGAGGTTCAGGCATTGGCATAGTGGGTGTTTGGCTTGTATATTGTGATAATGATCCTCTATAACAGACTACTTGAAGTTTCTTCATTTATTTATTTTTATAAGGCCTTCTTTTTTGCGGATCCTTCATTATTAACCATAGGTGTGTCTCCTACATTGTTGTGTGCTCCTTCTACCTATACTGCAAAAAGGGACAATCAATAGCAAAATAATCTTGCAATATGAAGCATTCCAATCATCAGATGGTATCATTTTTTGATGCAAAAGTCATTTCTAAGAGTAGTGCAAGGGAGCAAAACAATGATGCAATATGAGGTAGAGTTCATGGTTCTCACGAAATATGCTCCCAAATTGGTTAGTACCCTTGAGGAGAAGTGCTATAATTTTCTGAGAGTCTTGAGAGAATGTATATGGCACTCGTTAGTGCCATTTGATATTCATGACTTTTTTGAACTTGTGGAGAGAGCACGTTTGGTGGAGAACAACTTGATGTCCACCCAAAATGTAACATCAGGTTTGCTCATATCGTCCGGGCCGATCTGGGATCGTCCCGGGACGATCAGTTCAGATGTTGTTCCAGATTTTGTACAGAAGTTCCAGGAAAATTTTCCTGTAGGTATCGTCCGGGCCGATCTGGGATCGTCCCGGGACGATCAGAGCATGGCACAAGTCAGAGAGCAAATCGTCCAAGAAATTAATTATCGTCCTGAGAAATCGTCCCAGGCCGATTGGATTTTGTTCAGATCGTCCAGGACGATCGTGCGATCGGCCGGGCCGATCAGAGTATTATTTAGCTGAAATCAACTCATTTTGAAGAGAGAGAAAAATCAAAAATATCTAAATCATTTTGAGGAGAGAGAAAGTCGTGGGAAAAAGTGCAAAAGTTGAATTCTGGGCAATGCCGGGCCGTTTTCGTTCGTCGAGACAGTTCAGGAAATTGGTGTACGCAAGGTAAGACACATTCCGCCTTTCTCAATTTTCAGAACGGTGAAGTTTGAACGATTTTTCTGTCCGAATTTCATTTTCGTTAGCGAATTTCATCCGTATTTTCCGACTGGTTCAGTTTTTACCGCGTAACTTTTGATATGTTTCTGAGGTGCCGAGTGCGCACATTTTGATTATTTTCTAGAGATTTTTGACCGGATAGTTTTGATTTGGCAGCGTTTTCTGTTGACTGTAAATTTTCACGATGTTTGTAAATGTTGTGGCAGTTGAATAAAAGTCTTATAATGTTGTTGTGAATGTTCTGTGGTAATTTGGTGAAATTCTGATTTGGTGAATTTTGTGTAAATTTCATATACTGCCGTTATGCCACCGGATTTTCGTACGATTTCTGAAATTGTCCGGATTTCTTCTGAAATGACATGATATGATTGTGTGCTATAAAAAGGGACTTATAAGGGGTCAGGATCCTGTGAGATCCTGTCTGTGTCAGGGAAAATCTGAAATGAGCTCTGAAATTTGAAAACAAGTTTTGTTCCGGATCCGATGATAAGTTCTGTTCTGGTGCTATAAGCACATCTGTTCTGGTGCCATGAGCACAAATGGAGGCATAAGGGGCCAGAATCAAGGAGATTCTATCAGTGTCTGGGAAGGGAGGCATAAGGGGCCAGAATCCGTTGAGATTCTGTTAGTGTCAGGGAATCTGTTCTGACTTTTGTTCTGTTCTGATTGTGATATATTCCGATTTGGTATATTCTGAATTGATATGTTCTGATACGATTTTGATCTGATTTGATCCGATTATGTTATGTTCTGATTTGATCTGATCTGTACGATTCTGTTCTGTTCTGATTTGATCTGATCTGTATGATTCTGTTCTGTTCTGATTCGATATACGATTCTGTTGATCTGATTTTTGTACGGATTTTTGTCTGATGTGTTTGATGTGGATTCTGATTGGAGGTTTAATGTCTTGCTGAGCTGTTGTAGCTCATCCTTGTTTTCTGCATGGTTTTAAGGTTCTGGGAAAGGGAAGGAAGTCTTGGACTAGGAGTTCAGAGTCTGATCCGTTATAGGTATTTTGCACTTTTGATTTTTGTACAGTCATGACTTTTCTGTTATGCTTTTCCTTCTGTCTGAAAGCCATGAGCTGTATTTGTATATGATTCTTTTGAGGAAGAAAAGATAGATGATCTGTTCCGCTGTATTTTGATGTTATAGTAGCTCTGTGTGTCTGTTTCTGTGTATAATGATTGGAAGAAAGTTCTGAAACAAATTCCAAAGCTAGATCCTGGAATCAGTTCAGTCAGATTGAGTCTGGCCACGACCTAATGCGAGCGGGATCCGTCCCGATCGGGTTGGGTCGTGACACAAAATATGTAGGATGCCAGTATGATGAGGTTTGGAGGATGACTTGATGTGTACTTTATGCTTTAACAAATGTGTTTCAACATCTATTATATAATTTACCATGATAATTATAAATTGTATAACTAATATGATTTACAATAACATGAGTATCATAAATTACGTTTAGTGTAACTGATATATATGCATGAATAAATTCTCTATGTCAAGAAACATATTAAAGGATAAGAGCTCGTGCAACAATAAATCAAGGTGATAATGCTTCTACTACATGATACTTTCATTAAGAACAATAAGCAACATCCAATATAAATACATAATAACAAATAAGATTGAAAGTACGATTGATAACCTAATATCTATGAACCTTGTACAAGTAACACGGATAACACTCCTAACAAAGAATGATATGCCTATCTAATAATAAATATAATTACTTACCTTGTAGCTATCAAAATGAAAATTCTTCTTCAATTGAGGTATATATCATTAACATGCATTGAGTGAAGATGGAATTGAAGGTTCTATGTAAGAGAGTCTTCAATTATTATTTGTGACTATAAACATGAATTAAACAGTTAATAACTTAAGACCTAATTTTTCGAACATTGTGTTATTCGTTAAGTAAAGCATCGAAAATCATTAGGCAAATCTAATTGGCATGGGCTACTCTAAGTTATCAGAATACCAAAAAAATCAAAACTAATCTCTCTAACTCTATCATCCTAAAATATAAAAGATGTTATTTGAAATCAAAGAAAATGTGTTAAACCTAAATTAACAAAGTTTTGATTTAAGAAGATAACTTGATTTAGTAAATATGCTCTCATTACATAGGTGAAGGCGAATAAGAAGAGAAGAAAAGAAGGAATTTAGGATTTACGGAGGAGGGCTTTCTTCAATATTGACATTAGGTCGAAGGAGGTGGAAGGCTGAGAACTTTCTCCTCCTAGGGAGAAGAGAAGAAGAACGAGGAGAAGGAAGGGATTCAACGGCTGTTGCACACGAGAAAAATGAAAATATGGATGTTGGAGTGATGCTCCAAGATGTCTTCTCCTAGGGAGAAGAGACAAATTCCTTTGTAATTTTCAACTATGCCAAAGCTATAATAATTTTTCTAAAGAGAATTTTGTGTTTGAGAATAATATTCAATAAATTAAGCAGAAGCAACAAATAGGAAACATTTTGGAGAGAAGAAGTATTTAATTTTATAACATTTTGCTTATTATTATTTTGTTGGGATGCTCTATCTTACTAACTATTACAGAAAAACTTACTCAAAATAAAATAAAATATTTGTTATAGAAACATGCGACTAAGCATATATATATATATATATATATAGTTATCACATAAATTATATAAATATGGAATAAATTTATAAAATAAAAATATAATTATTTATAAAATAAAAATAGATTTCAATTTATGAAGAAATACTTGCTAAGACTTTTTTGCCCTTTAAAAAGGCATCCTTCTCTGTATTCGAGTCCCACCTTCACAGATCAAGCAAGATGGCAAATGCTTACTCACCGCCATCAGCAGCCGCCGGTGAAATAACCGGCAGCCACTCAGTCGAAATAAACGAAAATTTGAATAAAACCACCGAAGTTAACTCCATCGACGACGTTTTGGAGCGCTACATGTCCGCCAGCACCCCCAACCTTCTCTTCCCCTTCCTCGCCTCCCTCACCTGGATCTTTGATTCCCAGCAAAACTTTGTCAATGTCTTCTCCGATAACCCACCGCCATGGCATTGCACCTCCTACACTTGCGATTTCACCACACCATGTAACCTCCCATCGAACACCTCCTGGTCCTTCTCCAAACCCCGCAAAATCTCCATCATTTCTGACTTCTCCCTTGAGTGCTCCTCCCCTGTTCTCCACGCCCTCCCCGCTTCTTCCTTCTATGCCGGATGTCTCGTTGGCGGCATCTCCCTCGCCACCCTCGCCGACTCCCGCCTCGGCCGCAAAAACAGCCTCGTCTTCTCCTCCTTCATCATGTCTCTCACCGCCGTCCTAACTGCCTTCTCTCCCAACCTCGCCGTCTACGCTCTCCTCCGCTTTGCCTGTGGCTTCGCTCGCGCCAACGTCGGCACCTCCGCTTTCGTCCTTTCCTCTGAACTCGTCTCCCGTCGCCACCGCAACCGCGTCAGCATCCTCACCTTCATCTTCTCCACTACAGGCTTCCTCAGCCTTCCCGCAATTGCCTTCTTAAATAGAGCATACTCCTGGAGAGTACTCTATCTCTACACCTCAATCCCCTCGCTCTTTTACAGCATTTTTCTCCATTTCTTCATGACGGAATCCCCTCGTTGGCTTCTTTTGAAAGACAAGAAAAAAGAAGCCATTGAAACACTAAAAAAGCTCTTACCTTTAATTGAAACAGTGAGCTTCTCAGACTTGGCGGTGACACGCTCCGATAAAACAGAGTCAAGCGATCTGTTCTCGGCGGCGAGGATGTTGTGGGAGAAGCGGTGGGCGTTGCGTCGGCTGGGATCAATTATAATAGTGAGCTTCGGCGTCGGAATGATGTACTATGGAATGCCCTTTAATCTCGGCAGTCTCGACGCCAACTTATATATAAGCGTGGCGCTGAACGCAGCGGCGGAGCTTCTATCGGCGTTCATTGTCTTCTTTCTCGCCAGTGCGGTGAGCCGACGAAGATCTATGGTGGTGTTAATGGTTGTGAGTGGCGGTTGCAGCCTTGCTTGTACGGCAATAGGCGGATGGTTGGCGGTAGTGGTGGAATTAGTTGCGTTCTTCGGGGTTTATACGTCGTTAAGCTTGGTGATGATTTATAATGTGGAATTGTTTCCAACGTGTGTGAGGAACTCTGCACTAGCGGTGTTGAGGACGGCGGTGGTGCTCGGCGGGGTGGCAGCACCAGCATTGGTGGCGGCGGGGAGGAGGAGAAAGCTTTTTTCTTTTGGGGTGTTTGGGATAGTTATCATTTTCTGTGGGTTGTTTATTGTGTTTTTACCAGAAACGAGGGGGCGTGCGCTAAGCGACACAATGGAGGAGGAGGAGCATAAGATGATCCATGGCAGAAATATCATCTCCTCTTCATAATCTTTTTTTTCTTCTATTCTATATGTAAATCATGATGATTATCATTTCCTTGTAATTCATAATGTCTTGGGCATCAACAAGGTGAACCCATATATCCTCTACTCTTTATTCTTATTTTAAGATATCAAAAACATCAATCAATGGTTATCAAAATTAAGATCGTAATCAGACGACGATTTTAAGAGGATCATAGTCAGTAGATAGTGGTCTGAGAATCATAGTAGATTGATAATTATCTTATAATTATAATTTGACGATGGTAGTTGGAGGAACGTAATAAGGTAACATTAGTCGAATGATCGCAGTAGGGCAATAATGACAAGAGAATTATAGTTATACAACGACGGTAGGGACATCAGAGCAGGATGGCGGTGGCTAGATAACCTTATTTTTGAGCAAGATAGTCAGGGGATCATAGTTTGGGTACAAACGGATAATTATGAAGATTATTTTAAAATGAATAATATGAAAATTCTAAAAAATTTAAAAATTAAAATAATTCAGGTTGGCGACTCCGAGATTTCAAATATGGCGGCGTTACGAGCTAGCATGTGGTGCTGCGATGTTTGATCGCATATATATATATATATATATATATATATATAGTTGACTGTTTAATGGGTGACTTACTTGCCCAACGAGCATCCAGTTAGCATTTTAAAAAATAAATTTACAAGTATTGTAACAAGTTGCGCGTTGAATAGGCGATTGAACCAAAGTTTTATTTTTAAATATAAAAGTTATATCATTAATTCAAGTTTTTTATTCTAATAAATTATCATTATCTTTTTAAAAATGAAATGTCATTTTCTTAGTTGTAATTAAAAAAAACAAGTTCAATGTATGTTTATCTATAAATATTTTGAATTTAAACATGTAATCAGTTTTTAAAGTATATATATTCTAATTGGAATCCCTAACAAGCCTTATGATGTTAAATTTTAATAAATTATCTTTAAAATTAATGTGAAATTGATATCCATTTGTCAATATTAAATTATAAAATTAAAATATTTAAAGATTAACAATGATATTAAAATTAATGTAATTTAATTAATCCTTTCATTTAAAAAATATTAATTGATTTAAAAATAAAAGCATAAAAAAAGTGTACTGTAGCAAGTCACCCGTTCAATGGGCAACTTATAATACTGCATTTCATACATTAAAGAAAAAATAATTCCATTGATTCAAGATAAATGTGTTATTTGCATATAAGCAAGGGAGGCTAGCTATTAACACTAACATTAATTCATATGAGTTGTCTCTTAAAACATAATTTCATGTATAGGAGGGTGGGCCGACGAGTTTTTCTTAAAATAAAAGGTATGTGGTGTGATCTTAGTTACAACCTGTAACTAATGACCGAATTATGTTGACGGGTAGAGAGTGATGATCCTTTATAAATTATTGAAATTCGCCTAAAATGATAATTAATTTACTTAATAAATAATAAGTGTGATAGATATAACAAACCAATTAAATTTGAGCTTCTTATGGCCCTACTTAAGGAACTTTTATTATATCCAGTGAACGTACGCAGAGGAAGGTTCGATTTTAGGCAAAAAGTGTCTGTACCGAGTTTTTCGCGCATGTACCGAGTTTTTTCAAAAAACTCGGTACAGGCGCTTTTTAGCCTAAAACCAAACCTTCCTCTGCGTACATTTACTGGATAAAATAAAAGTTCCTACTTAAGACCTAAATTTATAATTTATGTGTTTTTTAATTCTAATAGTAACTATTTTATTTATTGATCTGAATTTTGAAATTAATAATAATAATATAAAAATACTAATTACAAAAAAATTGATTTTTTTAAATTTTAAAAAATATTAATTGTTAAAAATAATAATATCTATTTATTTTGTTTAATTTAGAATTTATGTGAAAAAAAATACAAATCAATTTATAATTGCTTACAAGGAATTTGTCTCAATTATTAATCTAAAGACACTTTTTTTTTTTTTTTTGCACAAAACTCATATAAGGGCTTATGTGTGAATTCATAAAAAAAGATTACAAGTTCTTAAAGCGATCAAATGCTCACTAAAGCTCCAAGAGCTATAATAATAATAATAATAATAATAAACTAAGGAGCCAATAATCCCTACTAAGATACAATATTAAAGGAAAAAAAAAAATAAAGGGTGGCATGGAGCCAACGCCCCAAAATAAGCCCATGCTCAAATAAAATTTGAAGCCCAATCAAATAATAGCCCCATCAATAGATCAACAAAGACAAAGATCCACAATTGCAAAAGATCATTCCAAATAATCTCCAAGAGAGAGTAAGCTCCCTCCAAAGCTCAGTCAGTACATACATCCTTGTTCCAATCCACCATTAGTAACTGAATCCTTAAAGATTTGCAATAAAAAATTTCTCACAAAGACTAGAACCCAATTGGATGATTAGAAAATCATAAAATAAATAATTAAATAAGAAAAAAATCCAAGACAAATACAAACTCCAATCCCCCAACCATATAGCCAAACAGAACTGCCCACAAATCATAAACCCAGAGATAGATCCAACAACAATTATCATCAACTCAACCCAAGCCAAAATAACAACCATAAAAAATAAGATTTATTATTCTGTGCAGAGTCCGGAGACCAATAAAATTACACCACGTCACCCCATTATTAGGTACCCAGCTCGGTACCCGCACTCGATACCTCTTGGTACCGCTGGGTAACCAATGCTTAACCGGACGGTTCTCCCGTCCGGTGTACGCACAAAATAATAGCTCCCAAAATAATAACAAAAAACACCAACAACTCATCGACCCAATAGAAAAATCAACTCCTGGCCACCATAACAATGAGCCAAAAAATAAAAACCAAAGCACCAAAAAAGCCAAAACAATACAACACCATTGAACACCGTCATAAAAATCAAAAGCCAAAATCAAGTTCATACAGAAAAAAATAACAGAAAAAAATTAATAGACAAACCCAACAAAAACACCAGCAAAGACCTTATTAATCTAAAGACAAATAGTATTCTCAATGGGTGGTGTTATTTATAGCATTTAAATTAGAGAGAAATCATCTTTGGCAATGTGTATAAAATTTAAAAGTAATATCCAGCTTAGGACCTATCGAAGTCACATGCTACAGGAAAAACAGCCAAATCCGGCGGTTATTTCCGGCGGTTTGGGTAATAATACCGGCGGTTTATAGTATTACCGGCGGCTTAGCGTCGGTCCTTACGCCGCCGGAAAAAATCGCGGTTTGGGTAATAATACCGGCGGTTTATAGTATTACCGCCGGCTAAGTCAAATCTAATACATCTACTCTCCTAACCGGATCATCAGAAGGCCTCCATTTTTTGTGACAAACCATGTAAACTGACTCTCTAATCTTATCTTCCATCAAATAAAAGAGGGGGGGGAGGGGCAAATGTCATGATTTCTAATAATATTTTATACATTTGCTTCAGAATTTGCTTAGCCCCCCTAAATAAATGAGGGCTAAAATCATAATTATAATTGCTACAGGTGGACTACTTAGCCCTAAAAAATGACTAAGAGCATGGCCAAGTGTGTGGTTGTGATGTGTACTTTCATTTATATATAAACTGTTTGGAAATTTTTATTAGGATAACCTCTCAGGAGAGTCTAGAATTTATTAATTTCAATTAATGTAATAATTTATAATATTGGTGAGAGTTATGAAAATGAAATTTGAGTTGGGATATTTTTATCCAACTCGAATTCCAAAGAAGAAGGCATCTTCAAAGGAAAGAGTCTTCTTCTATTTGGATGATCGAGTTTGGATGGCTTTTAGATATCCAAAGAGAAAAGGCAATACCCCTTGGAGGGGGGAATTGCCTCTTCATTTGAATATTCAAGCCAAAACGAATCCAAGGAGGAGAGATCCAAGGAGTCCAAGGATGAGAGATCCAAGGGATCCAAGGAGAAGAAGTCCAAGAAGACTGAAGAGCTGAAGACCTAATATCCTACTCAAAGTCATTTGCGTCATTTTTAGGTTTAGAAATCCGGGTTGTTGGCAATGGTGCCCGACCACTTTACTTTCTTGCAGACCCTATCTTGTAATTAAGGGCAGTTGGCCTATGGACGTTTATTTATTAGTTTGATTATGTTGATGTGTTTTATTTATGATTGTGTTCCTCTAGGGTTGCATGCTTTTTTTAGTTTATTGACAATCTGCATGCCGATTTTATTACCCATCGGGGAGTGCTGGCGAGAGCCGCTATCCACAATAGTTAGTCGTATGCATGATCCAATCTGCCCTTCCATCGGCCCATTTGCGATGAGCGCGGAGGCCCGCGATCGTCTCTACCCCTCAGGGTAGGTGTGGTCGTATACCCCTCCGTAATCTTGCAGCTGTAGCAATTTCCTTTCGGAGGTCCATAGTGATGACTCTTCATAGATTAGTGAAAGTCACCTAAAATGATAATTAATTTACTTAATAAATAGTAAGTGTGATAGATATAACAAACCAATTATATTTGAGCTTATTATGGCCCTACTTAAGACCTAAATTTGTAATTTATGTATTTTTAATTATAATAGCAATTATTTTATTTTAATTTAATACATACAAATTCTCTACTTAAACTTAATAAAAACAAACTAAAGTTTAATTCTTTTGTCAATGCAATTATTTTATTTCTGATATTTAAAATATATATTTAGAAAAAAAATAGAAAACAAGCAATTTTTTGGATGGTATTACAAATCATTAATTTTTAATTAGCAGATTAAAAACATTGATATGAATTTTATAATTAATAATAATTATATCAAAATATTAATTAAATAAAAATTGATTTTTTTAATTTAAAAAATAGTAATAGTTAAAAATAATAATATCTATTGATTTTGTTGAATTCGGACTTTTTGTGAATAAAAAACACAAATCAATTTATAATTGCTTACAAGGTATTTGTCTAAATTATTATTTTAAAGACTTTTTTTTTTTTTTGATAAAATTTATATAAGGACTTACGTGTTAATTCATAAAAAAAACTTTACAAGTCCTTAAAAGGATAAAATGCTCACTAAAGCTCTAAGTGCTACAAGAAAAAATAAAAAAAAACCTAATGAGCTAATGATTCTTACTAAGATACAATATAGAAGGAAACAACTAAGATAAGGATGGAGCCAACACCCCAAAATAAGCCCATGCTCAAATAAACTTTGAAGCTCAATCAAATAATAGCATCAATACCTTGAGCCCATCAATAGAACAACAAAACCAAAGATCCACAACTGCAAAAGATCATTCCCAATAATCTCCAAGAGAGATCGAGTAAGCACCCTCCAAAGCTCAGTCAGTACATACATCCTTCCTCCAATCCACCATTAGTAATTGAAAACTATAACCCAATTGGATAATTATAAAATCATAAAATAAATAATTAAATAAGAAAAAAAACCCAAGACAGATACAAAATCCAATCGCCCAACAATATAGCCAAACAGAGCTGCCCACAAATCATAAACCCATAGATAGATCCAACGACACTTACCATCAACAGAACCCCAAGCAAAAAACAAAAACCATCCAAAATAATAACAAAAAAACACCAACAACTCATCAACCCAATAGAAAAATCATCTCTCTGCCCGCTCACCATAACAATGAGCCAAAAAATAGAAACCAAACACCAAAAAAAACCCAAATAATACAATACCAACTAACACCATCATAAAAATAAAAAGCCCAAAATCAAGTTCATATATGATAGATAACAAAAAAATTAATAAACAAACCCAACAAAAAACGCCAACAAAGACCTTATTAATTAATCTAAAGACAAATAGTATTCTAAATGAGTGATGTTATTTATAGCATTTAAATTAGAGAGAAATCATATTTGGCAATGTGTATAAAATTTAAATCAACATCCTTATTAATCTAAAGACAAATAGTATTCTAAATGAGTGGAATTATGTGTGTCATATTATTTACTTGAGTTTGTATGCCAAGTCAACTAGTGAATATAACAGAAATATTTTATTAATTCATTTAGTGCACTAAGCATTATTTTTTTATAAATTGGAATCCCAAACAAGCCTTAAGATGTTAAATTTTAATAAAATATCTTTAAAATGAATAAAAATAATGTAAAATAGATATCTATTTGTCAATATTAAATTATAAAATTAAAATATTTAAAAATTAACAATGATATTAAAATTAATGTAATTTAATTAATCCTTTCATTTGAAAAATATTCATTTGATTTAAGAAAAAACATAAAAAATAATTGTGTGATGTAGCAAGTCGCTCATTCAACGGGCAACTTATTGCAGTACTTTTAATTTTTTTTACATTTTGAATGGGAAAGTAAGTTACCAGATGAATGGACGACTATGCCTATTTTTAATTTTTTTATAACATACTTAATCACATAATTTAATTACTAATAATAATTTATTTAAAAAAATTTCCAAATTTAAAGCACTAAGCCATTCCTCGTCCTCCCATTCATGTGACTTGCCGTGGAAGAAGATGGGGAAAATGAGAAGAAAAGGAGAGAGGGAAGAAAGAAAAAGCCGAGTTTTGGTCTTTTTCGTCGATTGCTTTGGTTGAGAAAAGTATTATAATCATAGTAAATAACCTAAAATGTACTTTTGTTTTCAATGGTTTTGTATCTACTGATTTAATTTCCTTCAAAAATAATAAAAATGTATTTTTTCTGATTTACAACACTTTTATCTTGCATCTTTTTTGTATTTAACAAATATGAAAGATATTGCATTTTGGCTGTAATATTATTGAATTTCGTAGGGTAAAATTAAAGTTGTGATTTTTTGAAATTGTAGGCTAATATACAAATTTTCTTATATTTAATAGATTTAAACATTTCATGTTGCATTTCATACATTAAAGAAAAATTAATTCCATTGATTCAAGATAAATGTGTTATTTGCATGTAAGCAAGGGAGGCTAGCTATTAACACTAACGTTAATTCATATGAGTTGTCTTTTAAAATATAATTTCATGTATATGAGGGTGGGCCGACGAGCTTTTCTTAAAATAAAAGGTATGTGGTGTGATCTTATTTACAACCTGTAATTAATGACCGAATTTTGTTGACGGGTAGAGAATGATGACTCTTTATAAATTATTGAAAGTCACCTAAAATGATAATTAATTTACTTACTAAATAATAAGTGTGATAGATATAACAAACCAATTAAATTTGAGCTTCTTATGGCCCTACTTAAGACCTAAATTTCTAATTTATGTGTTTTTTAATTCTAATAGCAACTATTTTATTTAAATTTAATACATACAAATTCCACTTAAACTTAATAAAAACAAACTAAAGTTTAATGCTTTTGTCACTGCAATGATTTTATTTTTATATTTAAAATATTTATTTAGAAAAAAAAAAGAGAACAAGAAATTTTATGCATGGTATTGCAAATCATTTATTTTTAATTAGTAGTTTAAAAACATTGATCTGAATTTTGAAATTAATAATAATAATATAAAAATACTAATTACAAAAAAATTGATTTTTTTAAATTTTAAAAAATATTAATTGTTTAAAATAATAATATCTATTTATTTTGTTTAATTTAGAATTTATGTGAAAAAAAATACAAATCAATTTATAATTGCTTACAAGGAATTTGTCTCAATTATTAATCTAAAGACACTTTTTTTTTTTTTTTGCAAAAAACTCAAATAAGGGCTTATGCCCAACCATATAGCCAAACAGAACTGCCCACAAATCATAAACCCAGAGATAGATCCAACAACAATTATCATCAACTCAACCCAAGCCACAAAAAAAAAAAGATTTATTATTCTGTACAGAGTTCGGAGACCAATAAAATTACGCCACGTCACCCCCTTATTAGGTACCCAGCTCGATACCCGTACTCGGTACCCCTCGGTACCGCTGGGTAACCAGTGCTTAACCGGACGGTTCTCCCGTCCGATGTACGCACAAAATAATAGCTCCCAAAATAATAACAAAAAACACCAACAACTCATCGACCCAATAGAAAAATCAACTCCTGGCCACCATAACAATGAGCCAAAAAATAAAAACCAAAGCACCAAAAAAGCCTAAACAATACAACACCATTGAACACCGTCATAAAAATCAAAAGCCAAAATCAAGTTCATACAGAAAAAAATATCATAAAAAAATTAATAAACAAACCCAACAAAAACACCAGCAAAGACCTTATTAATCTAAATGGGTGTTATTTATAGCATTTAAATTAGAGAGAAATCATCTTTGGAAATGTGTATAAAATTTAAATCAACATCCAGCTTAGGACCTATCGAAGTCACACAAGCCTTACACACACATTGAATTGTTTGCTAGGGTACCACTTCTATATTTAGGCTAGGATGGTGCTTACTTTTTCTGTTGTGTGCCGGGCTTTTCGAGGTTTTATTGCATGTTGTGAAAAATTGATTAGTATATTTGCTTACTTTTATTGCACTCTGGGAATTGATGTGATTGTGCATTAGATCTACCCCTAGGTTAGGGATGATATATTACTTTTTTGTAGGTGACCATGCTTAAATAACACAAAATAAAGGGGGGGGGGGGCAAATGTCATGATTTCTAATAATATTTTATACATGTGCTTCATAATTTGCTTAGCCACCCCCCTCCCCCCTAAATAAATGAGGGCTAAAATCATAATTATAATTGCTACAGGTTGATTACTTAGCCCTAAAAAATGACTAAGAGCATGGCCAAGTGTGTGGCTCTGATGTGTACTTTCATTTATATATAAACTGTTTGGGAATTTTTATTAGGATAACCTCGCAAGAGAGTCTAAAATTTATTAATTTCAATTAATGCAATAATTTATAATATTGGTGAGATTTATGAAAATGACATTTGAGTTGGGATATCTTTATCCAACTCGGATTTAAAAAGAAGAAGACATCCTCAAAGGGAAGAGTCTTCTTCTATTTTGATGATCGAGTTTGGATGGTTTTTAGATATCCAAAGAGAAAAGGCAAAACCCCTTGGAGGGGGGAATTGTCTCTTTGTTTGAATATTCAAGCCACAATGAATCCAAGGAGGAGAGATCCAAGGAGTCCAAGGATGAGAGATCCAAGGAGTCTAAGTAGAAGAAGTATAAGAAGACTGAAGAGCTGAAGACCTAATATCCCACTAAAAATCATTTGCGTCATTTCTAGGTTTAGAAATCCGGGTTGTTGGCAATGGTGCCCGACCACTTTATTTTCTTGCAGACCCTAGGTTATAATTAAGGGAAGTTGGCCTATGGACGTTTATTTATTAGTTTGATTATGTTGATGTGTTTTATTTATGATTGTGTGCCTCTAGGGTTGCCTGCTTTTTTTAGTTTATTGACGATCTGCATGCCTCTTTTATTTTAGTCTGGATCTCATTAGGCTCTCTAAGGACTATAAAATTTTTCTACTCATAACTAATACTTAAAATTTTAAGATTTAAATAACATAGAAACTTAACAAATCTAATGAATTGCCGGAGTCATCTGGGGTCGCATATATATTACTGCATTCTTCATTCTCCTTGCTTTGAGACACTTCCCTGCCTGCGGGTAGAGTCTGTATAATCTGGCCTATGAGAATGAGGTGCCGGACTTGAGTAAGCCTAATCTCCTTCTAAAAATTATTTTTATAATAAGCCTGTTTTTAAAATATGAAGCATTCATGATTTAGACCTTCAACTAGCATGCATTGTATTAGAAATAAAATTAATTAAAATTTTAATTGCATTATTTAGGAGCATTCACCCAACATAAGTCCAAGGCTACTTAGGAACTCTCTAGATGTCAGCCTTAATTTCGAAGAACTAAACCACCCATCCATCTTTCATAAATGACCAGACAGTATGGTTTTGAATCGATTAGGTGGTTAGCTGGCTCCCCAATCTAGGCCGGGTAAGTCCAAGTTTTGCACAAAATTAGTTAGGACACGGGTGTAAGTATGCGTAGAACATTAAACTCAATTTAGATTTAGGATTCAAGGCTAATACATTTGGTCTCATAGTATGCCTAAATAGTGGGTAAGTTTTCTATTTTTTAGGGACTATAAATCCTGCTTATCTGCGTCACATGGATGACGCCACTTCTATCTTTCTCTCGCACATGTGTCGAGTGCTTGATTTTCTTTTCTCCAGTTTCTTCTCACTACCTTAGTCTCTCCGAATGCTGGTGTGAACCACGCATGTTAACTGAGCCAAATTGGACCTTTCTTCCCTTTGAATATGACTGCCTAGTCTTCACCCTATGTGTCAATCCCATTTTGGAAAGGATAATATATGATCCTTAATCGAGAGTTTTCTCAGGCTTCGGCCCAAGATGTGATTAACCACGGGGGTTTGCACCCGTGGGAAACTAAATTCCACATCTACCAAACCCCATCCGAGCTGATGTATCGGGTGGGGGAAACCCGTGACTTCGATCATGCCGTGTATATTACTACCCATCGTGGTGTGCTGGCGAGAGCCGCTATCCTCAATAGTTAGTCGTATGCATGATCCAATCTGCCCTTCCATCAGCCCATTTGCTATGACCGCAGAGGCCCGCGATCGTCTCTACCCCTCAGGGTTGGTGTGGTCGTATACCCCTCCGCAATCTTGCAGCCGTAGCAATTTCCTTTCGGAGGTCCATAGTGATGACTCTTCATAGATTAGTGAAAGTCACCTAAAATGATAATTAATTTTCTTAATAAATAGTAAGTGTGATAGATATAACAAACCAATTGAATTTGAGCTTATTATGGCCCTACTTAAGACCTAAAGTTGTAATTTATGTATTTTTTATTTATAATAGCAATTATTTTATTTTAATTTAATACATACAAATTCTCTACTTAAACTTAATAAAAACAAACTAAAGTTTAATGCTTTTATCAATGCAATTATTTTATTTCTGATATTTAAAATATATATTTAGAAAAAAAATAGAAAACAAGCAATTTTATGGTTGGTATTACAAATCATTAATTTTTAATTAGCAGATTAAATACATTGATATGAATTTTATAATTAATAATAATCATATCAAAATAATAATTAAATAAAAATTGATTTTTTTAATTTTAAAAATAGTAATAGTTAAAAATAATAATATCTATTGATTTTGTTGAATTAGACTTTTTGTGAATAAAAAACACAAATCAATTTATAATTGCTTACAAGTTATTTGTCTAAATTATTATTTTAAAGACATTTTTTTTTTTTTGGATAAAATTTATATAAGAACTTACGTGTTAATTCATAAAAAAGCCCAAGACAAATACAAACTTCAATCACCCAACCATATAGCCAAACACAAAAACCATCCAAAATAATAACAAAAAACAACAACAACCCAATAGAAAAATCATCTCCTGACCACCATAACAATGAGCCAAAAAATAGAAACCAAAGCACCAAAAAAACCCAAATAATATAGTACCAACTAACACCATCATAAAAATCAAAAGCTCAAAATCAAGTTCATATATGGATAACAAAAAAATCAACAGAAAAATTAATAGACAAACTCAACAAAAACTTTATTAATCTAAAGACAAATAGTATTCTCAATGGGTGCATGGTGTTATTTATAACATTTAAATTAGAGAAAAATCATCTTTGGCGTTATGTATGTCATATTATTTACTTGAGGCCTAATGCCAAGTCAACTAGCTAGTGAATATAACAGAAATATTTTCTTAATTCATTTAGTGCACTAAGCATTATTTTTTAAAATTTATGAATAATAAAATCATTTTTTTTATATTTTCCTTAACTATTTGATCAACATTTAAATAAATTTTATGAATTTATTATTTTATATACTTTTTATTACTTATTAAACATAAGAAGTTGATATTATAATTTGATAAAGTCAACATAAATGAGTGTTTTATCAAATTATTATCGATTTATACGTTAAAAAAATATATGAATATTCTTACGAACATGAGTAAATGAGCTGTTTATCTTTAAAATATGAAAAAAAAAAAAAAATCAAGGTTATTCAATTATCTATATAAATTTACATATGTGAACCTCATATGAAGGAAAATCAAATTGTTCATCAAACGTACTATTTCACTTACAATCCTACCGCTACACAAGTATTTATTGCACACTTTTTATGAAATTACATTACATATCTTGCTTTATGAAGCCCTAATGTTAAATCAAGTAGAGCTTTGCCTAATACCTATAAATAAATCTTCAACACCCAATAATCCATTGTTAATCATATCACTTATAACTATATGTGCCATATATCCTAAATATTCATAAAAGGACTGTGGGTAATGAAGGTGTTTTCCATAATTTTACATGATTTAATAACATTAATATTTAAACAATATCAAATGGATGCTTAAGTACATATATAGATTATATTCTCAATATGATTTCCTTAGAGAATCCAATGAGTGATTCTGATGGAGGGGTTGTACTGATTAATTTTTTTTAATTGTAGGCTACTAATATAAAAGCTAAGCAACAAAGAATGTTGTAGACCTTGTGAAATAATAGTGGGCTATTAAAACTTAATCAATTCAACTTTATTGACTCTCTATTACAACTATAATAAATCCCTAGCATGACTTCTAATTTCTTCATATTAACTCTAAAAAAACACAAGTTTGAGATGATTTATTAGGAGACTTTAACAAGTTCAATGTCTCATATAAGCATAACTTTCGTGGTTAATGATCAACCCCCTAGTCATGGAGAAAACACAAAATTAAAAAGTTTTACAATGAGAAGAACATATAATGAGACCAAATGTAAAGGATTGAGTGCCAAACATCAAAAAGTTATTGAAACGTGGTGATAGGAGAGTGAGATTAATGTTCCACTTGATGATAATCTTGCATATATCTATAGAGATGTTTTAATATTTGTTGCGGGCTAGAATATATGCGGCGATAGAGCTATATTTCTATGTCTTAGCGTTGTACAAATATCCAGCTCACGCATAGAGAACACAAGATTTTTTATGTAAAAAATCTTAGAAAGGGGAAAAATCACGGGGCCTAGCCCAGTTAAAAGTGATTTAACTATAATTTGAGTAGAGAACAGTGGGTTGAATTATCCTTGAAGGTCATCATATTACAAATGTCATATGTATGGTTGAAGTCTAGTGAAAAATGGGGGTTAGATGAAAGTCCGATGTCACTTGGTGGTCCGACATCACTTAGATGTTCGGGCATCCTTTTGTAGTCCCGAGGGTGGTTTGGCAGAACTCCGGCATCAGTCGATGGTTTGTTGGAAGTTCAACATAACTCTGGAGTCAATCGGTGGTTTGAGAGAATTCTGGGCGTCACTTGATGGTTCAACTTAACTCTGGCGTCAGGTGGTGATCCGACAGAACTCCAGCTTCAGGCGTTGGCCCAAAGAAAGTCCGACATCACTCACTGACCCTCAGAAAGTACGGCATCAGGCGGTGGTCTGGGAGAACTCCGGTGTTAGGCGGTGGTCTAGTAGAAATCATGCTGGTGGTTGAGGAGGCAAGGAGGTAAGAGCGAATTCCGATCTCTCTTTTACTTCTCTTCCTTTGGCTTGGGCCCCTTTCATGAGAAAGAGGGGGCTCTATTTATAGATATTATAGAGTGTCATTTCTTGTAAATAGATGAACCATTAAGGGTATTTTGGGAGTGGTTTGGATGGACAGTTAATGTTGAATCCCTTGATTGTGGACTGTTTATCAGATATTTGAACATCTTAATGATATTAGAATTAAGTGATCTTGGGCTTGTTGGATTCATCTCGTTGATTCGCTCGATTCTACTATAAGCATGTCACATTTAGAAACTATTTGGTAAATAAAATTGTGGTTTGAACCTTCCAACAGCACTTTGGGCCCTTGACTTGGACCCATTTGGGCTCGGATTGAGTCAAATTTGGTGTCATTGGATTCATATTTTTGAAACGTTAAGTTCTACTATAAGTTTACTACAATTGGAGTTCAGATGGTCCCAATTTTAATTTTGAAAGCCTCCAACTTAATTCTGCCTCGAGATTCATGCCCAATCAAGATAATTGTTTATGATATATCAGTTGTCCCTTATTTTTGGACGTCAAATTCTATTGAGTCTGAAAATATATTTTGCAGCATTTGGAGAATTTTTGACGCAATTTAGAATAAAAAAATAATCTAATATTTTGCGTAGAGGCCCAGATAAATTTAAAAGTGCCAAAATTTTGTTCGGGATGTCAAAAAATAGCTTCAGGGACCCTAAAATATATGATTTGGCATTTTCGGACAAAAAAATAGGGTCCAAAAATGGATCCGAATGGATTAGCAGCCACCAGTTGTAGCTGCTTCCTGGCCTTCCTGGTCGCTCCTGCGTGTTTTCGTAGCCTGGCCGGGCACTCCTATGCATTTGCCTGACCTACGTGCTACCCACGCGCCAAGGTTGACGTTGCCCATGCCACCTGACTGCGATTAGCAGGCAGTTTGGCTAACCGCCGGTTGTCTACTGGCTAACCGCCAGTGATTTTTTGTTAACTTCCACAGCTCCATTTTCCCCTCTTGCTACAAATACCCTCCATTGAGGTATGAAAAATTTGTCCATTCTCCTCTTCTCCTCAGGCTGTGGCCTTCCCTTGGTCCTGTTCAGGCAGTATCCCCTGTCCAGATCTAGGACCCCTCACTGAGTAGGAGTTGCCTCCTTTTCTCTTTTCTTCCCTTTTTTTTCCTTAGGCTGAGGCCTTCCCCTAGTTCTATTTAGATTATATCCCCTGTCTAGGTCTAGGGCCCCTCACTTAGTAGGAATGTCTTCCTCCTTTCCACTTTTCTACTTGTGACAATCCTCTGGTCTTGTATATATGGTATCCCCTGTCCAGGGCTAAAGCCCCTCTCTATATTAAAAGGATCTTTTCCTACTTCCCCCTTCTCTCCCCTATAGTCCTCTTCCTATACATGAGAACTTCCCCTATCTTTAGATAAGTGATATTCCTTATCTAACTACAAGGTCCCTCCCTATATCAAGGTTAACATGGGGGATCACCCTGCTTTGAGAGATCCCATAACCAAGAGAGATTCACATCTATAGTCGATTGGCAATGGAGGTCGTAAAGACCATTATTAAGAGATAAAGGTCAGAAGGGTCATAGTTGTGTTTTGATTGAAAAAAATATTTAAGTATATATAGGTTTTGAAAATATATTAATTTTCTTTGGGAATATTAAATATTAAATTTTTAAATTGAACGCATCATTATGAACAGTATATCAAATCGGGAGATGATCATATCGTTCTCTAATGGGTTCATATTTTAGAATTTTAAATTCATCCGAATTATCTTAGTCAAACTCAAGGAGGAACGACATATGTTCTTGAAAGATCAAGAAGACATTCAATCAATTGTTTAACAATAATAATTCGAATAAGAGATCGTTAATTTCATAATCAAAATAACGATAATAAAATAATATATCTTCCCGAAGAAAGATGATATTACCTATTATTGATTATTTTAATATGACGATAACGATCGCCATTTTTGTTTAAATTCCCAAAGAGAATTAATTAAGGGTTTTGAAAAAAATTAATTTTGAAAATTAAATCTGGGTTTCTAAATCTCCTACGAGCGCAAGCCCTCGTAGTTAATTACATCGTAAAAAATTTGGAATTTTCCTACGAATACTCTCGATTAAAATAGCGGTAGAAATTTCATTTAAGATT
>NW_021318958.1:39699-43676 GCF_001605985.2 Dendrobium catenatum | reverse complement strand
AGCCCGGAGTAGTCCAGCCAATAAACTTCATCTTTATGATGGTTGTTGTGTTTTAAAGAGTTTGTTGATTGATTTAAACATTAAGCTAACATTTTTTGGAGTTTTAAAGTAATTTTGAATTTTTATGAATTTATGGAATATTTTAATCATTTAATTAAAGGGTCAAAAGTTAAATTTTTGATTAAAGGTGTTTTCTGGAATGTTTGTATTTTATTAAAATACTAGACCTTACTACGATCAGTTAGAAGGTAAGTACGTTGAAATCGGATTTTTCTACATTTTATTACGAAGGTTTGAAGTTTTGAACTAGTTTTGACCAAAAAGTTGACTTTTTGAATTTGATGTTTTCCTGGAAATTTAATATTTTTAATAAATATTAGACATTATTAGAAGTTGAATGCAAGTGAGTTTGGGTGATTTGGATTTTTCTTGAATTAGTTATGAGTGTTTGAAATTTTAAGTATTTAATGAATTATTAAAAATCCTTAATTAAAGGCCCCTTTTTGTGATTTTACTCCAAATGAGATCCCAACTCCTTGAAATCAGCTCCAAAGTGTTTGGGAAGTTTTTGGAATTTTTAATAATTATTAATTAATTATATGAATTAAATATAGGTTTTCAATTAAAATTAAATCCCAACTCCTTGAAATCAGCTCCAAAGTGTTTGGGAAGTTTTTGGAATTTTTAATAATTATTAATTAATTATATGAATTAAATATAGGTTTTCAATTAAAATTAAATTAATCACAGAATTGCTGTCAAATCAGGTTGATTTCAATTTTCTTGGGTTAAGGACTGAATTCTGGTCAGTTAGAGGGCTTACACATAATTTTTGGATTTAAAATGGATTTATTACAATTTCTGGAAGATTTAATGGCTTAATTAAGGGTTAAATTGAGGAAAATTGATTAAGGGTCTTAATGATCTCTAAAACCAGTAAAAAAAAAAATTAGTGGCTGTACATGTCACTAAGTTCAATTGTTTGAGGTTTCAACTCAAGAGGAAGTAAATCCTAATTGTTGGGAATATTCTAAGTTTTCTAAATATAGGTTCTTAGTTATTATCCTTAATGTCACTAGGTTGTAGGTTTGCAATCAATGTCATTCTAACCCTTGAACATAACATATATATAAACATGCATAGCCACAATCAATTCCTAAATCTAAGAGAGCCTTAGACTAGGTGCAAGTGTGTGTAACCTACACAAAATCAAATTACATTTTGAATATTTGAAAATAAAGCTCAAATAATGAGTAATTAATAAGTTAATCACCCATTAGCTAATCCCCATTAAATCAATTCAATCGAATCCAATCTATGATTAAGATTTGAAGTCAAATTCAAAATGTTCAAAACAATCTAGACACACATATAATTTTAAAAAGAATTGATTTAAAATTATATATAAAATAAAGACTATAACTTTAATAATTCAAATTAATATCAAATTTCACTCAAATAATTCTAGAAATCTCTCTGGAAGTTCAAAATAGATTAAAATAATTTTTCCTTAAAATTTAGAAATATTTGGATTTATTTTAATTAAATAATAATTAAAATAACATAATAGTTAATATTTAAAATTAATTAAAATATATAAAATATTTTAAAGCAATTTTATTTTTAAATTAAAGGCCTTGAAAATCCGAGCAGTTTGATATATAATACTTAATTTTTTGAAAAGTATTTAATTTTTAATATTTTTTTGAAGTTTCTGGTAATTAAAATAATCAAAACACTAATTAAACCTTAATTAATTCGATCTGGCGGCGGGATTAACACGTGGCGCGTTCTGGTTCGGCCAACCAAAACGCGGCGGCGGCGGTCAAGTGGGCCCACGCGTTTTCGAAAAACGCGGCACTTAACCACGTCGGCTCGGCACAGCCGCCGTCCGATCGAGCACCGTCTGAGATAGACGACCAGGATTGCGTCGGACGGTGATATCGCGCAATAGGTTGGCACGCGGTCGGATCGAGCCGCAGAATGGCTAAATCTGAACCATGTATCCTTAGATCAACGGTTTCGATTCAGCCTCGCTGGGAAGTTGCACGAACCGATCCCTATAGGCGTTTTTGGGCTCGTTCTTTCAATTGGGTGCACCAAATCATTTCAAATTTTAAACATAGGTGCCCTTAATGAACATAAATAATGGGGATGTATTTTGATAACTTAAAAATCGCTTAATGAAGAGCTATGTTAGACTAAGTGTCCTAACCTAGGGTCCAAGATTTACCTTGATTTAATGGATGGTTTGGACCGTTTATGGACTTGTTGCACTTGTAGACTGTCCACGCTCCTTTTTGTAGAAGAGTCCACGAGCTGGTAACATCTGGATCACGGGGAAATCAACTTGGACGGTGATTTGCTTGAGCTCGCCGGAATCCAGTTGTCGACAGCCTCCAATCGCCGGGTTTTGAGTGAGGATGTGTGGAGGGACCTCTGGGGAGCTCAATGAGACAGGAGATTGGGTTTGGGAGAGCTTGAGTGGAGAGAGAGGCTAGGTTTTCGAATCAGGCTCATTTTGAGCCTTTTGCCCTATTCAATCTCCTCCAGATTGAATGAAGGGCTGAGATCACTTGAGTGAGCTCCCAGATGAATGACATCTATCCAGGGAGTTGGTGGGAGCAGCAGCCAAGGACAGCTCAAGGACATCCTAGGTGAAAAGGGTATTTTGTCCTTTATTTGGACACATGGAGAGATAGGGACCTTTGGATTTAAATCTGAGGGTTCAAAACAGTTTTAGGAATGTTCTAGAGACTAGGAATCTGCTGGATTGATTTGGATTAGAATGTGATTAAGTTTAAACATATTTTTAACCAAATTTGACCACTCCAAAGCATGGTTTGACCCTTTGACTGGTTCCAATGTCATGTGGCAGCTGAGGTGGCATGGAAAGGGCCTTGGGAATTAAATGGAATTGCTGGAATGGATTAAGGAGGGAATGGGTTAGCTTGGATCAAACCAAATGGGCTTTTAAGCCTCTTAAGGAGCCTTGTCGACCATGTTGACTAGTCAACTGGTCAACAAAAGGTGAGGTGGCATGGCAAGGGTGACTTGAAATACTTTGGAAGGACCCTAGTGGCTTAAGATCAAATATTAATGTTTGGGAAGGTTTCAAAGTGATTTTACCTAGTCTTGATTGTTGACTTGGTCAATATGACCATGGTTGGACTCAACGCATATTCAATGGTGTTTAGGACATACATTGAAATGATATTAAGGTCATGGAGATATTGGTTTAAGAGGGCTTAAATGGGCCCTTAAGGCAAAATTATTTGACTTGGTCAACCAATTAGGTCCAGGGTTTGGAAATGGTTCAACAGATTCAAAATGATATTTAGAGTCTATTGGGTGTGGTCCCAAGTCCTAGAGAAGTCATTTGTTTCAAAATACCTGTTTGGACCCTTAAAGGACCTTTTGGGTCAAACCTATTGACTTGGTCAACCAGGTTAACCCAAGGGTTGGGGATGGGTCCAACAGATTTGAAATGACATTTGAAACTTGATGGAATTGGTTCCAAGCAATTTGGAGGTCGTTTGGTTTGAAATCAATGTTTGAGCCCTTAAGGGGTATTTTGGTGATTTTGACCCCTGGTTAACTCGGGGTCAAAATAGGTCCAAAAAAATGCAGTTTAATGTTCAACAAATCAAAATTAATGGTCTAGAAGTGACTAGAGGCTTTGGTGAAGGCTCTAAGGTCAGAAACTTCTAAGTGACAGGTCCAGTGGCATAGGCTGTAAATATTTAAAGGTTTTACAGCCTATGGATTTTAATTAAGTTTTTGAGGTTAGAGACCTCAGAATGGGCTCAAATTTGGAGGGTTGCCTCCAGAGACATGTCCCATCAGTATGCAACTGACAGACTCTGAATCGGAGGTCATTTGACTGGGTTTCAAAGTGTTCAAAATTTCAATGAAAAAGGCCTTTAGGACAAAACCTTTGGACCTTGGAATTGGCTTGATTGACCTAAGATCTTGGT
>NW_021318958.1:23576-35624 GCF_001605985.2 Dendrobium catenatum | reverse complement strand
CGCGCCCGCTGTCGCGCTGCCGCTCCGGCTCCGTCGCCCGCTGCCGCGCCGTCGCCCGAAACCGAGCTCCTTCTCTGTCGCGCAGGTCGGGTCGGGTCAACCTGGCAACCAGCCTGGTCGGGTCCGGGTTTAAATTTCCGACCCGTTTACCTACCCGGACCGGGTCCGAGTTCAAATTTCTGACCCGTTTGAACCCGGGTCAATTTCAGGTTCGACCCGTGACCCGAAATTGACACCCCTAGAGATATTGGTTCTTCTTAAATAGGATATTATTTATATTCAAAAAGATGGTCTCCCAACTTTTTCCCAAAGAAAGAAGACTTTAAAGAAGTCTCAATCTTGGTCTCCCTTTATGTTGCTTGAATGATTTGTGAAAATCGTAAGCATTCCTCGAAAGCATCAGTTTTTTGCTGCACCTCGATGAGATATCTTAGGTAATTGATAGTAAAAATAAATAAATAAACTTCTAAATCCCCTTCAACTTTTCTAATATCACACACACAAGTAAATAAACAAGAAATGCTGACTCATAGGGACTAAGTTTCGTTTCGAATGGCTTTTTTACCGCTTATTATAACAACTTTCTATTACTAAAATTAAATTTTTTGTACTAAAAAATTATTTTAAGAAGCGGTAAGAAAGTCGTCCCAAGCAAAGCCTAGAACTTTCTTAATTTATAAGTTAATGAAAGCACAACATCACATTATGTTAAAAGTCATGTTTAATGATGTAAATTTTTCTATAATTATATTGCATCTATGTGATGTTGTCTATTCAAAGATCAAATTGTTTTATTCAAAGGTCAAATTCTCAATAATATATTGGATCTTGTGAAATTCTAACAACAAATAAAACAAGAAGAAAGAATGAAGTTACAGTATTTGAGAGGTGAAAGACAAATGGTGCAATGCCAGTTCCTCTCTTATATTTTGCTATAGACCATTTCAACTTATATTTATTTTTTTAATACAAATATTATAAATATTTATATTTCTAAGTTTGACTATTGTGAAGAGGCAGTTAAGAAACCTGGATCCCTCAGAATAAAATAAATCCTAGTTAGTCAGATTAACTGGCCAGCTAAAATTCTGTCTTTCAATGATCATCATAGTTCTATAGAGTGCATTACTTAGAAGAATCAGTCCTATATTGAACCCTTGGTGAGATATCTTGTAACAACCCAAATTGGTGGCTTTCCAGATATTGTTCGCTTTGGCCTAAGGGGCCTCATGGTTTTTTCTTGTTGGTGTAACTTTCCAGGAAGTCACACATCTCAAGATTTCTCTGAGATGAGCACCCTTAAATCACTACAGGAAAATCATGTATTATCGGCGGGCCAAAAATTATTTATTTTAAGCAGATTTCCGGCGAAAATATTTTTCGTGGGTAAAACGAGCGTCGGAAAAAAATTCTGGCGAAAAAAATTCGTCGGAAACAGAAAAATTTTCCAGTTGAATTTTGCTGTTGAAAATTTTTTGGCAGTTGTCCGGCGGAGAAATTATGCTAGAATAATTAAAAAAATTATTAAAATCTGTAAGAAAGTTCGCCGGAAACAAATCCGTCGAAAATCTGCTGGAAAATCCATCAGAAAATCTGCAAAAAAATATGTCGGAAATATTTAATTGTAATCCGTCGAAAATCATTCCTTCGGTAATAAACCATTTTCCTGTAGTGAATGCAAAGTTTCTTAATGAAATTTCAGCTATTACACCAAAAAGCGCCACAATGTTTAAGAGTTAAACTTCTTTTAATTAAGAGAAGTCACAATCTCTCCCACTTGAATAATAGACGTCTTGATCAACATCTTAATCCCAAATTCATCCACTAGGAAGATAGGATTCTAAAGGTGGTGCCTACAAGTTCAAGTGGTGACTTCCACCACGTAGCACTTTGTCGATATAGGGTTCAAGAGGTGGCTTCCACTACAAAGCACTTTGCTTGTATGACACTTAATTCTCATCTTTCGGCTGGTGTATTGCTCTGATACCATTTGTAATAGCCCAAACTCTTAACTATCAAGATATTATTCACTTTGGCATAAGAGGCCTCACAGTTTTATTCTATTAATATAACTTTTCAAGGGATTACCCATCTCAGGAGTTCTCCAGAATGAGCACGCTCAAATTGACCCACAAGCCCGTTTTGACCCAAAAATAATATGTTTAATATAAAATTTTCCTTATTTTTTACTTGTGGGTATAATCTTATATTTTTATCAAATATCCTAAAATTTATAATTGATAGTTTATTAAAAAAATTGTACCAAAAATGGGTTAATAGGTTATGTTCGGGTTTGTGTTTTTGACATGTTTATTGAACGTGTTAGGTTCGAGTTTACTTTATTCGTGTTGAATCCAAAACATACCCATCAACCTATTTTGACACCCCTAACTCTATCTCGTATGCCAATGATTGGGCTATTTTTGTTATTGATGAAATTATGGAAGCTCAAAAGAATGGAACTCCACTCTTGTTGAGTATGCCATAAGAAAATGACCCTTTTATGGGAATTCATTGTAATTAGTCATTAGAGTGTGGAAGCATAAAGGTTCCTTTGAGCTTCACTATTTAATAGATGATTTATTTTCTTATCAAATTTTCTTGTGCTAAAGATTATGAAATGGTTAATAACGGAAGATAATGGTTCTTAAATGGGAGATTATTTATTTTCAAAAGATGGCTTCCAACTTTTTTCTAAAGAAAGAAGACTTTAAAGAAGTCTCAATTTGGGTTAAACTCTCTTATCTTCCTTTATGTTGCTTGAATGATGTGTGGATTATGAAAATCATAAGCAAGATTAGCCTCCCCCAACCTGTTGACCACCTCACAATCAAAATAACTTAACATATGTCCAAGTGAATGTGTAAATCTATAGAACCTTAGATCTACCTATAACCATTTGACTTCGATGAAAGGGAAAGACATATCTATCCTACTCATTTATGAATGGGGCCCTCCTGTTGTAACACTTGTGACACTTTTGCTCATGCCAACTCTTGTTGCTCTAAAAATAAAAAATATTAACTCATTCAACTACCTACCTTTACTTCTTGATGTGGTAGAAATTGTGATCAAAGTGCAAGTGGCAAAAATGATAATAAAGTCATATCCTTCTCCTCTACCATTATTAAATATGCCAATACTCAACCATATTGAAACATACTAACCCAAGCTCTTGTAAACCACAATGAAGACTTTTCCCTTATTGATTCTCAGTAGTTGGGTGATAATGTATCAAAAAGTCCTCCCCCTCTCCTTGATCTCCTTTTAAACTTAAAAGTTAAAACTTTCAGTTTCAAACATATCATTTTCTCTTAGCACCTTGAAGAACAAAAACAATCATACATGGACATTTCTACTACTTCTTTTACCTTATCTCATAATTCCATTGTTGAAAATAGCCAACATATAGAAAAAGTCAATCCTTCCACCTCAAATGATAGGAAGGTCGATAAAAAGATGGTGGACCTTCCCTCTATCACACTTTAAACTCCCGGTCATTCTATCTTTCGATCATTGTCCTCTTATTGTTTACTATGGATAACTCTACTGTCAGCAAGTGTAGATTTTTTTATAAAATTACTAGACTTATTGGATTAATTTTCTTGAGATCATTTAAGAAGCTTGGTACACTCTTGCTAAAGGTGACCCTCTTCTAGCATTTTGCAAATAGATTGAACAACATCAAGCTTGCTTTTAGAAAATCATCATAAAACTCTTTCAACTTTATTACAAGCACTATCTCATCCTTCAAAAGTTAGCAAGAAAAAATCTACTCTCAATAATTCATTACTTCAAGATAATGTCATGCGATTTTTATGTAAATATATTCGTCTCTTCTGAAAAAAATTATTTCCTACAAAAAACTCATGATACAAAGGTTTATTCATGAGGTCAATGTGGCTCAAAGAATTTGAAATATTTATGAACAAATTTTAGAATATTGAATTCCAACCAATATTGCATGTTAAAAAATAATCTTTTTTAATCTTTTAAAAAAGTTAGTTGTTCAACCATTTGCATATAATTCTATTAGTTGTTAACATTTAGAGACAAAATCTATTATGCTTTTCAAACTTGCAAAAATTAAGGCATCGTTTGAAATGGTTTTTTTTTTTTTTTTTAAATTTTTTTTTTTTTTTTTTTTATTTTCTAAAGCAGCTTTCTAGGACACAATTTTTATGAACTAAAAAATTGTGTAATACAAAGCTCCTTTAAAAAGCAATAAAAAAAAATTATCCCAAAGAAAGTGTAAGGCTTTCTTTGGAACAGCTTTCTTACTGATTTTTAAAGAAACTTTTTAGCACAAAAATAAAAATATTGTACTAAAAAAGTATTTTGAAAAACAATAAGAAAGCCGTCCCAAACAAAATCTAAGAGAAATTGATCATATTGAAAAATTATCAATAATAACATTGGTACGTACAAGTAACAAATGTCAAATACTTTTGCCAAACATAAAAAAAAAAAAAAAACTTTAATATAAAGCCTAAAGAATTATCATTTCTTCATATTATATTGTATAATACATAAGAATATCATTTCTTCATATTATATTGTATAATACATAAGAGTCAGCATATGGAGCACACATTTGGAGAGAAAGATATATTGTAATTGTTTGCAAAGAATTTGTCACAATCTTTTGAGCTAAAACACATAATGTTCTCAATGAGTGGCGCTATATATGTCTTTAAATTATTAACTCAGTGGTGAATGTCAACAATTGGCATGTAAATATCTACATTATGGCATCTACTTTACCAATGTAATTAGAGCATTTGACTAAAATTTGTATAAAAATTAAGGAAATCTTCTATGTTTTTCAAATATGGGATTTGTATAGGTTGACTATAATATTTTATAAAGTTGATTGTGAAATTATTGTAAAGAAAATAACCTAGTTATTCTGCATTTAAAAAATATATTTTCATTATAAATTTTTTGAAAAATAATAAGAAAGTAACAGGAATTAATAGCCAAATGAAAGATTTTTAATTCAAAATTCTAGAATTTTCCACCATAATTAAATTTATTTATTGAATTAGTTAATTAGTTAATTTAAACTAATTAATCTAACTTAATTAATAATTATTAAAACTATTCATTTAATTTTAAGCATTTGCTATAATTATTCTTACACAAAATTTTAAATTCCGTCGTGAATCCGCCGTAATTCTGTCAGAAATATGTTGAAATTATTACGTCGAAAATCCGTGGGAATGTCCGACGAAAAGTTCCTGTAGAAAATTTTTGGTTTGGGCCAACCCGTTGGCTGTGCGAGTAGAGGTTCAGGTTTTTTAAAAAATTAGGTTGGGTTCAGATATACCTGGGAACCAGGGATGAAGCAGAAATCTAACATGTCGCACTTTCCTCGCCCACACAGCGCTATCCTTTGATTCTCACCTCGCATCCAAACTTTGCAGTCAACACCAAAACGACAAGACGCTCACCATGCTCGGCAGCTCGCCTTGCGTCCGGACACGCACCGTGCTCGATGCTCGCATGTGTCCCGACTCCGCAATCCTTAGACTCCTCAACCAGATGGAATAACCTGCCTTGCGTCCGGACCCGCACCGCGCTCGGTGCTCTCCATGTCCCAACTCCGCAATCCTTAGACTCTGGCCTCATCTAGACGGAATAACCTCGCACCGCGCTCAGTCGCTCGCCCGTCATCTGTCGCCCCTCGCATCGCTTTTGGAGTTCGAACCTACATCGCGCTCGCTCGCTCACTTCACCCCGGGTTCGAACCTTCAACTTCGATCAGTCTCTAGCCTGCATCCGGACTCCGCAGTCTGCACCCAGATGGCATAGCGTGTTCCCGCACCACAATGAGCCAACCTCATATGGGTTTGCTGGTCGATTCATGTCTGGGTCCGAATTTTTGGCCATTTTTATAAAACCGGTCAAATTTAGTTCAACCCGTTTAGACTTGTGTCAAATCTTGGTTCGATCCAAACCCAATCGGAAAACTCATTTTGACACTCCTACCTAAACACATGTTATTTAAAATTTAATTAAATAAAATTATAATTGTTATAGAATCAATCGGTTCGTCAAAACCGAATTTATTTGATGGTTTTTTTGGTCGAACCAGCGGTTCAAACAGATTGAAGCCAGGTGGATTATGGATACAAATATTATTTTCAACTTTGACATGATAACTTGGCCGGTTTAAAGTTGAACTGGCTGGCAGGATCCAATTTTCAAAAGACCGGTAATAAGTATTTGTTCAAGTCTTTCAATCTTTGTATATAAAACAATGATAAAAAAATCCCTATCAAAAAACTCCGTCAATTAATAATTTCTGAGAATATGATAGGATTTGTTTTCTTTTTAAAGGATCGCGCTTCGACCGCTTCGACCAGAGTCCCATCGTCACAAATCGAACAAGATGGTTCAGGCTCCAACAGTCCCGCCACCTTCCGCCGGTGAAACTACCGGCGACCATACCGTTGAAATAAACCAAAATTCAAGTAAAACCACCGTTATTAACTCCATCGACGACATCGTCGAACACTACATGTCTGCAGCTGCCGGCGCCCTCTTCTTCCCCTTCCTAGCCTGCCTCGCCTGGATCTTTGACTCCCAGCAAACCTTCATCAATGTCTTCTCTGACAAACCACCGCCGTGGCACTGCACCTCCTCGACATGCAACTTCACCACACCCTGTGACCTCCCATCCACAGCCTCCTGGTCCTTCTCACAACCTCGCAAAATATCCACCATTTCTGACTTCTCAATCGAGTGCTCCTCCCCTGTTCTCCTCGCCCTCCCCGCCTCTTCCTTCTATGCTGGTTGTCTCGTCGGCGGCCTGTCCCTCGCCACCCTCGCTGACTCCCGCTTCGGCCGCAAAAACACCCTCATCCTCTCCTCTTTAACGATGTCTCTGGCTGCCGCCCTCACCGCCTTCTCCCCCAACCTCGCCGTCTATGCCGCCCTCCGCTTCACCTGCGGCTTCGCCCGTGCCAATGTCGGCACCTCCGCTTTCGTCCTTTCGTCCGAGCTGGTCTCCCGACGATACCGCAACCACGTCAGCATCCTCACCTTCATCTTCTCCACTACAGGCTTCCTCACCCTTCCGGCCATCGCTTTCTTAAACAGAGCACACTCATGGAGACTACTCTATCTCTACACCTCAATCCCCTCGCTCTTTTATAGTATTCTTCTCCTTTTCTTCATGAAAGAATCCCCTCGTTGGCTTCTTTTGAAAGGCAAAAGAAAAGAAGCCATTGAAACACTAAAAAAGCTTACATCTTTGAAAGAAATACAGAGCTTCCCAGACTTGGCAGTGACTTACTCCAAAAAAACAGAGTCAGAAGGTTTGTACTCGGCGGCGAGGATATTATTTGAGAAGCCGTGGGCGTTGCAGCGACTGGCAGCGATCATGATTATGAGCTTCGGCGTCGGATTAATGTACTACGGAATGCCGCTCAATCTTGGGAACCTCAACGTAGACCTCTATATGAGTGCGGCGCTGAACGCGGCATCCGAGCTTCCGTCGGCATTTGTCGTCTTCTTTCTCGCTAATGTGGTTAGCCGACGGAGATCTTTGATAGGGTTTGTGATTGTGAGCGGTGGGTGTAGCCTTGCCTGTACAGCAATGGGCGGATGGCCGGCGATGGTATTGGAAATGGTGGCGTTCTTCGGGGCTTGCGCGGCGTTCTACATGGAGGTAATTTATACTGTGGAACTATTTCCGACATGTGTGAGGAACTCGGCGCTGGCAGTGGTGAGGCAGGCGGTGGTTCTCGGTGGGGTGGCTGCGCCGACGATGGTGGCGGCGGGGAGGAGTAGAAAGTTTCTTTCTTTTGGGGTGTTTGGTATAGTTATCATTTTGTGTGGGGTGTTCATTGTGTTCTTGCCCGAAACCAGAGGGCGTGCCATCAGCGATACAATGGAAGAGGAGGAGCATAAGATGATGGAGGGTAGAAAGAATATCTATCCATCATCATAATCTTCATCATAATCTGGACAAATTTAAAAACCATTAAAGTTAAGTTTATTTCACGCCCAAAAAAAAAGTTGCCTTTGTCTAGAGAGGGATAAATTAGTATGTGCAGAATTTGAAATAGAATTACGTCCGAATTCTATGAGTGTGTGTAGTAAAAGTGAAATATGCACGATAATATAGCTTTTACTCCTATGGTTTACTGTGCACACTCATAGAATCCGGACAGTTCTCGTGTCTGAAATCCGCATGTAATAGTCTCTCTAGGCTAGCGTTTGGCGACTTGACACAGCCGCTACCCACTGGCCATTGTAGGGTGAGTCAAGTGAATTTTTGAAGAAGCTTAGATAGGAGAGGAGGAAGCTTTATTCAATGCTTGCCTTCTGATCTCGCCTCTCTCATCCAACTCCAATCTCATCTCTTGTCGAAGGATTTCGCCGGCGATCATTTTCGTTAAGAGTTATTTAGGACGATTTTACAAACAAATTAGTTGTTGTGAGAAATGTTCCTTATTTATGAGAAATGTAATCACACTATTTTTCTTTATTAAAATTGGTGGAAAAACATCTTTATGTGTAACAGAAGAAAAAAAAGAAAAGAAGGAATAAAAAAAAAAGCTTTATGTTGAATGGAGGGAAGTTTTTCTTTTTTCTCTACATAGTATATCCTGTTGAAAGCAAAGAAGTTTTTTTTTTTTTAAATTAGTGTTATATTTTTGAAAAATCATTTATTTTTCTGATTTTTTTTTTTGGAAAAATTTGTTGTATGTTTGTGTTATAATCATATGTTTTAGTGTTAATTTTTGAGAAATTCTCAATATATATATATATATATAAACCTTTTACATTGGTATAAATTTTGATTTTTTTATTATCATTTACAGTGATTTTTTGTATTGTGATTTAAATAATAATCATAATGGAGAGCAGAGAATATTGCAGTGTGATTTGAACTCTTGTGATGTCTCCAAGAATAATATGATATTTTATGTTAGTTTGATATAGTATGAAGTTTTGTGTTGACATATGAATATATTATGTTATATTGTTAGTTGTGTACTTAGAACAGAGAATAGATACTTGGCTTCAACTATGCTCTTATATAATGGATAGTTGTGTGTGAATGACAAGTTCTCACCTACATATGCTGGAGGCCTAATCCATCCATTGCAAGTCCTGACATACTAATCTAGAGCAACCCAAATTACGAGTCATTAGATCACTTAAATATGACACATCAAGAACCACAATGAGTTTGGTATGTCGTGTTCCTGTTGGAAATGATTTTATCATAGCTTTGTTGATGAAGTGTGTGAAGTTGTCTTGTATTATTCTTTTGGAGAACTTTTTATTTTGTATATTGAAGTGGAGATGGTGGGCATCGAAATGATGAATATTAAAAATATAAATTTCCATATAATGCAATCTGGTGAGTTAGATTATGCGCATGAAGGATGTTCAATCACTCATACTATTTTGGTAGATTTCACTGAAGCTATACAATATGTTTTTAAATAACTTTATTTTCAATCATCAAAGTATTCATTTGTTCTATGCCATAATTATGATGCAAAGTAATTGTTTGTACAATAAGTTCATGAGGAGTGAAGACAGTCATTTCATTATGGCATGATTGATGAGGAAGATCTGTGGGGTCCTATGCCAGTAGGTACTGAAGGCTATGGGATAATGATAAGTGGCTCTGACGATGAGTCTGATGACAATGTAAATGACTCTTCAATTCATCTCATTTAGATCAACATGACAAAGCAGATCACGATGTCATGCAAAATCTTATTAGAGACTATCGTGTTAACTCTATAAATACAGAAGAAAGGATGATTTGTAATAATGACTTTTCTATATCATATGTTAAATGACTCAGGAGTGGGATAAGGAGATTGCCTTTGCTGATTTGAATTGGAGCAATCGGGTAGGAGAAGAATTATAGATTTCATTGGAGTTCGTTGAAGAGACGTGCTTCCTAAGTAAGGAAAACCTACAATTCACCTTCTATGTCTAGTCAATATTGAATAATGTGGAATTTATAATGTTAGCATCAAATAAGGAGAAGTTGATGGTAGCATGTTTATAGTATGGCACAGCATGTAGACCTTGTTTATGTTAGTTGCATGAATGCTGAAGCAAGTTTCTTGGATGGTCAAGCAATATTTCAATCATTAGAAATCATCATACTTTTTAACTCCCATTCTTTCCATGGGCCATAGTTAATGCACTTCTAAATTTATAATCTTCTTCATCGTGCCAACAGTTATACAACAAATGGACCTAAAACCCAAGGAGATAATAAGTTGTATTGAAGCTAAATTCAACAATAAGGTGTCTTTCATTAAATCATGGGGTGCTAGGTTTAGAGTTGTATTTGGTACTTTGGAGGAGTCCTATATAATAGTGAACTTATTCAAAAAAGTTATTGCCTCAATTATACCAGACAAAGTGTACATAATGCATTCCAGCAACATACATTTTTAGAGAATATTATGGGATTTTGGGCCCTTCATTGTAGGCTGGAGGTATTGCTAGCAAATTTTGAGCCTTGATGGAACCTTTCTGCTTGGTAAATAAAGGGGTACCTTACTTACTGCAGTTGATATTAATACAAATAATGGCCTATTCCACTTAGCTTTCTCCATTGATGAGTCAAAATGCAATGAATTTTAGTTATAGTTCCTTAGTAGTCTGTACGACACCATACCAATAGTTAGGACAATACTTGACATTTATGTTATTTCGAATAGACATATACATGTTTAGTATGTGAGTGTCAAGATATATTCCCAAATGTAGCTCATCATCATTGCCTCCGACATTTAAGGGATAACTTAAAGAAAGTAGTGCGCACTATAGACATTAGAGATGTATATTTTTATGCTAGGAAATATACCTATCAGGTACCACCGATGATCTTCCTACATTCAATAGATGCATGATTAACTTACAAAACATCAAGCAGGAAGTACATAAATGGCCGGTAGACCGTGATGTTACACGTATGGCACTTATACATGACAACAGGCATATGTTTGGAGTAATGACTATAAACATATCTAAATTATTTAACAATTTCCTTAAATGAGCCCGTGGATTGCCTATTCAAGCTTTGATTACTGCAATTTCCTACAACATCCTAAGTATGTTCATGTGACAGTTACGAAGATTACAAATGAAGAAGTTGGAAAGCAATTGTCTCTATGCATAATGCACTAAAGAATCATTGCACATGATTGCCTGAAATCTAAGGATGATACAGAATAACATGCTCAAAGTCAAGTTATTTCCTTTGAACATCATCCAAATGTCCACCTTTTCTTTCCCATTGTAACTTATGGTAATGCATTTAAAGAAAGTGCAAGCCAACCATATGATGATCAAGCTCTAAGAACTTCTACTTTAGATATATCCAACCCATATCATTTAACATATCTCATGTTCTATTGGCTAGCATTATCATGCAAATGCATAAGCAAGCAAATCCTATCTTCTATCAATACAGGTATGCAACGCCTAAAAATTTCGTTCTCCTTCACCTTTAACACAAGTGGAGTATCCAAAGATCTCCTTTACTAAATTGACATGTAATATAGAAATGATCCAATGCTTAAAATTAGAAGTCCAAAAAAATATTAGGATTAGCTGTTGATGGAAATCACAATACATATTTAGAATTATTATTCTATTCTTTTTTTAATTTAAATTATTTATAGTTTAAATACAAATACAATTTGAAATTTTTGTCTAATAATTGTTAGTTAATTTGAAATCAAAATTATAGTTAAAATCTTTAAATTACAAAATAATTAAAATTTAACAAATAAATTTAGAAAATCAAAACATTATACTAATAATTAGAATAATCAGTTAATATAAATTTTATTCTCTTATTTTAGGATTTCATTTTATTGCAAGTTAATACTAAAAAATTACTTTATTTATATTGATAAGATGACTTAATAACAATAATTAAAAAAATATATATGTTTATGAACATAATTTATTAAAAAAAAATTCTAGTAACGACTAGTTCTTCGGTAGGTCGTTAATAGCTATGTGGCAGTTCTCAATGGCTAATGATCTATC
>NW_021318958.1:4829-20689 GCF_001605985.2 Dendrobium catenatum | reverse complement strand
GCGGGCAGCGCGGGGCGCGGGCAGCACGGGGGAGCGGGGCAGGGCAGCAACGCGGGGCGCGGGCAGCGCGGGGCGCGGGCAGAGGGCTAGAATCCAAATTTTTTAAATTAAACGGGTTTTCGGGTTGACCCGGCGGCCGGGTCAACCTGAACCCGACCCGTTTTGAAATCGGGTCGTATCCGGGTCGGGTTTTCGTGTCGTGCCAAATATTGACACCCCTAACAATAAGAAAGCCATCATCCCAAACGAATCCTTATTGTTATTTACAACAGCAACAACAACAACAACAACAACAATATCAAGCTTTTATCCAACTACATGGGGTCAGCTACGTTAATCTTTTTCTCAGTTGTGTCATTTATCCCATTATTATTATATATACAAATATAAATCCAAACATTTTTAGAGTAATTATATATAAAATAGATCATACCATACTAGTATATTTTCCTCCAAGCATAGAAATAATTCCACGTATCATAATATATATAATTTATCATACCTTTCTTTATCCTTTGTCTTTTTCAAAAATGCAATGTTTATAGAAGTTTTTCTAGTCAATATTGTTTTTGTCAAAATTTCCATGATTAATAAAACATATAAATCAATTGCACTTACAAATGATACATTAACAAGTTGTTTAATATTGTCATGATGGTGAATATAGATTATTATCTCCTCCCCTTCGTATTGATCATAAAGCCTATTATAACCCTTAAAGCTCCATTCTTAACTTTGAATGGGCAATTTCAAAGCAATTAGAGTGTCAAGTGACAATAGGTTTTATCTTTACATATCTTATAACTTATGTAAGTGAAATTTTTATTCACCCTATCTTGAATATTGACCTTAATATTGCTAATCTCAGTGATTTTACAAGTAGAATTACTTGTATTAATTTTTCCATCATTGGCTTCCTTACATGAATCATCATTGTCTATTAGGGGATAAAAAAACTAGAATCTATTATCGAAGATTCATCATTAGGATCAATAACAAAATCCAATAGCCTAAAAATTTCATATATAACACAAATAATTAAAGCATCCCCAAACTTACATCATTTCTCTTTTACTTTCATTTTTACAGTTCCTTTTGACATTACAGGAAAAACTAGCATTAACAGTGGACTTTTCGGTGATATTATATCAGTCGGTAGTAGTTGTGTAACCGGCGGATATTTCGACGATCACTTACTGACGGTTTGTTTGGTGGATAAACCGCTGGAACATTACTAGTGAAAAATGCGTCAGAAATTATTCAGCAGAACTTCCAGTGGAAACCCCATTGGCTTACTTAAACACTACAAAGTTTTTCAGTGGAAAAGCCTCCAGAGACATCTCTAACAGAAAATCAGCCTGCAGTAATGCTGGAAAAGGCCCTATTTCCCCTCTAGGCATTGTTCGGGATTGTCTTGCTATTCATTTCATTTCCCGCTTTGGTCCTGGTCACGTGAGTCGCCTCTCGCTTAACACCACCTACGTAGCCTTTATACACCACCTTCATCGTCGTTGTTCTCCACCTCGGTCGTCGGAGCCGCCATAAGTTTTTTCTATCGTTAGCCCATATCTTTATGCTTTGATCATGGATGCTCTCGGTGGACATTTGCAAGAGAGTGTACCATGATGTATGCATTTTGTTGATAATATACTTCTTGTTGATAAGACTAGAGAAGGAGTTGATGGTGAAATAGATGTGGATACTATTAATAGAACTCAAGTTGGATGGTTAAAGTGGAGCAATGTTTTGACCTTATTATGTGATAGAAAATTCCCCTCAAATTTAGGGTAAGGTTCTATAAGATGGTGGTGAGACTGCAATGCTTTATGGTTTAAATTGTTGGTCATTAAAAGAGAAGCATAACATTAAGTTAAGTGTTTGCAGAGATGAGAATGCTCAAGAATGGCTTTACTCTTAGTGACAAGATACGAAATAAGCATATACATGAAAAGGTTGGAGAAGCTCCTATGGAAGATAAGATTAGAGAGAGTGAGAGAGTTGCTTAGATGGTTTGGTCGCATTTAGAAAACCCCACGTACTAGGATAAATGCTTTGATATTATTCTTAATTTGTTGACATAGATTTAAATGAGAATTAATACCATCCAATTCACAAATCAATTTGAATTAAATCTATTTTCCTTCGATATAAGTTACACAAATCTCTAATATCTTTATATTATGTGTAGGTTAAATTCCGGCAGTTAAACCGGCTGTCTAACCAGTGGTTAAACCAGCTGTCTAACCGCTGGTATTAACCGACGCTTTATCCAGTGGTTTTTAATAATACACCGTCGGAATTATTGGTGGTATATTAACCCCCGGGTAGGCCATCGATTTTCTGTTTTCATGGCACCTTTATCGGAGGCCAAGCCACCGGTGTTAAGTAATTTTTTTAATCGTGGCGTGCTATATATGTTTTGAATTTTGTGTAGGTATTGTGGAAATTTGAGTAAATAGAGGGGGCGCTGTCAAAATTTTTTTTAAATGCTACAGATTTTCGGTGGCTAACCGGTAGTTTGGCAGCCAGAAACAAACGCCGGTCAACCGGCGGTTAACCGGCTGCTGAACCGCCGGTAAAACTTGCATTTGAGATGGCCGATAAGACGCCGGTAATTAACCGGCGGTCACCGGTGCTATGACCGCCGGAAATTACTGGTTGTTTATGCTACCGGAAAGCCGTTGGTAAAATTAACTGTCAGAAATTGACCGCCGAAATTCGTTTCCTATGCGCTTTATACGGGCGGTTTATAAACGCCGAAAAACTGTCGGTAGTTTTCAAATCTGCCGAAAAATTAATGCTAAGCGCTGGTAATTGCCGATTTTCATGTAGTGGGTAGTGAAAAATGAACTAGTGCCTCAATGCTATAATATTAGATCTACTGTGGTGCTTGTTAATATGGCATGGTTACTGATTGCATTGGCATGTCTTTTCATAGAGGTGGTGCAGTTCTTCATGTTGGCAACTGCTTCACCGCGACCGTCCAAAGTTTGAGTGTTGCGATAGTAGATGAAAAGGGCAGAGAGGTCATCATCAACCTTGAGGATGAGCATGAGTCCATCCTCCCCTCAGAGTTGATAAAATGGTGAGGACTCCATCCACCCTCTGAGGAGGTGTTATGACCATAGGTAGTCAGTCTACTCCAAGTTGCTAGAGGAGATTATGAAATAAGTCCCGAAGGATGAACTTGTCTTTGTAGCTGTAAAATTAATAGGGAATATTTGGCAAAACTTCTTTGCCTTAGGTGAGGTCCATAAGAAAAGTGTACTCATCTGTTTATTAGTATCTTAAAGAGTATATGGCTTCATGGCTAGAGGTAGAGGGCCAGCTTATTAAGAAGAACATATTAATACACATCATAATATATTAATATAGTTAGGGTGTTGTAAGTGAACTAATGTAATGAATATTGAACTAGACTTTAATTAAAAAATTTATCGAGTAAAGGACTCAACAAACCTTAAAAAAAAAACTGAACTTGATAGGTTCTTAACAAGTTGTTTTGGCAAATTTAATGAATAATGTAGAATCCCAAGATATAAAAAGTTTCTTTTCACCAAGTGTTAAACTCGGTGGATTATATTAAAAAAATCTAATCATTATAAGCTTGTGGATCAATCAATGTTGATAATATAATGAGTACTCAATGCTTTGTGGTGAGAAAATCGAATTATGACTTATGGACCAATAAATGGAACTTGAATAGTATGAACTCAATAAGATGTCACTTTGGTGGGTCTCACCTTACACAAAAATTTCTAGTCTCCTTAAGGGTAACATCCTAAACTCGAAGGCTAGAATAGACACATGCACTACTCATTGTGGATCTTGTTGTAAAGTACAGAGTTGCCTCGTACGGCTAATTATCTTAATAGAAATCGTCATCACCTTTGATGTGTCTCACCTTATGTTAGACTTTCTGATCTCTATGTTAAATATGCTAAAAATATTCGGAAGTATGTGTGAAGAAGATATAAATTGTACCTCTTCATTCTTTATTCATAAGACTTACAAAGCTACCGGGAATGTTGCACACAATAAAAATAAATTACAATAATAGTTAAGACCCGTTATAGACTAAACATGACATGTGGCATTAATCAATAGGTGCCACCATGACTCTATATTCTTAATGCAACTCTTGATTTCATGGCAATTCCTATGGGCTAGTCTTCTGGATATGTTATGTATGGCAAATCTATGTTGGTGATTCCTTTGGATGCCAAGGCAAGTCCTTATAAGGCATATATTGTCCTCCAGGCTCAATAGCCAAGTCCTTTAAAGTTATGACAACTGTGAGATGAGGAATGTCCAAGTCTTGAGGGTTGTACTTATGAACTCTAAAGAGTTCATTTCCTATTGCTAGATAAAGGGATATTAAAGGACAAATTTGATGTGCATGCCTGGGACAAATTCTAAATTTGGTCGACTTTCACTACTGGCGAGTCCCTTATGCATATGATGTGACTATTTCGGGTGATTTGTCGTGCTAGAACATGTTAGATAGATGTGAAATATTTGTGTTAACACGTACGAGTATATAGTTTGAGTTGTTCTAAACTGGAAAACGTATATTTTGAATGATTCAATTTATAAGATTTTTTAAAGGATTTAATTTTATCTGAGCTTATTGAAGTCATGAAATTATCTTTAACATATAAATTAAAATAAAATTTTATTTCTTTATGTTGTATCATTAATGAGAGGCACCATATGGAGCAAGTTTTTGGAGAAAAGAATATTTAATTTCTTATTAATTATTTGACTTTTGAATATATATATATATATATATATATATAAAATAAATTAATATTAGTAATATTTTATAATAAATTTATAGATTTGAGTAATATATAAATAAATTTATATAAATGTTCAGATATAATATATGTAATTATATGTGAATTTTAAGTTATGTTTGTAAATCTCAATTTTAATAAAAGTATTTGATACGCAAATCAGCAAAATACCTTTTCAAAGTTAATAAATTATTTTTAATATATGAGTTAATAGAAAATTCCATTTATTTGTATTGTAATATATATGAGAGGTATCATAAGGAGCAGACAATTGGAGAGAAGAATAATGAACTTGTTATTCTTTTATAATTGCATGCAATACATTTGTCACAATCTTTAAGCTAAAAACAAAATATTTTCTATGAGTGGCATTATATATGTCCTCGTATTATTAGCTTAAGGATGAATGACATATAAAAAAAACATATTTATTTTAAATTATTACATATAGCTAGGAATGGCAATATTCAATATCTTACGATTTTGACTATGCATGAGGAAGTTGTGTGTGATTAGTCATTGACCACTTGGATTAATGAGCTATAATATGACTCTAGTCATCGAGCATAGGTCATAAGTGTCAGGTATCTTTATTCGATGCCATGTTGAGTTTTGTTGATGGAGTAGGTTGGCCATTTCTTTTTTCCTTTTTCCTAAGTATGTACCAAACTCATTACATCCTTCATAGTTCTTGAATACATCATTAGGTTTTCCTTAATCTTGAGCTTTGGAGTAATGGTGGTGAGGAAAGGAGTTTAAGTTGTTGGAAGGAAATTTCACACTACTCAATCTAAGTGAACTTCTTGACACTCCTCAACACTTTTAAGAGGGTTATCATCACTTACTCGACCTAGAGATGAAGCAATTAAGCACAATGCCTATGAGTCGTTGCACATTCATTAGATTTTTGGGTAATGACATACATATCCATGATTGTATCAACCTTATTTGACATCACTTTATTGCTCTAAGGCACTAAGGGAAATACATTTTAGAGAATTAATTCACATATTGTACCTTACCTTTTAAGTGTGATCAATGTCTCCCTCAGGTCCAATAAGTGATGCTTTGGTAACTTGTACTTTACTTGTAGATCATCCACATACACTCCTACATTGCTAGCTTCCTTTTGTTCTTTGAAGATCTGATCCACCTTCTTTCAATTGGTTGCCCAATCTTCTTAATGTAGAATGGCATGGCCTTATAGAAACAAAGGTCTTTAGAAGTGATGAAGGAAGTCTTTTTGTAGTTGTTGGGTCTCATCTTAATCTAATATTAACCTAAAAAAGAACCATGGTCATTGTAAATACAACATTTTATAAGAAGTGGCTACCCATCTTTTGAGAATGTTGAGTTGAGTTTAGTGAAATTGACGCTCATCCTCCATTTTCCTTTTAGCTTTCTACACCATGACCACATTAGAGATCTAGGCAAGGTAGTGCATCTCTTTTAATCAGTGGTTTCCCAATTTCTTATTGTATATGCCTAATAAATATTATACAAATTTTTTTTATTTTTAATTTAATCAGCCTAGCTTCTTATAATAACTCATATTTTATCCAGTCAAATAAAGGATTCATTATAAATCTAAATTATAAATCATCTTCGTCATGATATAGATATTAAAGTTCTTTAATTACACTAATTTTTTTCAGAATTTTTTGACATTGGTGTAAATCCTTAAGAAATTGATATTTGTTAGTACAAGTGAGGGTTTTATGACCGTCATATGTCCAAAAAAATCACTTTCTTCCTAAGTTGGCTGACAAAGAATGAAATAGAGAGATAAAAATAAGAAAGAAAAGATAGTAGGGAGAAAAGAAAACTTGAAATTTTTTCCAGTCGACCCTATTGGATATTTGCTTGTCTCATTGTAGGGAACCTTTATCCTATGTCTGATTTCAATAATTTAATATTTTTGGAATTTTTCTAATCAAATTTGTATTTTTATTACCAAAAAACGAGGATAATTTTATATTGGTAAAACTTTCATAACTTAACTTTTAATATGTTATAGAGATTGAGAATATGAATATTTTTAGTATTTATTTGAGTTTTTTTACTATCTAATTTTGAAAAAGTGGTGATTTTTATCGATTCAAAAGTTTTATTTTGACATCTAAAAATAATATTTTAGTTCAATTAAAGTTTCACAATATTGTTATATATGTTCTTTAATAAGTTTATTAATTTTTTAAAATGTGAATTTTTCTGCTAAGGTTTTCTATTACTTATTGTTAGGATATTTTGGTACTTTTAGAATTAAGTCTAATTAAGCTTTATTATCGATATGTGATTGACTAATAGCTTGTCACTATTTCTATTATAGTATTATGATAATAATGTGTGTGGAGAAAAATAAGTAAAGACTAATTATTCACTAACGTTGGCTAGAAATTGATTGACCTATAATAGTGAATCGATGAACTTTCCCTTAAACACTATAGTTTGATGTTATCCTCTTTTGATTCATGTGATATTGATTGAGAGTTATAAGGAGATGATTATTGTACCTACGGGCAAAGAGTGAAGATTCCTTTATCAAACCAATGATTTATTGGTACTAATTAATATGATATTAAAAAATCACCGATTAAGTTGGGACTTATTGCTTGCTTCGTCTGATTACTAAAATGCATGTTATTGAAGCATTATTTCTATTAATGTATGAATTTATTCTTACTATATGGATTTACTATTATTGTATTGTTTTATTGCTACTGCAACTAGTTTTATTGATACAGATATGAACAATGATACTATTATTAATACTACTACTGATTCACTATTGTTGTTATTATAATTGATTCACTATACTAATTATTGATACTGAGCACATGATATATAGAGCATATGATTAAAATTCTTATTTGATACTAATATAGAAAATGATAGCATGTATAAATCATTAATAAGGTTTTCTTACATTGATATACTTCTGAAAGTTCTTACCGATATTTTGGTTTTATCGCTTAATACAATTTTTTCACTAAGATGATTGTTTTATGTATTCTTAACCTGTAATAGTTTACAGTTGGTTTTCCCAACATATTGTTTTACTAGCTTCGTATTATACTATTTTATTTGTTATAGATTTTACTGTTACTACATAACTTTATTGCTCCATTGTCATGTGTATTTTACTATTTATGCATTGATTCATGATCATATTAATACTATTATTATGATTTGACTACTTTCATGCGATTTCTCCTTTGTCGTGCTTTCAGTCCAATCGTAGGATTTGGTTATTTTCTTGGCTCTTAAGCTTATCATATGTGATTAAATGTGTTCGAGTCAGAGCATGGGATCATGAGTAAGAGATTGATCAGGATCCTTTAGGTTCAATTTTTTGTTATTTTAGTTATTCTTTTATACTTAGGAAAGACTAATTATGATATGATTGTATAGATCCTTAATAGTGTATATAATTTTTTTAAGAAATGAATACATATGTATATATTTATGTTTTAATAGATAGTTTTATTTTTACTAATATTTTTATTGATAAAAGAAATTAGATATCTCTAATTATTAGATAAAATAATAATTCTTCTAAATTAGATTTTGGGGCATCAAAAACTTGGTATTAGAGCAATGTTATTCGAAGACTTGATATTTACCATAAATGTAAGAATTGATTGTGATTTATATAGATTGGGTAGATTAAGATGCATTATTTTACATATATAAATGATTGTATATATTAATTATTTAGATTAAGCAAAATTATGTAAGCAAATAGTTGAAATGGGTCTACTTGAGCTAAATATACCTAATGAGCAACATAATGCAGCTTCAATACCATCAAATAATGTGATGGAATTTACTACTATTATAGCACGGGTAATAGGGATGAACAAAGAAAAATAGTTGGGAGTAAAGAAGAAGAGGGAGACAGACACTTACAAACATTCCATAAGTTGAAGCCTTCATTATTCAATTGTAGGACCTCAGGCTGCAGAAGACTAGTTATTGAAGATAAAAAATATCTTTGACAACATGTAGTGTCTAGAGAGCATGAAGGTACTTTAGTATGTTTCTATTTGAAGGAGAGGCAGAGAGATGGTGGGTTGGACCTAAGAGAGAGAAACTCCAGGGGAAGACTAATGTTGAGATCACTTGGGATGAGTTCGCTTTAATGTTCAGGATGTGGTTTGTACCTCCGTTAGCTCAGTGATAATGCATAAATCATTTATTAAACTAGAGAATAGATATAAGATTGTGATACAATATGATGTTGAGTTCTCTACATTAGATGGGTATGCTCCTCACTTGATCCCAACTACTGAGGAAAAGTATTTTAGGTTTCTGCAGGGGTTTAACTTGGAGCTGACATATTTATTAGTGCCTTTATGGATCCAAAAGTTTTCTAAGTTAGTAGAATGAGCTAGATTAATAGAGTTTCATTTGGTAGTAAAAGAAGTAAGAAAAAGACTTGATATTCTAAAAAGATTTTCTGCTCAGAGCATCTCTATGATATTTATCTTACATGGGTGATACTAGATATTTAGATTATAATCATTAATCAGCTTAAGAAATCTTCTTTTCCTCAAATTTAGATCCTTCTGAGTGAATATATACTTCAAGCTTTGATGATCAATTTAAACCTCACACCTGACTCTATACAAGTAGTGCCTCCAAATCTTTAAAACAAATATAATAGAATCAAGCTCCAAATCATGTATGACCAATAGTTCATCTCATGTGGCTTCAACTGCATCAGAAGTCCATTCATACCTGATTAAATAGTTAGAACTGGAGTGAATGTCAAACAATATTTCAACCTTTGAAATTCTCTTCGCAATTGTATGTCCAAGCAAAAGCCACTAACTTCTAAGCCAATCTCGTCAAAGATGCAGAAATCTGAGAAAATTTTCTTATAAATTTCTTATATAACCATACATACCTAAAAATTTGCATCCCTCAGATATAGTATTAGGCCGAAGTTATTATGTAATAGCCTGAACTTTCTGAGAGTCTACATAGATATCTACACTACTCACCATATGCCCCAAAAATGGGATACTCTTCAAACATAATTTGCACTTTGAAAATTTTTCAAACAGATTATTTTAACTTAATATCTCTAGAATAATCCTCTGATAAACCACATGATGCTCCTTAGAAGCTCGGTAAACTAGAATATTATTTATAAACTTGATAACAAATAAGTCTAAATATTCTCTGAACACCCTAATCATGAGATCTGAGAAAACTGTAGGCACATTAGTCACCCCAAAAGACATAACTAAACATTCATAATGCTCATATATGATATTGAAGCTAGTATTCATCATATCTATTTATCTCACCTTCACCTGATAGTATTCAGATCTCAGATCGATCTTTGAAAACATAGATGTATCTATAAGCTGGTAAAATAAATAAATAATCATAGGTAGAAGATATTTGTTCTTCATTGTTTCCTTATTCAACTCTCTGCTATTGAAACACATGTATAACATATCATCATTCTTCTTTATAAATAGAACAAGTACACGCTAAAACTAGGATGAACAAAACATTTGTCAACTAGCTCTAAAAGCTATATATTTCACTCATTAAGCTCCTTAGGAGCCATCCTATATGGAGCCTTGAATATCAAAGTAGTACCCAAAAATACGTTAATACTAAATTTAATCTCTTTTTCAGGTGGTAAAATCACTAACTCTTCAAAAAAGAACATAGGAAACTCCCACACTATTGAGAAATCGGACAGAGATTGAGAGTTTATGCTCCTATATCAAACAGATGTTAACAATATATTACAAGCCTTCTTCCATAACTTATCCACCTGAACAACATATATATAACACAATAGATCTCCTCTAACTCCCTGGAATAAATAGATCTCACCATCAAGAAATAATGTAACACTCATTATCAAACAATCAATCTAAGCTTCATATTGACTCAACTAGTCCATACCCTAAATTATGTCAAATTAAGAGATATGAAATAAGATCAAATTAGATTCCACTTTTTGCATGATATCTCAATATTATAGAAATACTCTGCTACTAAGCATACCATCCTTAGTTGGTAAAGTAATAGACATAAACAATATGATAACATAGTATGTTATTTTATAATAAAAAGATAGTAACACCTAAGGCAAGTGCAATAAAATTAAAATACCTTTTAGAGATATCTAAGTGACTGACTCCAAAATCAAGAAAAATATAATAAGGAATATCATAAACAAAGGTTGTACATGTATCTATATTTGTAGTATATCTAGCCTTCGTACTGAGTTAAGTTAATATATGTGCATGAACTAGAGCTGTAGTAATAGGATTTCCAAACACTATATTTATATTGTCAAACGACCTTCCGACTATTGAACCCACCATAGAACTAGAACTACTACCTCGGCTATATGATCCCTCAACAAATACCTAAGGTGGAATTATCCTTAGTAACAAAGCTCTCATATATGGACTAAGAATGTCGATCATGTATTACCTGTGGACATTAAACTACCCAGCATCTTGTGTAACCATATTAAAAGTATTATTCCATTATCATGTAGCACCGAATAAAGTGTCTCCTGTCATAATTTTGGCATAGTGGTGCCCCACTAACAAAACCTTCAGAAGCACTAGCACTAGCCATATTACCACCACCTGGAACTTATGTAGACCGACAACCTCTCATGGAATCTCTAGGTCAAAACCTGCACCTCTTTCTAAATAATTTGTTATCGGATGCCTTCTTGCCAAATATGTTCCTATTAGTACCCATCGTGCTTTATTATTTTCAATCAATTAGACTCTCTCCACCACTTCAAAAAAATTAATAATATGACACGGGACTAAAGACTATCTCAGACTATCTCGAAACCCTATAATTAATCTATGTCACTTTCTCTCAAAAGTGCTAATTAGTTGTGAAGTATACCTCACCAAAGAAGGAAACTCTTCCTCATACTGTATAACCATCCTGATACCTTGAATAAGCCACATATAAGTATCCTACATCTATCATTATGTAAATGGAGGTATAAGGCATGCTCAAAAAATATAAGTAAACTCATCCCAACATATTAGAGAGTTTAGACTCCCCTAAAACTTCTCCTTATGTTGTCCCAACCACCAGTTCTCTATCTCACCAATTAATAGAAAAATAGATAGTAGTACCTTCCTCTCAGAAGACCACTACATCCTATCTAAAGTCTTTTCCAATCTTATCAACAAATCTTCTATTCTTATCAACGAACCATAACTCTCAAATCTCAGAGTCTTTAACCATAATAAACATATATAAAGGCTTATCAACATCATCAAATCAGATAGAGTAAATATGGCTCTGAGTCTCGCCCCTTAGCTGGGCTACCAAACTAGGAAACTATAAAATAAAATCTGAATTGACCGTAGTATTGCAGATCTGGGCCCAAGTCTTGTGATTTTTTATAATAATAAGTATTATTGTTGTTATTTACTTTGCTATATTCTAATAATTAAAGTTCATTGCATATTTGTTTTCTCTGTTGAATACTAACATTTTCAGGTCCATAAGCTCACTCTCAAGCCAGCTTAAGATTGGATAGACTAGGACTGAGTTTTGTCTATAATTTTAATTTAAATGCATTTTTTACCTTTTCTTAAGTCAATTCTAATATGATGGATAATGAAGCTAAGTAACCTTGTACACACACTCAAGGGAGTGAGTAAATGGAGATAGAGAAATTAATTTTCTGACCAAATCGTACAAGATGATTTTTTATCATCCTGGATGATTTGTTCAACTAAAAGCCCTAATTAGGTCATATGGTCCAAGTAAACCTAATTAAGAAAATCATCCTGGATGATACTCACATCATCCTGGACGATATGCTAAATCATAAAAAAACTAGCCGCCAAACTCATTTAGGTAAGATTTTATAACTCTCAAATTTGGACTAATCGTATAGGACAATACTGATCATCGTGGACAATTTGTAACAATAATGCCTAAATTAATCAGGTGATTAGGAGAGTAATTAAGGTTAGATTGATCTATCATATCATTCGGGACAATCGTAATCGTACTAGATGATCTATAACAAAAACCTTAGTTTTCTCCTAAGTGTCCTGGACATCCCGAATGATCTATTGGATGATAATATCTGATTTTGAACTAATCGTACAAGACAATCGCAACATCGTCCTATACGATAAGTTATATTTCCACATATCATCTTGATTTATCTCATGGACATCCCGAACTATTTCCTGGATGAAAGCATATATATGAACTAATCATACAAGACCATGTACACATCATCCTAAAGGATAAGAATAAACTTTATGTTCTAATCGTACATGAATCCTTAATCATCCTAGTTGGAAGGGCTGATTTAAACTAACGTACAGGACGATCGACAGATCGTCCTGAATGATCTTTGATGGAAAGTTAAAAATCAGGGCTCTTTTTTAAGCCTCCTATTTAAGCTCTCTTAATTGTTGATGATTATATCTTATGCTGAAGTCCTAACCTAAAGGAGCTTAGAGAAGGAGAATGTGAGTTTGGGAGAGAAAGGGAGAATCTTATGAGGGGGAGTTTATGAGGGAAATCACAAAGGTTGCTCCAAGTAATGATTTGTTCGTCTTCTTCAAGCTTCATCCTTAGTTCCTTGGTTGTTGTAGGGAGATGATTATAAGCATCAGATCAGGTTAATTTTCTGCCTACTCTAGGAAAGAGTAAAAGGATTCTAGATTCTATTCCTTCACCATAAGGGTGAAAAAGGATTCAAGATTCTATGCCTCATCGGGATGGTCGAAAGAGTTTGTAAGGGCTTCTCCACCTTATTGTGAGAGTAAAAAGAGAGTCACTGAAGGTTAAGTGCAATACTTGGACAGGGTGTCTCCAAGGAGTGGACTTAGGTCACATTGATCGAACTACTATAAATCTTGTGTTCTTTCTTATTACTTTTCCTCATTTTAATTTTCACACTTTAATATTCTATGGTTGATTGTATGGTTAAAATCTCTGATTTGTGTTGTTAATTGCTTCCACATCAAGGGTTGATCTTGTTTGTTTTAAAATATTCAAAAAGATTTTTCTTTTGTTTAAGAATTTTTAAACCCCCCCATTTTAAAATACCAATTAACCCCCCCCCCCCCCCTCTTGGTTAGCTTCGGGCTAGTTCATAAGGGTTTAACAATATTAACAAACTTTCACGTAGGAGTAGTGGTACTCTACACTATTGCTGCCTAACTCGCACTCCACCTATCTGTCATATCTGGGTCTATCGGATCCATAAGAAAATTGCACGGGAAAAAGTTGAACAGACATGCACATTTAAACCAGCATAAATTATGATGTCATAGGACCTAATGATGTTCTTAATATTATAATTAATCAACTCATCTAGCAATAGCAAATAACCATACATGCTATATTTTCTAAAACGTAAAAGTAATATAATCAACTTTCATTTCATCAAGGAATAAATATAATAATCCATCTAAAAAAAATTTACACATCAAAATAGTAAATTGGATTACAAAATTGGTACCTTTTACTCCAAGCTAAGAGAAACTTCTTCTAGACCTGATCTTTTTCATTGGATCATTTTCTTTTCCTAAAACATTAGAAAATAATAGATTAAGCTTAACCAGCACAATATACTCCCTACCTTATCCTTTATAGATAGTAATATACAATGCAAGAATTAAAGAGCATCAAAGAAAAATATAAAGACTTGTGAAGTAACTAGAGTGCAAGCAAAACCTGAATTTGTTATAGTTTCAATGTATACTTGATCTTAGAGCTAGCACTTACACTTTTATAACCATATAACTACTTTCATAGAAGCCTCCAAATGACATATAGAATACTTATTCTGAGAGGGTCACTTACATATCACTTTAATTAACTTTAATTACTTTCAATAGAATTCATATAGAAATTTGGAGTTTACTATACATATTTTAGAATATTTCATAAATTAATTCATTAAAATATTAACTTAAGAAATGTAATAATTATAATGCATAGTTCAAGATGCTTGCTTATATCTCCACTTTCACTTATGCCTCCCTTTACCTGCTACACTTGCATATAATATGTGGGGTTAGATACCCTACTAGATCTGCATCAAGCAAATGGGACTAAAAGAGTACTTATAACATTACTTAACCTCTCACACCCACTTTCACCAAGTTGGGATAGAATCTCTCCCAAATCAGCAACAGACTGATGAGGCTAGAAGAGTACATTTAGAGCCATTAAAACCTAAAATAGAGTTTACTTTTCCACTTTACATAATAGAATATCTCCAATGTAATGTAATGTAGAATATTGTAAATACAATGCAATAATTAATATTGATAAAATATTCAATAAGTGCATGAAAGTCTAGTAAAGTCACATTACTTGCAAAATAGAATACTTATTAAACTTTCCATTTTCAATTTCTAACTTCAGAGAAACATTTGCAAAAATAATTTAATACTTTGATATAACTACTTCACTTGCCAGAAAAGCTTACATTCAATAGTACATTCAAAAAATTATACAAGAAAAATAATCGTTAAAACTCAATTTCGTATAGTCAAATGTTCGTATTAAGAAATGCAATAATATATTAAAAATCACATGGTGTAAACATCATAAATTACAAGAAAAAGTGTATTTTATTCATATCTTCTTATAATCATACTGGAATTAAAATCAGAGATAGTGGTTTAGGAGTATACCTCAAGCTCTAATATATCCCAAATTGGCCTGATGGATAAATCTTGAGTTTCAGCATCGAAATCTCTCTCCCTTCCTTTATCTTTCCTCTTTTCCTCCTCTTTTTCCTCTCTTCTTCTTCTAAAATGGCTCAGCAAATGGTTTTGTAAAATGGTTTTATATATTATTATTAATTAAAAATCACTATCTTGACATAGCACCATGGCGCCCAATTTCTCAGTATCGTTGCACTCCCATAAAATCTTAAAAATTCTCCCATAATGTCATCACCTGAGACATGCACTACAGGAAAAACGCTGAAAATCGGCGGTTTTTTTCGGCGGTTAGTCTAGATTTACCGGCAGTTTTTAATGTTACCGGCGGTCTAACGGTGGTTTG
>NW_021318958.1:0-4729 GCF_001605985.2 Dendrobium catenatum | reverse complement strand
ATGGCAGTGCATCCTTAGTGCCACAGTGCACACCTAAATCTATTTTTCTATCTAAAAATATGATAACTCAATGTCGAGGCACCATCGTCCCTAGTGTTACGGTACTTATAAAGCAAATTCTCAATCTTCGGGTTTCACTTTTCAAACTCCAAATCTTAGTTACTTTCTACGACATTAAACATTCTAATGCTCATAATTATTAATTAACTCAAAATTAGTAATTATGGATAAAAAAATTACATTAATTATAGATGATATATATTATAAAAAATGAATACCTAAACATTATCCAGAACCACCTCACTCGAGTGTAAATGATTTCTTATAGCTCATTTTTATAATCAGTTCCCCAAGAATCACTGCTCTGATATTAAAAATGAACTATCATAACCCAACTCAATATGACTCACTGATAGATAGGTCATATCGTATTGAATTGAGATAGGTCAGCCCAAGATCTAAGTTTTGGGGGACTAATCAAATGTCTTCTATTAATTTATATATACCATGGAGCTTCTAATTAATTAACTTTAATAAATAAAATAAAATAAACTTATCCATAATTGTTTTATTTCATCAAAATGTTATTATAGCATTTATAGTAAAGTACATAACAACACAGACCCGGCATAGATAAATAAAACAAAAAGCTATGACTTTATAAAAATTATGGAAATACATATACATATTCAAAAAAATTAGATCATGAATGTTCAGCTACTCAATTGGTTCTTTCCCGTTCGCCTAACTTGAAAGAGATGAGAATATGTGCGAGCTAACACAACTTAGAAGGTCACACCCACTGGTCTAAAATTTTAAACAATTTACTTATTTAGCATTTAACTGAATGTAAAAGTAGTTCATAAGAAATGTATTGGACTAAGCATAATGATAATTATAGATATCTTAAATATTGAAGTAGATTGTGTATGGAAAGTAAATAAATAAGCACTTTACATATTAGAGCATAAAATAATAGATTTATCTTAAGCCCTTATACCTCCCATTAGAAACAAACATCAAAATTCAAGCCCTTATGACTCCAGTACTATCATAATAGAAAAAAGGCCCTTATGATTTCCTATGTATTTAGCACCAGAACTTCTACTTCTACCACACATCTGAACTCCTAAAATCCACACAACCTAGCATTATAAGCATATTTATCATTGCATTATAGTAAAAGAAACATGATTAAATAGATTGCTCAATTTCACAAAATGTCTCAATAGCAAGCAACAAAATGATCTACTGAGCATAATGTTCAAAATTTCATTATATTATCATATTAGTAGAGATTATTTAGAATATTATTTTAAAGCTTTAATTTTCTTATGACAATATTTTTTAGGATCAAAATTATTTTTAAAAAATAAAAAATAACATAGTTTCAAACTACCCAATAAAAATTTCCCAGAAACATACCCATATATTAAAAATTATCATAACTATAACATGCAAAAAGTTAAATGATGCAAGTTTTGCAAGTATAAAGTTATCCTAGCATTTTCATGATTAAATTATAATTTAAATAATCCTTGATGATAATGATTAAAAAAATTTCTAATGATTTAATTATCTCAGAGCTTATTAAAGCCAATAAGTTCTCTTTACTATATAAGTTAAAAGAAAAGTTCATTTCTTCATCTTATATCATATATGAGAGGCACCATATCCAAGAAACGGTCATTTGGAGAGATTGAATATTTAATTTTTAATACATATTAACTCATAAAAAATATTTTATTTAAATTTTTTTAAAAATAAGAAAAAAATATTTGCATTTAAGATTTTAATAAAAAATAAAAAAATTTGATGTACCTCATCTCGAAGACACCGTGAATAAAAAAAGAATCGTTTTGAATTTTTGTATTTATCTCTCATTCTTTATTTCTCTCTATCTTTTAATTTATTTCTATTTTATTTCTCCTCCTGAAATGTTTTCTTAAAGATTTTATAACTTGAGCAAGTCGCCCATTCAATGGGCGACTTTGCCTAGTTTTAAATTTATTTATTTTGGTGGTTTAATAGTTAATTAAATTCTTAATGATATTTATTTTAAAAATCTACCCAAGTAACTTTACTACTCTAGTTATAAAAACTAGCTTTTCACTATATAAATTTCTAAGAAGTTTGAGAAAATAGTAGTCGAACGAAATTTTTATTTCTATTATAAAATTAAAATAATGAAAGTTGTATCGGGTTGTAAAAATAGTTTTCTCTAATTGTTAAAAATAGTTTTTTAGTACATAAATTTCTAAAGAGATGCTAGAAACAATTAAAAAGCGGCGATCGAAATAGTGGCTCATGTTGAAAAGTAAAATAACTAGAAAGCTATCACAAACCTAAAAAATTATTATTATGTGTGGATCCGGATGGCGTTCGGAGACCAATCAGAATGCGTCATATTATTTTTTTCTCGATATCGGTGCTCAGTACCGAATAATATGACATGTTCTAATTAGTCTCCAGACCGTCTGGTATCGATCTTCACTGAGTAGTTTCTTCAAAAACTCATCTCTGGAGAATTTCTCTCGATATAATTTTGCTTGGAAAGATTATATGGAACAATTTTGGTAGAATCAGAAAGCATCTGTAGTTCTGTACAACTATTTGTAGAATAAATCTAAAAAAGCTATGAAAAGCGACCCAATGAATTAATAAGTTATCATGAAATAGTTGATAGGATTTGTTTTCTTTATAAAAGCAGCCTGCTTTCTGTATGAGTCTCGCATCTTCTGATCTTCACAAATAGAGCCAGATGGCCAATGCTCCTCCATCTGCGCCGCCTTCCGCCGGCGAAATTGCCAACGACCACACTGTCGACATAAACCAAAATTCAAATAAAACCACCGCAGTTAACTCCATCGACGACATCGTCGAATGCTACTTGTCTGCATCCACCGGCAGCCTCCTCTTCCCCATCCTGGTCTGCCTCGCCTGGATCTTTGACTCCCATCAAACCTTCATCAATGTCTTCTCCGATAATCCACCGCCATGGCACTGCACCTCCTCCACTTGCAATGTCACCACACCATGCAACCTCCCATCCACCTCCTGGTCCTTCTCCCAACACCGCAAAATCTCCACCATTTCTGACTTCTCCCTCGAGTGCGCCTCTCCTGTTCTCGTCGCCCTCCCCGCCTCTTCATTCTACGCTGGCTGTCTCGTCGGCGGCCTCTCCCTCGCCACCCTCGCGGACTCCCGCCTCGGCCGCAAAAAGACACTCGTTTTCTCTTCCTTGACCATGTCTCTCACTGCCGCCCTTACCGCCTTCTCTCCCAACCTCGCCGTCTACGCCGCCCTTCGCTTCGCCTGCGGCTTTGCTCGTGCCAACGTTGGCACCTCCGCTTTTGTCCTTTCGTCTGAACTCGTCTCCCGCCGCCACCGCAAGCTCGTCAGCATCCTCACCTTCATCTTCTCCACCACCGGCTTCGTCACCCTTCCCCTCATAGCCTTCCTAAACAGAGGAAACTCCTGGAGACTGCTCTATCTCTACACTTCAATCCCCTCACTCTTTTACAGCATTATTCTCCATTTAATCATGAAAGAGTCCCCTCGTTGGCTTCTTTTAAAAGGCAAGAGAAAAGAAGCCATTAAAACACTGCAACAGCTCTCACGTTTAACAGAAACATTGAGCTTCCCTGACTTTGCATTGACGTCCTCTGACAAAACAGAATCACATGATCTGTTCTCGGCGGCGAGGATATTATGGGAGAAACGGTGGGCTCTCCGCCGGTTGGGAACAGTTATGATAGTGAGCTTTGGCATCGGAATGATGTACTACGGAATGCCGCTCAATCTCAGCAATCTTAATGCTAGCTTATACATTAGTGTGGCACTGAATGCGGCAACAGAGCTTCTATCGGAATTTGTCGTCTTCTTCCTCGCAAATGTGGTGAGTCGACGGAAATCCTTGGTCGGGCTGATGGTTGTGAGCGGCGGCTGTAGCCTTGCTTGTACAGCAATAGGCGGATGGATCGCTGTGGTGGTGGAGTTAGTTGCATTCTTCGGCGTTTTTACGGCAATTAGTGTGCATATGATTTATAGTGTGGAACTGTTTCCAACGTGTGTAAGAAACTCGACGCTGGCGGTGATGAGGCAGGCGTTGGTGCTCGGTGGGGTGGTGGCGCCGGCGATGGCGGTGGCAGGGAGGAAGACAAAGTTTCTTTCTTTTGGGGTGTTTGGGATAGTTATCATTTTCTGTGGGTTGTTTGCTGTGTTCTTACCAGAAACGAGGGGGCGTACGATCAGCGATACAATGGAGGAAGAGGAGCATAAGATGAGGGAGGGCCAAAGTTCATCTTGACATGTTAGTGGGTAGATTTTGAATTTGAAATTTTAATATGTGGTGAATGTATTAATTTATCTTAATTAATTTAAATATGTTAAAAAAAATTTGGTCTACATTTTCTTCTATTATATTAAAAATTACTAAAAAATAATTACTAAAAATTGAATCTAGTTTATATTTTAAAAAAATAATGTTAAAATATGCTAATTGCATATAAGGAAGAGGACCCACACAAGCGATTAATTATTCTGTGCAGATGTCAAATGTCGTCTAGAGGCCAATCAGAATGCACCACATCACCTCTTCGCTGTGTACCGCAGCTCGGTACTGCTGATGTGGATGCACCTGATTCACCTCCGAACGTAGAGCTACGTCCAGCCTCTGCACAGAATAATTTATCCATACAAGCAAGCTTCAATGAGAGATCCCAATCAT
>NW_021318957.1:11152-16642 GCF_001605985.2 Dendrobium catenatum | reverse complement strand
ACCCCCGCGAGCGGTGCTCCTTCGGAGGCCCACACTTACACTCTCTATATTTCTCTATCAAACCTATCAAAAAATGTATGGCTTCCATAATAGACCTACCTGGCATAAATCCAAATTGATTTTGAAAAATTTTTCAACATAAAAACATCTACAATATGCATCATATATCAAATGTCTAAAAAGAAATTACATGAATTAAAAAAACTTACAATCGATGGGAGGCGACTTACAATCAACGGGAGGCGGAAACTCACGGTCAAAAATAGAGCTTTCGTCGGTGACGAAGGTGGTGATCATCTGCGACGTCCAGTGAACATCAACACAGTTCGGCGATGTCGATCTACGGTGAGCAACGCTGGGCGACGAGGGAGACACTGGAGATGCGAGAGAAATAAACGAATAAAATGAGCAGCCATATGAGCTCGGGTTTGGAAATAGGGCTTTTGCCGGCAAATTTTCCGGCGTCCGAGACGCCAGAATGTTGTCCAGTGCATTTTACGCCAGTTATAAGCCGTTGAGTTTAAAATAGCCATCATATTTTCCACCAGTAAGTGCACAGAACATTTTTCTCCATAAAGTGCACCGGTTCCAATGAAATGCTGGTATATTATGACGTTACGACCAGCGCATTGGACGTCGGAAATTTTCTGTCGCACGATGCGCCAGAAAAAATGCCGTCATAATTCCTTTGCATTATGCACCGGTACAAACGTCGTATTTACCGACGCAAAATATTTCGCCAAAAAGTCTGACGGTATTCGCGTGGTTTCCTGTAGTGGTGCTAATAGCTATAATTTTGATAAATATCAAATTCACTAAAATTCTCATTTCCATTTTCATCCCCACTATTGGATCATTAGGCTATGTAGAGAGAGAAGGTTTCTAGTGAGAGAAAGCCCCCTTGAAAGGTCTCCGAGCTATTTTATTCATATAGGGAAGTTGGAAAAGTTGCAATGATTATGGTTGATTATATTTAATCTATTTCTATTTTTTATAATATGGATATTTATGTGGTTTTGAGTTTTTAATGACACAAAATTAGAAATATTCTAACATCTAGGAAACTTTTATCATGTAATTTTTTTGTATATTTTTGCTCTTATTATTTTACACATTTAATTTTATCATATTTCTTCTAAATTTTCATCAGACATTTATGGCTATATAAGATTTTAAGTAATTTTTTGGTGTATCTGAATTATAATAAAGTATTATATAGAAGGATCAAAGCCTAAAATGTTATTATGAATGTTATGTGTGAATGGTTTTACAAATGACAATTGTTAAAGTGTGTAAATTTACCCATAAATATTTTATTATTCTATTATGAATGTGTAATTATTTGATGTGTTTTATATTTTATCTCTGTTAAATATGTTATAATTTTGTAATTATGTGATTGAATATGTGATGAAATGCTAATAGTTATTACTAATGTTGCATGCATCCAAGCAAAGATATAAGGATTTGAATTTCAAATGAGAAAATGGTGCTATGCACTGGGAGTCATAAGGGACTATACTGATGTGCCAAGCATTGTAGGTTACAAGGGTCTATATCATATGTACGGAGTCATAAGGGCCTAATGCTATATTTTTTTATTATTTATGAAATGTTGAAAGGTATAAGGGACTAAGGGATTAATTTAATTTATTGTGCTTAGATTTGAATCTGATGTGATGTGTGTTTAATTTTACCATCTGTGAATGTATGTTACTTTTGTTATTTAATACAATTTTAATCCTCATACTATTCTGAACATTCTACTACTCTATTGGAAGTTCTGTACTAATAGTCTACTTTTTTATTTCTAAAATTATAACATACTCTTTTTGTATTTTTGTTCAACTTATTATTAAGAATTTAGATAGGTTTAGTGTAGCCTACTGAGTTATGGTTGCTCATACATGCTCTTTCTACATGTGTCGATTTCAAGTTAGGGAAAATGCAAAGGGGTAGGTAGAGTAAAGATAAGTTGCAGTCTTTTATGTTTAGGTGTGCTACAATAAATTCTTTTGGCAATCATGGTGTATTATTAGGGATGATGTACTATGATTATTGAATATATATGCAAATATAATCTGTAAAGATGTTTAGAAGATTAATGAAAATATTTTTAGTGATTTCTTGTATTATTAATTTGATATTTTAGTGGCTCTATATTATGTTATTAAATAAAAATAAAAGAAATTCCTTTCAAATTAATCTTAAGAACAAAATTGTTAAAATCTAAAACAATATGAAAAATTCGAAATACATATTATATCTAGTTGGGTTGTGACAGGTTCAAGGATTGTAGATGATGGATAATATGATTTGGAGGGGCCATAGTCAAGAAACAGTGGTCTGAAGACCCTAGTCAGCAATCCATGAAGGTTGGAGGACTATAGTTACCAGGCGATGGAAGGTGGAAGGATGGTAGTAAAAAATGGTTGAATGAGCATAATTGAGTGATGGTGGCCTGAGGACCCTAATTGGCTGGCAATAGAGGATAGAAGTTTATAATCAGACAACAAAGGTTTAAAGATTATAGTCAAGCTAGGGTGGTCAGAAGACTACAGTCGGACGATAGAGGTTGGAAGATCATAGTCAGATAATGGTGGTCAGAAGACTATAATACATTAATGGAGTTTATAGGACTGTAATTAGTCGATGGTGGTGAAAAGGGTCATAGATCGGTGACAGTGATTTGAGGACCATAATTGCAAGGTAGTAGAGGTTGGAAGGATCATAATCAGGCGATAATAATCCTAGGGTTATTAGTAGTGGGTGATAAAGGTCAAAAGGGGCGTAGTTAGGGGACAGCGTTCAAACAACCATAGTTAGGTAATGATGATTTGAAGAATATAGTCAAAAGGTAATAAATATTGAAAGGACTATAGTCAAGTAGTGGAGGTCGAATGGACTATAATCTAGTGTGAGTAGTTTGAAGGATCATGGTTAGGTTATGGCGTTCTAGGGACTGTGGTCGGCACGCGATGTAGGTCAAAAGGACAGTAGTTGGGAAATCGAGTTTCGAGGATCGTAATTATGTGATAGTATTATAAAGATTATAGTCAGCAAGTGATGGAGGTTAGGAAGAACATATTCAAGATATTGAGGTCAGAAAACTATAGTCAGGTAATAGTGGCCTGATGATTGCAATTAAAGGGTGAGGAAGTGGGAAGACTTTAGTCAAGCTACAGAGGTTTGAAGACCATAGATATGCAATAAAGGTTAGAAGATAGTATTTGATGAGCAATGAACACTACAGAAAAATTATCAATTACCGACGGCCTTTACCGGTAGTTAATATCAATTTTTCAGCGGTTGTCAAAAATGCTAGCAATTTTTTGACGGTCAGTTAACCACCGGTATGAACTGCGTAGGAAACAAATTATGGCTGTCATTTTTCGGCAGCCAAAAATTCTGGCGGCTAGCACAACCGGTAAATTTAGGCGGTCATAGCGTCAGCGACCACCGGGTAATTACCAGCGTCGTACCGGCCACCTGAAATGCTGGTAAATTTTGGCGGTCAAAGAACCGACGACCACTAGATAATTACTTGTGGCGTACCTGCCATCTCAAACACCAGTAGTGCCAGCAGCCAAGGAGGATCATAGTCAATAAATTGGAAGGATCATGATCAGGCAAAAAAGGTTAGAAAACTATAGTCGAGCAACGGTGGTTTAAAGATCATAATCGATTGACAATAGAGCATAGGAGGACTGTAGGCAAGTGAGGGAGGTCAAAAGGATGGAGTTGGGTGATAGAGGTAAACTGTAGTCGACGTGTGATAGCGGTCAGAAGGATGAAGTTCAATGATAGAGGCCAAAATGATCGTAGTTGATTGATAGTGGGTGATGCTCGTCCAAGGATCGTAGTCAACTATAGACATATATCATGAGGACTATAATTAGATGTTGGAGGTTAGTAAATCATAGTCAAATGATAGAGATCAGAGGATCGTTGTCGGGTGATTGTGGTCCAAGGATTGTAGTGGGAAGACAACTGGGGGCCTGTAAAAGGTCTTATGGTGGATGCAGCTATTGAAAGTTCATCGACTGCGATCGGTTCATAGGTAAAAATTAGGCATTTGCTGCTGGATAAAGAATCAATGTTGGTAGACGTGTGGAGAAGTGTCAAAGCCTAGCGGTGATTGATTGACAAGGGTTTGTAGGTGGTGATTCTCAGGTGTAGCTTCAAAATTCTTTAAGCCTCAGTGCTTTCTTGAATCTCTAGGCTCGACCCAGTTTATGTAGAGAGTGGGAGCTTATATATAGATTTTGAAAGTGGTATGCCCCATAAATATGGAGCAAATTCGAAAAACTCTACCATATGACATGTATTGATTTGCTAGTTTCTATATCATTTATTCAACATTTGAGTACTTTATTTATGTCAGAATCAATCAATCTTGGGCTTGTTGGACTCATCTTATCAAGCCACTCAATTTGTCCTAAGCATGACATATTTAGAGATCATTTGGCCATCCAATTGCTATCTTAAAGTATCATTTAGGCTCTTTTGAGCTCAGATTGGACCACTTTTGCTGTCATTGGTTTTTTCTTGCCACAATGTTCAGTTTGACTATAAGTTTGCTAAAATAAGAGTTCAGACAATCATGAATTTAATTCCAAAAATTTCCAATTCAAATTTGCTTAGAAATTCATGCCTGATCAAAATAATTTTTTGTGCCTTGTCAACAATCATAATTTTTTACATAAAGTAAATGATTAGAGCCCTTTTAATATAAGTTAAAGGACATATGATATTTTTTGTTGTAATGATATTAAAAAAGGATGATAACAAAATTAAAGAACAATAAAGTTAACCAAGGTAAAACCTAGCATGTCCACATTCACATAGATTTTATTGCATTGTTAGTATTATAACTACACAAGATGATGCCACTTAAACGATCTAAGGTTAGTGTGGCCATCAATTTTATATATTTGTTGCATGTAACAAAGAGTCATTAGAGTGATGTTGATTTCAATTTTCTTTATATTTTTTTATTTCAAGTACATAATTAGATAAGTAAATTTTGTAATTTTTTTTTTTGAAACACCAAATAGTAAAAATAATGGGAATTTGTTTAGTTGAATAGGAATTACTATTTGAAATAAAAAATGCAAGATATTATTTCTCTTTAATCATTAAAAAATGAATGGTTTTTTAATGTTGCAAAAAGAGCTATTAAAGTTGTTAGTTCATTCATGGTTTCAACAATAAGGAAAAATTGAAGTTAATAATGATGGAAATATAACATCAAGTTCAAGAATGACACTAAGTGTTTATTAAGAGGACACTTACGAAAATACAAGCCTAGAGGCAACAATATTGATTGGACTAATCATACTACTAATGAATAGATGATTGTCTAGGGATGCAACTAGTCAACTAGACAACAAATGATGGAATGCAATTTGATTTCTAATTAAAAGCTTGATAAAGATGATATCATTATGATAGGAGGTGCAAATTTCACTTCGTATAGTTTTCGACCGA
>NW_021318957.1:0-4790 GCF_001605985.2 Dendrobium catenatum | reverse complement strand
CAAACAGGTGAAGTAAGACCTTTAAGCGAAGTAGGAGAAAATGAAGGAAACCATTTATCTACACCAACAATGTGTCCTCCAACATACCATGGTCCCCCACTCAACACTTATTCCATAGCTTCAGAATTTTTAAAAGAACAAAGGATCCAATTTATCCCAAGTGTAGTAAGATGAAAATTGCAAAACTTACTCCGTTGTCTTCTAAGTTCCAAGATACAAACTGGAAAAGGAACATTGTAGCCTAGAACCTTCACAACCAGTAAGTGCTTCAAAATTTGTGAATTAGCTTGTTCTAGCTCAAAATTTAATCTTACTGCTATGCCATCATCCGACATATCATTTGGTCCACTTTTAAAAGATAATTTGATATGATGTGGTTTCTTCCAAGCATTGATAAATTCCTCTTTAACTCCTTCATGATGAATATTAACATTTCCTTTCATCACATTAACTTCATCACTTTCAAAATTAACAGCAAGATTTTGATTAGTTTGATTTAAATCATTTTCTTCTTGATTGCCAAAGAATTTTTTAACTTTTAAAACCAAACAAGAAGAAGACGCTTCAGGATCAAATTTACCTAGAGCATTCAGCAACTCTGGTACAAAATTGTAAAAATCTAGAATACTATCTTGAACAGTCAGCACCTTCTTTCCTTTGCCTTCAACCATTGCATATTGTTGAATTGACGGACGAAAACCTTGTCTAATAACCAAACTATTTTGAAATTTCACATTTGCACGAACATTCACAGTCGGCTTGACCTTATTGCCTTTAGCACCATTATGGAACGAAGAAGACCTAGAAGCAGTAATGGAAGTGGGTGGATTGGAGGAATTACCGCCGGCCAAAGTTTGGCTACGGTCATTCGCTGCTATCAGCTCCGTCAGCGGTGAAACCACGAACGAAAAATTCAAAATGACAGAAAAATAATAGAACTTTCTCTATTGCACGTGATTCCAAAATTCAAAATGACGACCTTCATGTATTGATCATGTGGGATTATTAGACAAAAAAGTTCAAGATTTCTTATCTCTTGATGACAATTGGAAAAGTTCGGAGCTTCAAAATGACACCCTTTTTATACTCACATAGTATCTTTTTAATCTTCAAAATACAAAAAATTCCTTGATCTTCTAAGCATTTTTTTAATCTTCTAAGCATTTTCACACTTCTATTGGAATATTATCATGTCCTACTATTTTTTTCATACTTTATTTTCTTTAAAGCTTCTATAACTTATCTCTGCAACACTTAACTTAGTATTATGCTTCTCTTTTAATAACCAACATTCGGCACCAAAAAGCATTGCAGGTTTCACCACTATCTTATAGAATTTCCTCTTAAGTTTGAGGGGGACTTTTCTATCACACAACAAGCCCGATGCATTCCTCCATTTCAACCATCCAACTTAAATTCTACTGATAATATCCCTATCTATTTCACCATCACTCTAAACAATAGATCCAAGACATATAAAACGTGAACTCTTATTAATGACTTGATCGCCCAAAGTCACAATCCCCTCACTAGGTCTATTACTACTAAAATTACATTCCATATATTAAGTTTTAGAGATCTACTCAAGAGAAAACCTTTAGACTCTAAGGTTGACCTACATAATTTAAGTTTACCTTTAACTCCCTCTTTAGTCTTATCAACAAGAAGAATATCATCAGCAAAAAAGCATACACCAAGGTATATCCTCTTGTAAATGACTAGTGAGAACGTCCCTGACTAAAGCAAAAAGATTTTGGGGTTAAGGTTGATCCTTGATGTAAACCAACCGAAATAGGAAAATACTTGGTCAAACCACCTTGTGTTTGAACATAAGTAATAGCTCCTACATACATATCTTTAATGATTTGAATATAAGCATTATTAACTCCTTTCTTTTGAAGAACGCTCCAAAGCACTTCTCTTGGAACTTTATCATATGCTTTCTCTAAATCAATAAATATTATATATAGACCCTCCTTATTTTCTCTATATTTCTCCATTCAACCTCTCAATAAATGTATGGCTTCCATAGTAGACCTACCCGACATGAATCCAAATTGATTTTGAGAAACATTAGTATCACACCACAACCTACGCTCCATAACTCGCTCCCATAGTTCTAAAGTATGACATATTAACTTAATTCTTCTATAATTCGCACAATCTTGTGCATCACCTTTATTCTTAAAAATATGAATTAACACACTCATTCACCACTCCTCTGGCATTTTTTAGCCTTCAAAATAGTATTAAAAAGTTTAGTAAGCTAAGAAATTCCTTCATCCCCTAAGCATTTCACAAATCTATTACAATATCATCAGGTCCAACTTTTTCACACTTCATTTTCATTAAAGACTCTATAACTTCGATTTTACTAATATGTCGATAAAAATAAAAAAAAAATTCATTTAGGATGCTAAAGTCATTAAAGTCATTCGTATTTTCACATTTTTCAATAAAAATTTTATCAAAATATTTCATTCACCTTTGTTGAATATCTACTAAGAAAAGTACTTTTTTATCTTCATTCTTAATACACTATACTTGAATAAAATCCTTGCTACTATCTCTTTGTATGACTAACTTATATATATATCTTTCTTCCTCCTTAGTATCTAATCTATTATTTAAATTATTAAAAGCTAAGATCTTCGTAATGCATATTGCTTTCCTAAATTTCTTACGTGTCTTTTTATATCTTTCTTAATTATCAAAAATTTTAAAATAAATCTTCTATTTTTTTTTCTTTTCTTGAACATTTGGATTCTACCACTAAATATTTTTACTATTAGGAGCTTTTTCCTTTGATACTCCAAGCATATCTTTTACAATATTCTTGATATCACTAGACACTTTTTCCCACATAACATTAATATCCTCATGCACAGACAAAATTTTAAGATCTAAAATCTTATTCTCAAAAATATTTTTTTTAATATTTTTTAAATGCCCCAATCTAATCCTAAAATAATGTTTATTTTATTTTTTATTTTCTGCCCCTTTATCTTAAAATCTAAAACTAATAATCGATACTGGGTACATAAATTTTCACTCGGGATAATTTTACAATCATTGTAATATAAATGCTCTAATTTCTTATAAGAAAATAATCCATCTGAGTTTTACTATATTCATTTTTATAAGTGATGAGATGCTCATCTCTTTTCTTAAAAAAAATATTAGTAATTAAAAAATCATAAGCTATAGAAAAATCTGAAATGCGGTATGCAAATGCTAAGAAAGAGGAAGAATTGAATAAGAAAGAGGAAGAATTGTAGTTGAAAGAGCTGCAGCTTGAAAGACTAATAGTTTTTTTTTATATATATACTTAGGGAATATAACAGGGGTCCTAGAGGGTAGCGTCTCTTAGCAGGGGTCTAAGGGGGCAACGCCCTCTGGCGGGGTTCAACTTGTTTATTCAAAAAAATATTTCTTATAAGTTTAGTTCTAAATACACATTCGATAATATGCAACAAATACACAACAAATATATAGAAAATATACAGATAATACACAACAAATATGTAGATAATACTCAGATAGAAGTAAAAGCGCAGCAAAAGAGCAATGAAAACACAACAAAAGCGCAATAAAAGTTTCAGAAAACTTCAAAAACATAGTGAATATAAAGAAAAGCGCAGTGAAAGTATAGTGAAAGTGTAGCAAAAGCACAGTTAAAGTGCATTAGCAAATGCACAGTGAAAGAGTAATGAAAAGCGTCATTAAAAAATGTAGTCAAATATTTTAAAATTATGCAACCTACTTTTGAAAACTGAATAAATCGTTATACGAATTGATACCATGAAAGCAAATGCATAGTGAAAACACACTTAAATTATAGTTAAAACGAGACTAAAATGAACAAAAATAATCAAAAATTTTAAAGCAAACAAAAACAACCTAGTTTTTAAAATAGAAGAACTTACTACGATATCAATACCTGTGAATATGCAGCAAAAGCACATCAATAGCGCATCAAGTTCTTTCACTTGTTTGCACGTGGAGATGAACATTTGTACTGATTGGAATGCCGAAGGAATGCAGTGAAGCGTCTGGAATATCGAACGAGAGAAAAAGTTAGCAGTGAAATGCCGGGATAAAAAGTAAAATGACCTATCTCCGAGCTTTTGAGCTCCTGTGAATTCAAAATTTTCATCTCTAGGTCAGGTCGGGTCAGTCGGGCAGACAAGACATAAATAAAAAATGAAATCCAATTGAATATCTATGTGTCCACTCCACATGTCAAGATTTAATTGAAGTATAGACGTAGCTCCGCTACGTCCAGACTCCACATAGAATAATTTCTCCTACCCTTTAGTCCCCGTCATTTGATCTAGTAGGGATTGCTGATGGATGCCGAGTAAGCAATCCAAGGGCTATTTCTTCCTTGTGTAAGAATCTATGGAAGAAGTATTTCGTTATATGCAATAAATCTGTGCCCTCAAATTTTCTTTATCTTGCAATACCCATGTTCATCCGATGACCTTTCAACATATAAGAATTATTTCCGAGAATGAAAGTTGATCAGCGCATACAAATAATCTATGTATATCAACTATCACTGAAAATTGAAATAACCGAATAAAAGCTTCACACAAGTAAATAAATACTAACACAAATACTTATATCAGTTTATTCTTTTATTTTTAAAAAAAATAGCGTCACCTATAATGAAGAAATTTAAGTATGCTATAATATAAGAAAATTTATTTCATAAATTAATTACCATGTAGGCTAAATAATCTCAACAAGAATATTTACATCGCATGTTACAACAGACCCATGGATGT
>NW_021318956.1:5159-8817 GCF_001605985.2 Dendrobium catenatum | reverse complement strand
GAAAATGAACTATGAGTGATATGTATGTAATATTAAAAATTTAGGTGTTAAATATGTAAATAGCATAATATTAAGTAGAAATTTACATACATACCACTTTATAACATCCTATCAAATAACAGTATAATACCACAATATCCACACTATAACATAAGGATTTCTGGCACACATCTTTGAACTCAACCGATCGATCCACCACAGAAAATTCGTCGATCGAGGCCGTCGTCGACGTCAAAAACTACCACATGAGAGGATAAGTCTTCGCTATTCCCTCCGTTCATGGCGAGTGTCCAAGCCGCTGCTAGTTCCAGTCTCTTTTTGACCATGGCTTCCATCTCTAACAACGTCGCCGCAGCAAGGAGAGCTCGCTATTCATACACTCAAACCCATCGCTCAAAACCCTTGACCCAAATCGGAGCCCGTCCCGTGGGTCTTCGCTTTCTTGTGCTTCCCGCTAATTGTCGCGTGCGAATTTCGCTGATTTCATGCAAACCTAGGGTTTCCCCTTTCATGATTCGTGCGAGTGTGCAGTTGCCCTATGGAATCAGGCCGGGCGGCCGAGTGGAGACGGATAAGCTGCCGTCCGATGTGAGGAAGCGGGCAATGGATGCCGTTGATTCATACGGAGGAAGGGTTACGATTGGAGATGTGGCGAGCCGGGCAGGGCTTAAGTTGAACGAGGCCGAGATAGCTCTTCAGGCGCTTGCCGCTGATACGAATGGATTCTTGGAGGTATGCTTAAATTTACATGCCTTGCAGTTTACCTTTTCAGTGAGTTCATGAGAATAATACTACTTCAATCACCAGCAATTGGAAAAAAGAAATGGATTGATTATAGGGTTATGGCGCATTACAATAATCATAAAATTCTCAGCAATATGTGAAAATCTTCAAATGATTGGTTTTCAAAACGAGTTTATGCATGAATGAAATAATGGATCATTACAGTCGTCAAGTTTATAGAAATCCTAAATATTATTTGGCATGAAATAATCATAAATGCTAAATTTAATTTCATTAATTTTTGGTAAAGTATATTTTGAAAAGTTAAATTTTGATTGAAATTGACGGAAAACAAAGAGAAGAATAATAAGGACTTTTTAAAACACGAATCAATGATGGATTAAGCTGCTTAGTTCTCAAGAGATCAATAATGGGAGGACTGAGGAGGGCTAGGTTGTAAGCCATGCGATTTGGGTGTGTTTATTTTAGAGAGAGAAATGCTAGCTTGCACAATTGCTTAACCTATGGTGTACATGGGAGTGTCAAGAAGACGAGGGAAATAAAAAACGCTTGAGTAGAGGGTAAACTGTCATCGTCAAGGACTTAGGGAACAGATGAGATGGGCTTAACTTCAAGCATTATAATGCTTGGAAGTGAATATGAGATGAGAGAAAGCTTATTCCTGATGGGAGACATGCAGAAATTTCAGGCATAGGGGATACATTGATGAGATCATAGCCAATAAGAGTTTGGGTTGATGTCACGTGTGAGATAAGATGGAAGACCTAGGTGGAAAACAATATTTAAAAAGAAAGAGTGAGATATGGATGAAGAGAAAATCCAGCAATTAGATAAATAATGATAGCTATGTGTAATTGCAAATCGTTTGATGAAAGAGTGATAATGCATGGAGGTGGTTATGATGTGAGGTTCTCAACCACATGGCGTGGAAGGCCTAGCTCATGCAAGGAAAACAATGATCATGGTGGAAATATGGAAATGTGAGATCTCATTTGCAAAATAATAAAATAAATGAGATCAATAAAAACTGCATAAGTTGAAAGGGATATTATAATATATATTTATAGACAATATATAAAAGACATGATTTTCAAATTTTATAATCATTTAATTGTTCTTATTATGCATTAGAGCTAAAAAAAATTTATATATAAACTAATGATCATATAATTCAAATACGAAGACATTCACTTGTATGTATGATATATTTATGCATTCATAAATGACCCATAAGTCTTTTATCTTTTTTTATATTTGCACATTTCTATAATCAGTTTTATTAAGATACCTTGAAACCAGAAAGATAAGCACCAATCCACGCAAATCCAATAATATCAAAAGATCACCACGTAGAGGACTTGTCGATCTAACTAATTGATATCAAAAAGGGTTTTATCGATAGTACATGTGTCATACACACAAGCATACATTAGATCTCACTAATCAAAACAATAAACATAGCTTCCTAGAATTTGAACAATTGGTAACTTAAAGCGTATAAATATGCTAATAACGAGGAGATATTATGAATAAATAAAGCATATTCCATAATAAATTATAAAAAATTAAAGCATACAAATAAATATTAAGGAATGATATATTTATATCTTAAACAGTAATACTCACCTACTTAATGGTGATCATAGGTAGTCCAACATTTCGATCATGGAAAATATTTCTTCCTCTAATGTCGGTGCTATATAAACCCAAGCTTTAAAAAACTAAGCTCAATCATACATTCAATAAACTGCACATCAAAATACTTGATAACTATAGCAACTAATGATGTATATTCTTCAAATTAATGATTATAAAAATTTTCCCATTTTATTCTTCATAATTAATCTCAAATTTTAATGCATAATTTAATGTTTTTTTTATCAAATATCATTGACCATGGATTTATAGAATTTGTAATACCCTTTTTGAGATTCCTTCTAATAAATTCTTGCATCATTGCAACAACAATAACATAAAGCCTTTATCCCACTACGTGGGGTCAGCCACATAAATCATTTTCTCCATTGTCACATATTAAGAGTCAAATTCTCATTTAAATATAATAAAAATATAATTTCTAATACTTTCTAACAAAGTCTTTTTTAATATAAATTAGTTTAAATTAATCATATTTTAATTTTATGATGAGCATTAAATTTCTAAAAGATCATTTATCAATCAAGCACTAACAAAACATACCCATATGATTTCACCACCCCATATGAGTTCCTAAAACATGCAAACAAAAATTATATAAACAAAGCTCTCAAGTGATATGATATTAAATAAGTTAGTTGAAGTTATCAAGTTTACAACACATACATTATAAAATTTAAAATAGATTTTTTTAAATTAATTTTTCAATATTTACTTGTTTAACTATCAAATTTTTTATTTTTTTAGTATACACTATTAATTTTTTTTTATTAATTATAAATGATCTAACATGAATGATTTATAGATGCAAATTTATAATTTGAATTTAATATATACTTTATATTTGTAAATTTTATTTAAATACATAACCTAAATTAGCAATAATTTATATTAAATTTCTAAGTTTATATGTGAGCTAATTTTCTTTTTATCACAAATTTGTAGTATTGCATAATTATTACATCATTATTATATCATTTATTTTCATTTAAATTATTTTATCATTTATTTTTATTTAAATAATTTTAATATTTATTTCGTAATCCGGTTCAACCCTTGGTCCAACCCTAGTCGAACAATTGAATCTTGAACCTCTACTTTTTCTTGTTTAATGTCCGATCCAATTTTCCTAAGTCTTTGGTATCACCTTCTACAAATGTTTATGCTCTGTTCTATTGTTTGTCCTTTTAATATTGTTTAATTTTTGCTTGGTGGTTTGTCATGACATTTGTAACATATTTCTTTGTATGTCGAGCTT
>NW_021318956.1:0-5059 GCF_001605985.2 Dendrobium catenatum | reverse complement strand
TTTATGTTGATTAGAGATTGGCGGAAGAAAATTCCTAGAACTTCAATTAGTGGAGAGGCTACTAAGTTCATTTGATTTGGAAATCTCTAAGTTCAGCTCAAGAGGAACATAATAAATACTTTCACCCTAGGCACAGGATGATTGAGTTTGAGATTGGGATCATATATTTCACAAGGTTTTACCATGTGTGAGTTACTAGATTCGGTAAGAGTGAATTTTCAACTTTATTCAATCAATCTTTTAAGATGATTGCGAGAATAGGGAATGTTTCATACCAGCCGACACTTTCTCCTAAACTCACAATAGTGTAGTTGCATGCCAAAACATTCACAGCGGTAGAGAAATGGAGTGTTTAACATCATAGCTTTGTACAAAGATCCAGCACACATAGAGATATGAGAGGGGTGCAAGAGCCATAAGAGACACCACAATTTTTATGTAGAAAACCCTGAAAAAGAAAAAAAAGCATGGGGCCTTGCCCAATTGAAATGATTTCAATAGTGTATGGTTAATTAGAAATGATGCCCTCCCTCGGGGGAAGACATTAGCATAATGTAACAAATATATATCATATAGAGCACGTTACAAGGTTAGAGTCAGAAGAATATAGTGATATGAGACATGCTCTCAAGAGAACATTGGTTTGTTTGTTTGGTCAATAGAACCATAGTCGACTGGCGACGGAGGTCGGAGGGACCGTAGTCGAGTGACAGAGGTTGGAAGGATCATGGTCGGGCGATGAGGGTCACGACCATAGTCGGGCGATTGGGGTTGAAGGGACCGTTGTCAAGCGACATAGATTGGAGGGACTGTAGTAGGCATACGACAAAGGTTGGAGGGACCATAGTCGGGCGAATGGGATCGGAGGGACCATAATTGGGTGATGGTGGTCTGAGAGTCGTAGTTGGACGACGATGGTCAGAGGGGCCATAGTCAGATGATAGTGGAAAAATGATCGTAGTCAGTGGGTGACGGTATGATGCAACCAAAATAATACAACACAAACACAAACTAAAATTGCATAATAAAGACACTTTTTTTCCTTAAAACATAGACAAACATAAACAAGATAATAATATTATTAAAAAACACGCTACATCTTATAAAAAACTTGAGAAGAAAGACACAAGTGGAATAGATAATTGTGGATAGAGAAGAAATAGATTAGAAGTTTCGAGACGAAATAATAGAGGGTAAAGGGAAACGAGACTAGCTTGCAAGCTAGAACAAAACCAATAGGTTTTCTTTTCCAAAAATCACTACATTTCACTCCTCTAAAATAGCCACAAACAACCCCTATAAATAGGAAAGAAAATGAGGCCAAAAGCCATGCTCAGTCACCCACTACAGCCAACCAAAAGGGGGAAGAAAAAGACAGCATTAACGGCACAGTACAAGCCCAACCGAACAGCCAAAAATTGGGAAAGCCAAGGGGCATCAGCAGGAACCGGAAAGCCAACAACAGGAATCGGGAAAAGCAGGAACCGAACAACCCAGCAAGGGAAATCGGAAAAAGCAGGGAGCAAGAACCGAACAACCCCAAGCAAAAGGAAAACTGGGAAAAGAGGGGGGGGGGCTTGTATCATGAAATCTCCATGGTTGTGAGAGTTCTCATCTCCTGATGAGATGACCTCAGAACCTCCTTTACGCGTCGAATGAACCTTATCCAACTCTGAAATTAAAGCCGCGTACTTTCTCTGGATTTTTTTTCTTTCTAGCTTAAATTGGGTCTGAAGAAGTTGTTTTCTCTTCTCGTACTTTTCTGTACACAAGCACATTTTATGTTGAATTTTGTAAAGCTCGTTCTGTATGGGATCTATAGAACTTCCTTGCGGCGGAATCCATCGGCTCTTAGGAATAGTTTCTTCAAGATAAATTGGCAAATTTTCTCCAACTTCAGATTCAATTACATCATGATTTTTCTTTTTTTTTTAAGACTTAAAAAAGAAAGGAAGACCCAACAAAAACCTAAGGCTCTAATATCAATTTGATGCAACCAAAATAATACAACACAAACACAAACTAAGATTCCATAATAAAGACAAACTTTCTTCCTCAAAACATAGACAAACATAAACAAGATAACAATATTATTAAAAAGACACACTGCATCTTATAAAAACTTGAGAAGAAAGATACAAGTGAAATGGATAACTGTGGATAGAGAAGAAATATATTAGAAGTTTTGAGACGAAATAATAAAGGGGAAAGGGAAACGAGGCTAGCTCGCAAGCTAGAATAAAACCCGCAGGTTTTCTTTTCCAAAAATCAATACATTTCACTCCTCTAAAATAGCCACAAATAGCCCCTATAAATAAGAAAGAAATGGAGGCCAAAAGCTATGCTCAGCCACCCACTACAGCTAACCAAAAGTGAGAAGAAAAAGGCAGCATTAAAGGCAAAGTAGAAGCCCAACCGAACAGCCAAAAATTGGGAAAGCCAAGGGGCATCATCAGGAACTGAACAGCCAGCAAGGGGAACCGGGAAAAGCAGGAACCGAACAATCTAGCAAGGGAAACCAGGAAAAGCAGAGAGCAGGAACCGAACAGCCCAAAGCAAGGAAAATCGGGAAAAGGAGTGGGGCATTGCTTACATCACGGTGGTCAAGAGAGACTGTAGTCGGCGGTCAACGAAGGTCGTAGGGAATGGTCGGCGGGCGACGGAGTTCGGAAGGACCGTATCGTAGTCTTGCGACTAAGGTCGAAGGACTAAAGTAGGGGGATTGTGATTGGAGGGGATGTAGTCGAGCAACGATGGTCGGAGGGACCGTAGTCGATGGACAACAGAGGTTGAAAGCGCCATAATCGATGGGCAATGGAGGTCAAAAGGACTATAGTCAGGCGACTTAGGTCGAAGGGCCGTAATCAGGCAGTTGTGATCAGAGGGATAGTCAAACAATGGTGGTTGAAGGAATCATAGTCAGCGGGCGCAATAGAGGTAGGAAGGATCGTAGTCAGGCGACGGAGGATGAAAGGTCATAGTCGGGTGTTAGTGGTCGAAAGGACCATAGTCGAGGGGCGACTAAGGTCGGAAGGGTAGTAGTCGGACGACTAAGGATGGAAGGACAACTGTCGTGCGACTAAGGTCGGAAGGACAGTAGTCGGACGACTGAGGTAAAAGGACTTTAGTCGAGCGACTATGATTTGGGGGACCATAGTATGGCGAGCGTGGTTGAAGGGACCGTAGTCAACAATCGACAAAAGTCAGAAGGAACATAATCAATGAGTGATGGAGGTCGGAAGGACCATAGTCAGGCAACTGAAGTTGAAAGATCGTAATCATGCGACCGTGGTCAAAAGGATCGTAGTCGACCGGCGACAGAGGCCGAAAGGACCATAATCAAGCGACTAAGGTTGAAGGGTCGTAGTTAGGTCACAAGTCGAAGGAATGTAGTCGGGAGACTAAGGTCAAATGATTGTAGTAGGAAAATGGTGGTCAGAGGGATTGTAGTCAGTGAGCGACGAAGGTAGTCAGCGAGCGACGAAGGTCAAAAGGAACATAGCAGGGAAATGGTGGTTGGTGGGGCCGTAGTCGGGCGACTGTGGTCGAATAGATTGTAGTCGGGCGACGATCGTCGTAGGCAACATTCTTTGGCACCAGTGTTCAAATGGATTGTGGTCAGCGTGCAACTGTGATCCGAGGACCATAGTGGGCAAGCAATTAAGGTTGGACGGATCGTGGTCGGGAGACGATCATGCGACGATGGTCGCGTTGAGCTCCAGCGACGGTGGCAAGGTGGACGTTCGACGATAATTCACTAGTGAAAGTCCGGCGACGGCGAGGGTTTGCCAGCAGTGGTGCTCCGGTGGAGCTCCGAGATTCTTCAAGCTTCAATGCTCTTCTTTTGAATATATAGCCCAAGGTCTAAGCTTCACCAAAAAGTCTCCTTCATGTAAAGAACGGGGGTTTATTTATAATTTTTTGGCAGTGGCATATCCTGTAAATATGTAGAAGATCCAGAGCAATTTCAAAGTGATCCATCAGACAACCCATATTGATCCACTCGAACATAGAGCATTCATTTAGCATTTAAATGCCTTAATGATGTCAGAATTAAATAATATTGGGCTCGTTGGATTCGTCTCGTTGAGCCGCTCGATACGACTATAAGCATGTCATATTTAGAGATCATTGGATTCGTGCCTGATCAAGCCGATTTTTTGTGACGTCTCAAATGTATATCCTTCACTTCTCTACATTAAAATACCATATGCATTTTAACTCTTACAATATTTAGCATGATTCATTACTTATTCAATAAGACTAAAGGTATCAGAGCAAAATTTGGATTATCAAGTTAGAAAGCTTTGTCATCAACCTAACGCTTCTATCATGGTACTAAAGAAGAAGCAAATGAATACCTAAAAAGACATTCTATTGGCATAAGGTACAAATTTATGGATCAAAATTTTTTAAAGAGGGCTTAATGTAACAATAAATAAATAATATAAAATCCCCAGTTGAACTGAATGGACCATTAACCCAGCCTATAGTCACCTTTGCCCCAATATTATTGGACTAGTTTTTTAGTTTATCTGATCGTGATATAAGATAGATCTACATGATATTTTCGGCATGCCTCCGTTTATTTTTTTACCACAAATCATAAGCCAGCATTGAGCCTTTGCCTCCCAGCCACAAACCAACACCACAAAATCTTCTCAGTTCATGTGTCATGAGCTCTCTACCTCTTCTTCTTCACCATCTTTGCTCCCAACCAAAAAGAACTATTGTCGTAATTCTTCATCATCGATACCATCCTATGTTCCTCATTGACTGTGACTCTTCTTCTTCCCTCAATCTAAGCCACATCTGCCAGCATCCTCCAACCATTTTTCTATCTCAATAGCCACAAATACACATTATGATCGCTATTGTGAATCATCAGCTAACCTTCAATAACCATATTCTTATCTTCCACTCTTGCTTCCTTATTTCAATTTCATAAATTTATTGAAATCATAAACTTCATTGCGCTCTTTAAACTCAATGTTATCATCTTATCACTTTGATTTGTTCCTCGTAGACTCTCAAGCTTTACCTTCATTGTCTCTTACTG
>NW_021318955.1:462506-464575 GCF_001605985.2 Dendrobium catenatum | reverse complement strand
TGAATCCTGCTCTGATACCACTTGAAAGTTTGTTAGGGAAGTTAAGCCCTATAGAACTGGCCCAAGCTAACCAAGAGGGAGGGTGAATTGATATTTTAAAATTTCTTTTCACAAAGAATAAAAATCGCATAAACCAAAATCACATCACAAAAATAAATGCGAAATTAAAAGTGCGGGAGCAAGAAATAAGAACACATAAATTTATAGTGGTTCGATCAACTCGACCTACGTCCACTCCCCAGAGGCGCCCTCTGAGTATTGCACTACAAACGTGACTCACCTTTAGCCCCCATAGTTAGGTGGACAAGCCTTTACAAGAACCTCCTTTTTGCCACTCCGGCAAGGCAGAGAACGTTTCTCCTTTTGCTTCCTCCTGAAGCTGGCAGAGAATCACAACCAAAAGCTAACTCCTTACCTGTACCGACCCTTCCATGGATGAGAAACTCTAGACGAAGAAGAAGCAGAGCGATCCTTGAAGCAACCCTTGTGAATCCCCTCACAAGCTCCCCCTCACAAGATCCTCTCTCTCTCCCACTCTCTCTTTCTCTCCTCAAGGCCTTCTCAGGTCAAGGAAGCAGCCAAAGGTCTTTTAAAAATGTTGAACAAGAGCTCTTAAATAGAAGAGCTTCAAAGGAGCTCATTAATTGCAAGTTGCCGACTTTATCGTCCAGGCCGATATGGGCATCGGCCTGGCCGATCAGTACAAATTTCAGAAGATCGGCCAGAGCATCGCCCTGGATGCACTCTTGGACGATTGAAAAATGGCTTGATCGTCCAGGGCGATATTAATATCATCCTGGCCGATCAGTTCAAATCAGAGAAAATCGTCCAGAGCATCGCCCTTGATACGAGCTGGCCGATATTTATCGTCCTGAAGTAACTTAAGGTTTTTGACTGGATCGTCCTGGCCAAACCTGCGATTGTCTAGGACGATATGATTGTATCAATCATCTTTAATTACTCCCTTGATTTCCTGATCAATTAAGGCATAATTTGAGAATTTCGTCCAGGCCGATCAATGATCGTCCTGGCCAAAAATTTAAAAATACAGTATACCTTAATTGTCTATGGCGGTAATTTCTTTCTATTTTGAGCTTATCGTCCAGGCCGATATGTTAATGACGGCTGCCTTAATTAAGAATCCTCATTTAGACTTTCTTTTTTAAGCCTGATCATCCAGGACGATGTAAAAATCGTCCTGGCCGATATGAGTAAAAATAAAAATTCTAAGTCTCTCAAGTGTGAGTGTGTAGGGTTACTTAGCATCAGTCTCTTTGACCATTACAAGTAGACTCAAGAAGTGAAAAACAAAAGTACAGACTGACTCAACCCTAAACCTACGCAATCTTAAACTGGCTTCATCTGTTCGTCCGATCTTCGATTCCTGAAAAGTTAGAAGAAACAAGTAGTCCAAGAGAATCAATAGTATTTATCAATCATTAAAACACAGGTCATGAAAATAGGTTTACAATATTGAGGAGATCTGTCAAAGAGATCCGGTTCTCTACCGAAACTAGGAGAGTGTGAAAGGATGAAGGGTTCTCTGCCCACACTTGGAGAGTGTGAAAGGATGAAGGGTTCTCTGCCCACACTAGGAGAGTGTGAAAGGATGAAGGGTTCTCTACCCATACTAAGAGTGTGTGAAAGGACGAAGTGCTCTCTGCCCACACTAGGAGAGTGTGAAAGGACGTCGGTTCTCTGCCAATACTGGGGATAGTGTAAAACGACAACGATTCTCTGCCACACCGGGTAGTGGTGGAAAGAGTGTTTGTAAAGGCTTCTTCGCCTTGCTGTGGGTGCAAAAGGAGAGACACTATTGGTATTAGTGCAATACTCAGAGGGTGCCTCTAGGGAGTGGATGTAAGTCTGGTTTAGACTGAACCACTATAAATTTTGTGTCTTTTATTTTACTTCTTTTTATTTTCCGCATTTTATTTTGTTATAAAAATTGTGGTTGTAAAACTTTTTCTAAAAATTTATTAAAGTTTAATTTCAGTTCAACGTACTCAAGAGGGATAATTTTTTTTAAAAAAATAATAATTCACGCCCCCCCCCCCCCCCCCCCCCCT
>NW_021318955.1:418145-462496 GCF_001605985.2 Dendrobium catenatum | reverse complement strand
GTAGAAGAACCTGACTTAGCACAACTAAACGCTAAATGCTTGAATAGTTTCTTTTATGCTTTAAAATCAGAAGACTACATGCAGGTTTCCACTTGCAAAAGTGGAAAGAACATATGGGATAGACTTTGTATAACATATGAGGGGACTAATGAAGTTAAACAATCTAGACTTAATATCTTGTTGCATGATTATGAATTATTTCGCATGAAACCTAATGAATCCATTTCTGATATGTACACAAGATTCCCTCAAATAGTCACCTCTTTGCATGCACTTGATAGGGAACTAACGAATGCTGAAATGGTTAATAAGATTCTTCGTTGTTTACCTACTACTTATGATGCTAAAATTACTGTAATTACAGAGTCTAAGGATTTAAACATTTATTCTATTAACAATCTTCTTAGTTCACTTATTGCTTACGAGCAAGGAGTTAGCCAAAGAAAGATTGATGCAGGTGAACCACGAAGAGAAAAGAACATAGCACTGAATGTGGAAGAGTCTGAGAGTGAACACTCATAATCTGAGGATGAAGAAGACATTGCTTTAATGACTAGACAATTCAGAAACTTTTTGAAAAGGAAGTAGAAGAAATGTCAGCAATGCAAAAGAGGTAAATTTAATAGAAATAATAAGGTTTCAAATGAAGTTATTTGCTATGAGTGTAAGAAACCTAGACATATAAAGACAGATTACCCTAAACTCAAAGCCAATCCTAGCAAGGAAAAGGTAGAGGAGAAACCTACTATAAAGAATGACCGAAAGAAGTTTCAAAAAGCTTTCTGGGTGGACTCAGCTTCAGATTCATCAGATACTGAAAAAGAAGAGGAAGTCACTAATTTATGCTTAATGGCTGACAATCTTGATCACTCAGATCAAGAAGAGGTATGTGACTTGACTTAGGATGAATTATTTGAAGTTTCTGAACACATGCATGATGCATATAGAAAAATAAAGAAAATGCATGCTAGTCTAAGTCTAGAATTTGAAGAACTTAAAAAGGAACATGAAATCCTTAGGAAAGATCATGCTTTGATTGATAACAACCACATGAAATCACTTGATGAGTTTGATGACTTGAATAAAAATAATGAGAATTTAAAATCATCCTATTCAGAACTCGAGAAAGATTTTAAGAATTCTAAGGATGAATTTGAGAGCAAACTTTATAGAACCAATTATACAAATCAAATTTTAAAAGATATGAATTCATTTTACAAATTAAAGATAAAAGCTCTCAAGGATAATAGGATACCACCTAAACATGAATATTTTACTAATCCTATTATGTATCCTAAATTTATGCAATCCCTAAAAAGACAAATGAATGTTAGAAGACTTAGGAATCCATTTAGTGTGGAGACCTAAGATGCATAAACCTAGATATTTCATACATGCATCTGATTATAAGCCTTAAGCTGTCTACAAGCTTCAGTAGTGTGTCCACGACTGTGGTGGAAATGACAGTATTGCTCCTGATTTCCTACGTTCGATTTTAAAGAATTAGGCCACTTAATATTTTCTTGATCTCGAATGGCAATCAGTACATTGGTTCGAGATGAGTTAAGAGGTGTATATTCTTCCTCTTGTCGAAATCCTTACTGTTGAAATGGAGATCTAGGATGTATGTTATTCTTCCATTATTTCTTTTGCTGCAAGAATGAGTTATCCATTGTAGGAGAATTTTTGGTGTGGAGACCTAAGATGCATAAACCTAGATATTTCATACATGCATCTGATTATAAATTGCTAAAAGGTGAACACAAACTTGTTTGGATTCCCATGTCTAACATTTGATAATTTTGCAGGGTCGCTCTCACACAAGACCTCGTGAGAGCATATAGTACCTGGACAGCGGATGCTCAAAGCACATGACTAGAGATACTGCTCAATTCATAACGCTAGAAGCTAGGAGTGAAGGCAAGGTTACACTTGGAGATAACACCACAAAAAGGTGGTTGGATTAGGTATGATTGGAAATCTTAAAAAAATTTTATAGACAATGTGTTATTAGTTGAAGGCTTAAAGCATAATTTGTTAAGTATAAGTCAGCTATGTGATAAGGGTTATTGTGTAAAAATTTTTCCTACTAGCTGCATATTAAGCCTAAATGGTAAAGATGTTTTGAAAGGAAAAGGGTAAACAATATTTATATGCTAGATTTAAATTGCATTTAGTCTCCTATTGCTTTTTATTTGAAAATTATTTCTGATGAGTCATGACTTTGGCATAGGAGACTTTGTCATTCTAGCATGAACAATTCTAGGAGGATTACCCAAAAGAATTTAATAAGAGGTATACCAAAGCTAGACTTTACTAAGGATCACCTTTGTGATGCATGTCAATTAGAAAAACAGGTGAAGTCCACTTTTCAGTCCAATAAGGATCTTAGAACTAGTAAACCATTGGAAATTTTACACATGGATCTTTTTGGACCAGTTGGAACTGTAAGTCTAGGAGGGAAGGTATACGGATTTGTTATTGTGGATGATTACTCAAGATTCACTTGGGTTAGATTTCTATTTTAAAAGAGTGAATCATTTGAGGAATTTAGAAATTTTTTAACTTGGATTCAAAGGAAATTAGGGTGTGAAATTATTTCTATACAAAGTGATCATGGAGGAGAATTTCAGAATGAAAGATTTGAAGATTTTTGTAAGGAAAAAGGAATTGATCATAACTTTTCTGCACCTAGAACCCCTCATCAGAATGGGATAGTCGAAAGGAAAAGAGAACATTAATAGAAGCCGCCCGAGCAATGTTGGCAGAATATTCACTTCCTAAATATTTTTGGGCTGAGACGGTTAGCACAACATGTTATGTTCTGAATAGGGTGAATGTGAGATCTTGTTTAAATAAAACACCCTATGAGTTGCTAAAAGGAAGAACACCTAATTTCTCTCATTTGCATGTTTTTGGTTGCAAGTTGTTTATTCATAACAATGAAAAAACTGCCTTAAGAAAATTTGATCCAAAATTAGATGAGAGAATTTTTGTTGGGTACTCAAGTGTTGGAAAATCTTTTAGAGTATTCAATAAAAGAACTTTAAGAATAGAGGATACCACACACGTTGTATTTGATGAATCAGGAAATTTGGAAGAGCCAAATATTATAGATGATGAAATTGAGGATAACTCCCAAAAGATTGAAAGAATAAATTTGGAAGAAAATTTGGAAGAAAATGTGGAAGAAAATTTGAAGATAGAAAACCCTTTGCCTAGTGATTTGAGATTTTCTAAAAACCACCCAAGAGATTTGATCATAGGTGAACCAAGTGAAGGTGTAAGTACTAGGCATGGATTAAATAAGGAAGTCAATCATTCAGCCTTCATTTTAACTATAGAACCCACTAATATTGATCAAGCACTTTCTGATGAATTTTGGATATTGGCCATGCAAGAAGAGTTGAATCAATTTGTAAGAAATAAAGTTTGGGAATTAACTTCAAGGCCAAAAGATCAAAGTGTTATTGGAACTAAGTGGGTATTCAAAAATAAAATGAATGACTCAGGAGTAGTCATTAGAAATAACGCTAGATTTGTTGCTAAGGGGTATAATCAAATTGAAGGGATTTATATTGAGGAGACTTTTGCCCCTGTAGCTAGACTTGAAACAATTAGGGTTTTCTAGCCTTTGCCTGTTTTAGAGGATTTAAATTGTATCAAATGGATGTCAAAAGTGCCTTTTTAAATGGTGTAATTCAAGAGGATGTGTTTATAGAACAACCTCCAGGCTTTGAAAATTCTAAATACCCAAATCATGTCTTCAAGTTAAAAAAGGCATTATATAGATTAAAATAGGCACCTAGGGCTTGGTATGATAGGTTAAGCACCTTTCTACTTGAAAGATCTTTTTAAAAAGAAGTGTTGAAAGATTAGTTTCAATTTGAATGGATAAGACAGTTATTAATATAAACTTCGTATGTACAAACCTTTGCTTCATATGGACGAACACATGTCGGTTCGATGTAGGGGACAGTTTCAACTGCCATTAAAATGATATGAGTTCTGATCGTCCCGGGACGAACACGTATTCATCTGTACAATCAGACTGGTCAAAAGTCTGTACGAAAGGACGCATCGTAAGTTATGTTGATTACGAAAAGCCGTTTCATTTTGACGCATTGAATCGTCTGTATGAAAATATTTCGTATTGGACAAATTTTTTATTCATCCAGAACGAATTTTTTTTCGTCCAGTATGAACATGCCGTTTTTCAATAAATTGGCAGGCTTTTGTACTTATCTGTCACACTCTAAACATCACTTTTAATCTCTTTCGTTCTTTAGATCAATCCTTTTCAGATGGCTACTTCAAGTAAGAGGCAGAAGGTCGTAGCAAAGAAACCACATAGGAATCCTTCAGAGAACTTTCTGTCTAAGGAAAATGAGGAATCTTTTCCTCAATTTGCCTCTGCCAAAATCATGCCCTCTAGGATTCTACTTCAAGAAAATCTTACTTTCCAGGTAATGAACCTGTTCGCCTTGACCCAATTTAATTTCATTCTTACTCTGGTCCATCCTTACAACAAAGAGACTTTTCTCTATTTCCTAGCCAATATGTCCTTTAGCCCTCTTCAGTCTATAATCTACTCCTTTATCTTTAAATAAAAAGTGGAAATTACTAAGCATGACCTATGAGCATTTCTAAACTTAAGAATTAAAGGGGATAGAGCAAATTATCTGATCAATACCGATGATTATTCATGGTCTAAAATCAATCAAGTGATTAGAGGGAATAATGTGAATGAACATGTGGCTAGAGTATCTGGTCTTGTGAAAATTGCACGAATCATCCAGTATGTCTTTAGAACTTCCATTATCCCTAAGGCTGGTGATAGAGTGAACATAACTCCACTTCTTTCTATGGTCACTTTTATGGTCATGACTAAAAAACCTATAGATGAAACCCAGTTAATTCTCGACTATCTTTTTGGACTTTCTGAAATAGGTCATGCTGATCAGAAAAGAAAAAGGAATATTGCTTTATGACATCTAGTTGCCTATATTCTGGAAAAGAAATATGATTTGACTTATCCTGATAAGGAGTTTGAATATTTTCTCTATTACAATGATGCATCATTCAGAGCAATCTTCAAAAATGATGACACAACTAAGGCACACATCATCAGTGACACCGAGGAGGAACCTGAAGCCGAACCAGCACCGACCAATGATATAAATTATCAAAATTTGGTTCAAAGATTTGATCAGCTAGAGACTCATTTTGATCAACATTTTGATCAATTTGAAAATCGCTACCATCAGGATATGGGCTTCATAAGAGAGAAAATGAATGATTTAAACAATAACATACTCTTAGTAAGTAGTTACTTTACCTTCTTTAATACTCAACCTCCTCCTCCTCTAGATCAGGGACCGTCCGAGTGATTGTTGCATTTTCTATTTTGTGTTTGAGTTGTTATGGTTCATGTGTTTGTTATTGTTTTGTTGTATTTCTTTGGTTTTTTTTTATTATTTTCTTTTTTTCTCTAGATTGTGTATATTGATATCAATTGTAGTGACTGTAATATCTTTTTGATATCAATATAAGTAAACATGTCTTGTTTCTGAAATGTGAGTTTAACTATGGAAATCATTGGTTTTTATTTTCTTTTCAGTGCTATAATCTTAAAATGCAAATTAAAAATTATACTCATTAGAAAATCTAATTTTCTAAATTTAAGTTTAGCTTATAACTTAATAATAATTAAGATTGTCAAATTTCATGTCTCTTGTTTAGACTACATTAATTTATTATTGCAATTGTGATGTTTTTCTTATTATGTATTTCACTCTTCAATTAATATTTATGCACCTAGATTAATTTGAAAACTTTGATTAATGACTTTGGAAAGAATACAATTACTCTTGACAAATGTTCAAATGTATTAAAAAAATGTGCAATGGTTCGCAATGTGAAAAAGAGGCACAAAATAAGCCCAATAAAAAAAGATGCGCAAAGCGCCACTTGTGGTAGTTATTTCTTTCCAGACTCTTTTAATCTTCTTATTCAAGTTGATCTTGTGTTCATTCATGTATATTGAATTTTGAAATATATAATTTTTTCTTTTCATCCTCTTTGCAATAATGTCTCTATCTAATTGTCTAAATTGACTCATGTTGTTTGATAAATTTTTTATTATCTAAGTTATGTCTCTTCTTGAATTCTATGAATTATTATGATTTATCTAATGTACTAATTTTATTTGCATACCTTTATTACAATCACTTTTAAGAATGAATTCTCAAATGATTTTCATATGTCTACTTGTATTTCAAGTTTCTTCTTGACTTTTTGTTGTTGTCAAAAAGGGGGAGAAATCATTGTTTGTTATTTGTTGTGATCCTGTCGTTTGGTTTTGTCTGTTTAATTTTGTTTGTTGTTGTTGTTTTGTTATTAAAAATTTGTTGTTGTTGTTTTGTTATTAAAATTTAAAATTTTTTTTGTTCAAAGACCCCTATTTTCACGTGCTCATTAATTCAGCGGGAGTTTAGGAAATTTTTAAAATTTGAAATTTGACAAACAATAATTGTTTTGCCATCATCAAAAAGGGGGAGATTATTAAGAAAGTTTCTACTTTCTTGTGTTACATTCTTGAAACTTGTATAGTTTTGATGATTTCAAATATTATTGTTTTATGTGCAATTATTTCCTAACACTTTTTGGAAGAATTGTTTTTTGCTCTTATGTGTACTAACATTTCAGGAAAATTGAACTCCAAACTATGAAGACTTTGAATCAAATTCAGCATACAACACTTTGCAAATTGGAGATCAAAATAGTTCTTTGAATTGAGAGGGAGTGATTGTAATTGAGTGAATAAAAACACACATACACACTTAAGGAGATCTAACAAAATTTGTACTGATCGTACGGGACTAATATAGTTCGTACAAGACGATCAGGTAAGTTATTTCCTTGTAAGAGTAATGAAACGATCAGGAATTGAGAAAACTTTTTTAAGTCCTGATCGTCTAGACGAAATTCAAATCATCCCAGGACGAATTCTTCTCAGTAAAAATTTCGTCCAGACGAAATCCAAATCGTCCCGGGACAAATTCTTCTCTGTAAAAATTTTGTCCAAACGAAATCCAAATCATCCAAGGATGAATTCTTCTCTGTAAAAATTTCGTCCAGACAAAGTCCTGATCATTCCGGGACGAATTGAATCAACACTTCATATTCTGGCAGTGTTCTGCACTTTTTGAGAACCGACCTATAAAATAATTGATCGTCCAGACGAACCTAGTTCGTACGGGACGATAATTGTGTACGAACACAATTCGTACCAATATTCATTAGGATCGTTTCTGACACTTTAAGTAAAATCGTCCGGGACGATCCACGATCGTACGGGACGATCCATATTGTGTTAACTTGAAATTTTTGCAGTTTTTGACGGTTTTTCTTGTCTCTCCTATATAAGGTCCAATTTTTACTGCCACCCAATCTTTTTGCTCATTGATCTTCATGCCTATTGGAAGAAGAGTCAAGGAGAGAGTGTGAGAGAGCATTCGATGGAGGATTCCTACCATTGGAGCGTGAAGGCTTCACTTGGTGTTCAAAGGTGAGAATCTCTACTTGTGTTTTTGGATTACTTCACTCTTTTCTTTCTTCCTTCTAGATTTCTTGTGAGGAGATCTGTCATAGAGATACGGTTCTCTGCCGACACTAGGAGAGTGTAAAAGGATGAAGGGTTCTCTGCCCATACTAGGAGAGTATGAAAGGATGAAGGTTCTTTGCCCAGACTAGGAGAGTATGAAAGGACGAAGGGTTCTTTGCCCACACTAGGAGAGTGTGAAAGGACAGACGGTTATGTGCCAACACTGGGGATAGTGTAAAAGGATGACGGTTCTCTGCCGCACCGGGTAGTGGTGGAAAGAGTGTTTGTAAAGGCTTCTCCGCCTTGGTGTGGGTGCAAAAGGAGAGACACTATTGGTTTTATTGCAATACTCAGAGGGTGCCTCTCGGGAGTGAATGTAGGTCTGGTTTAGACCGAACCACTATAATTTTTGTGTCTTTTATTTTACTGCTTTTTATTTTCCGCAGTTTATTTTGTTATAAAAATTGTTGTTGTAAATTTTTTTCTAAAAATTCATTAAAGTTTAATTTCGGTTCAACATACTCAAGAGGGATAATTTTTTTTTTAAAAAAATATCAATTAACCCCCCCCCCTCTTGTATAGCCTTGGGACATAAGCTTAGGTTTAACAACCTAACTCATAGTGAACAAATCTCAACAGTTTGGCCATTCCAACAAGCAATTTTTGATGAGGCATTTGAGAAAACACACGAAGTGCAATTTGTAGAATTTGAATTATCATGAATGGTTGTATCATTTGGATTTACACACCTTGCCATCTAACACAAAATCAACAGTAGAATTCAAAGGAGCAATGAGCTCCCTACATTCATTTGCAATTACATCACTATAAATACTCAAATCACATGTAATAACATCAGCTGGTCCAACAATGGCAGGTGACAAATGCAAATTTCCCTGAACCAAATCCAGGCTCCACAAGACCTTTCCTATATGTAGAGGTGAGATCTCTTCAGGTTTTTTAAACTCGCAAAGGGAGAGGTCTAGTAATTGATGACCATACAAAGAATCCAAATATGAAACTAAAGGAGAACCGAAAGGAAATGGCTCACATGAAACCAATTCAGATGCAGATGCTTTATGTTCATACCCCAATGATGATTCATGATCATCATCAACAGAGATTAAATGCTGCTCAGGATCATCAAAAGAGGCATATGCAGCTATCAAAGCCTGTTCACAAGCATCTGAATCCTTACCTTCCAAAACTTTCAAAAAATTTCCAAGCCTAGAAGCTTTCCTAACACCACTCTCATCACTGGAGCGAGGAGAAGAATGATGGGCTCTCCTCTTCACCATTGTTCAATCGAAGGGCTACACCACCTAACATTCTCATACCTACACCTGCTCTTAAATTTCCCTTATACTTTAAAAATATTTTTTAAAAAAATTTCCCTTATACTAATTTTTTAATGAAAAGGAAATTTATTCCAACAAATATAAAAGGATACAAGAAAGTCTAACAAAGGATAGAACAACAATTACAAGACCTAAAACATCAAATAAAAGGTAACACGCGGTAAGTAAAACACAAGCTAGTTGTGCTTAGTAATGGCAATGGGCTTTCTACCAACCACACAGAAGGACGATAGAGACCATACAAAGGAGATAACAAGCATAGCCCACATAGATGAAATACAATCTCGCATCCCAAATGAAGGTCACCAAACAAAATTAGAATATGCACCACTAATGGTTGCCAATAATCTACTTCCGACCAGAAAGTTGCCTCATCATTGCCCGGGCCACATTCACTTGCAACAACAAACCAATCCAACGGAAGCCAATCCAATGGAATCCAATCATAATAGCCCAAATCTATCCAATCAAAAAGGGAAAATCAAGCCCAAGGTAATTACTTCTTTTTTTTTTTACCATTATGCTTGCCACCACAATGGGAGAAAGCATTGGCAACACTAATTCCAACATGCAAACTATATAATTCAAGAAGTTCATCAACCCTGTCATCCCCGCCCCCTCGCCATAAGAGAATGAATCCATCCAATCAGAACGATCCACATTAGTGTTTCTCAACTTGCTAGTAACTTGATCTTTTAACGCTTCATTAGAAATTAAAGAAATTGATACATCAAAAATAGATTCATGCTCAAGGTCACCCACTGCCATATCTAGAGTAGCTAAAGGAGAATCATCATATGCAGTATTCAACTCACTAGACATACCATTATCCATCACATTGTTAACTTCGCATGGACCCTTCATTATATCCACTTGATTAACATCAAAAATAATAGGTGGATGATCCAAATCTTTAATTTCCACCATAGAACCAGTGTTAAAAGAGATATGAAGATCCCTAGGAGGAACCATAGGGTCATTGGCAACAGCCGGAATTAGCACCACCTCATGGCCCACATTAGGAGCATGAATAACTTCCACAAGCACCACAGGAACTAAAATGATGGGCTTAGATGAGGGTCCGATGTCATCAGCATTCCTAGGTTGTGATAACTTCTCATTACCAAAAGCACTAACCTCCACATGATTTTGCTTAACCAAATCACAACCAGTTCCAAGCATACTTTTTTTCAATCTACTAGTGGGACTACCACCCCCAATATTTGAAAGAGGTTGGACGAAAATAGAAGGATTAAGATGGGGATGAAGAATGCAACATTCAACTTGAGAAAGTCCAAAAGATTTACAGCCCACACAATAAGGTGGAAAGTCCTACATAACCCCCAAATTTTTGGGGCCAACCCATACTTTATCAGGATAGCGTTTGGTTACATTTAACTTAACTAAAACACAAGCTACAGAAGGATGAAAGCTACAGGAGGTAGCATTATCAATTTTAAGAGGACGGCTAAAGAGGTAGCTAAGACCATGAAGTATTCTAGTAGAGAAACGGTGAGCCTTAAGGTTGGGAAATGAAACCCAAATTAAAATGATTGGAGACTCAACCTCAATATCAAAATTTGGAGTCCATTTGCACAATTTCATATAACAATTATTCACAAAGTAGGAATGATCGGTAAACACTATGCAATAATCAAGGTCATTCACAAGATTAATTAAGACATGCTTTGGGTAAAGGACAGTAATTGAGAAATCACCAATAATTTTATGATTGAAAAAAAAATCTAATGGCATCGAGGGAGGGTCTATGACACAAAAATTTCTCAACCAAAGAAAACTCAAATGGGGCAGCAAGAGCAAGGATTTCAACCTCTAAAATCTACAATGAAGGTAATCCTCGGTGAGTCGAGATTTTGAGGCCAGGGAACACAGTTGGAACAAGAGAAAAGCCCGACAAAGTATCCTTAATTGAAAAAGAAGACAAAATCCCATTCAAAAAGCTAGGGTCTTGCACCTAGAGCGTAGCATAACTCTGTAAGAAGGAAAAAACAAAGCAAAAAAAACTAAAAGAATACAGTGAAAGTTCATTAGGGATGTTAAGCCCTATAGAACTAACCCAAGGCAAACCAAGATGTGGGGTGAATTGGTATTTAAAATAATTTCCTTAAGAAAAGAACGAATATAAACCAAATCACCACAAAAATAAGTGTGGAAGAAAATAAATACGGAAGCAATAAAAAATAAGAACACAAGAGTTTATAGTGGTTCGGTCAACTCGACCTACGTCCACTCCCCAGAGGCGCCCTCTGAGTATTTCACTACAAACGTGACTCTCCTTTAGCCCCCACAGCTAGGCGGAGAAGCCTTTACGAACACCTCTTTTTGCCACACACAGCAAGGTAGAGAACCTTCCTCCTTTTGCTTCCTCCTGAAGCAGGCAGAGAATCTTGATCACTTGTTGAAACTTACCTCTCCCAACCCTTCCAAGGACAAGAGACTCTAGGGAAGAAGAAGTGGAAACAATGCTTGGAGCAACCCTTGTGAATCCCCTCACAAGCTCCCCCTCACAAGATCCTCTCTCTCTCTCCTTTAGGTTTTCTCAGATCAAGACAGCAGCCAAGGATGTTCAAAAATGTTGAACAAGAGCTCTTAAATAGAAGAGCTTCAAAGGAGCTCATTAATTGCAAGTTGCCGAATATATCGTCCAGGACGATATGGACATCGTCCTGGCCGATCAGTACAAATCTTAGAAGATCAGCCAGAGCATCTCCATGAATGCAAACTAGACGATTGAAAATTGGCTTGATTGTCCAGGATGATCTCACGATTGTCCAAGCTGATCTGTTCAAATCAGAGGAAAATCATTCAGAGCATCGCCCTGAATTCAAGCTGTCTGATCCCGATCGTCCAGCACATCGCCTTGAATTTGTGCTGGCCGATATTTATCGTCCAGGAGCAACTAAGGATTTTAGAATAGATCATCCCGGCCGATCTTGCGATCATCCAGGATGATATGATCATATCAATCATCCTTAATTACCTCTTTGATTGTCTGATCAATTAAGGCATAATTTTAAATATCGTCCAGGCTGATACGAGATCATCCTGGCCGATTACCAAAAGTACAGAATACCTTAATTGTTTATGTCAAAAATTTCTTTATGTTTTGATCCTATCATCCTAGCTGATATAAGTATCGTCCAGGACGATCAATTAATTACGGCTACCTTAACAAGAAATCCTGGTTAGAACTTCTGTTTTAAATTTGATCGTCCAGGCCGATAATAATATCGTCCTAGCCGATGTGAGTAAAAACAAAGATTTTAAATCTCTCAAGTGTGTGTGTGTAGGGTTACTTTGCATCAGTCACACCAAAGATTACAATTGACTCAAGAAAGAAATACAAAATTATAGCTTGACTCAACCTTAATCTAGCCAATCTGTAGCTGATTCCGATTTCCGTTCGATCATTCGGTCCTGAAAAGTCAATAGAGAAAAAGACAATCGTAGCGAAACAAGATTTATTTGCTATCATCAAAATCATAATCCAAAAATAGGTTTGTAACAATCTCCCCCTTTTTGATGATGGCAAACATATCAAATATTAATTCTAAAACAGAATGCAAAAACTAAACAAGCTTATAAATTTTTACCATAACAAGTACAAATATACTACTCCCCTTTTGACATCTCAAAAAGGAGGAGGAAACTAAAAACAAAAACTAAAGCAATGAAAAACACAATACATAAAAATAAAGCAATCCACAGAAAATAGAAACTAAAACTAAAAAAATGAGGGATCCTGATCATCAGATGGAGGTGGAGGTGGTGGATCCAACTGAAAGTAGGGTGATGCCACATTCTTTATAACGACGGTAAGCTGCTTGATCCTCCACTTCCCTGAATTGAGGGTCCAGAGTGGCCCTCGAGAAACTTCCAGAAGCTTGTCGGACTGGCTTCCCACCAGCCATAGCAAGAAACCAGTAAGAAAACACAAGAGAAGAAGAAGGTTGAGGTGAAAACAATGCCTGGAATGGCCTGAATTTAAAGAAACGGCCACATTGTCCAGGCCGATCGCAGAATCGTCTAGGATGATTTGGTTCAATTATTACGTATAGGCCGATTGGTCAAAAAGGTGGTCCGATCGGCTGGGCCGATCAGATATCAGCCAGGACGATTAGATATAAGAGATCGTCCCGAGGAGTCAAGTCGGACGACTGTTGAAAAAGTAGATTGTCCGGGCCGATTAGGTATATTGTCCAGGATGATGCATAATAATTGATCTTACCGGCCGAAGTTAAAATGTTTTAAATCTGAGCCACGTGTATTGTCCAGGATGAACAGTGGATCAGCCATTTCAATTGTCCAATAATTAATCATCCGGGGCTAATTTTAAGGATTCTAAACATGCTGACACTGGATCATCCTAGACGATATAGTGTATCGGCCAGGATAATTACCATAAATGCATCGACCAGGACGAAAATTGTATCGGCCAAGACGGTAAAAAATGATTGTAATAGAGTTCGATCATATCGGCCAGGACGATAAGGGATCGTCCGGGATAATGAGTTACAAAAAGCTCAGAAAAAAGTTTAGCAGATGGAATTTTGAAGAGAAATTGTCCTATCATCAAGGACGATATAGGAATCGGCCAGGACGATGTGACAAGAATTTTAAAAATTAAGAAAAGATGGAGATGATCAGAGAAAACCTTAAACAAAAATGAATACAAACTAAAAAAAAAACAAAAACAAAAGAACCAAAGTTTTTGGTTTTTAATTTTTCTTTTTTTTTTCTTTTTTTTTTTGCAAAGCACACATATGACAAATTTCCCAAATAATTAAATTTTAAAGGTTTGAAAGATCAATGAGTTAACAATATCACAATCTAAAAATGGTAGAAAATCCAATCCTATTTACCCTAGCTCAGACTTCTTTTAGGATAAAAATTGTCTTCTGAAAACAAGAGGTCTTACTCAGAATAATTTGGATAAAAAGAAGATCCTTTCAAAACTTAGTTACAAATAAAATTTCTTATAAAATAGTATACCAAAGTAATTTGTCTCTTTCATGGAATTTGAAATCAAACCTTTCAAAATATCAAATAATCCATGAGTCCTTCTAAGTTTTAAAAGTTTTAAAAAGAGAGAATAGCTTGCATTTAGTTGGCTCATTTTATGCCTCTTGTCACTTTGATTGGCTCTTTGAGCATCTTTTGATTTTTGATACACTTTTGTGTATATAGTTTTCTTTTCAATTTGGCGTCATTGGCCTATTCCCTTCTTAATTTTTGCAAGCTAAAAACTCTTTAACAAACCCTTTAAAAAAGTTCTTAGTTGTGATTATATCTTCAAGATATTAGAGAAGAGGGGCTCTCTTTCTAACATAGAGAAGACAAGCCACAAAACGAAAATCAAAATCATATGATAAGTGCAACGGCAAGATTTTAATTAACTTGAAGGATATATAAGAACTTTGGATCATATATATAAGATAGCCTATTGTAACAAAAAAAAAAATCTTAATTTCAAAAACCATTTGTTAAAATGAGATACACTTTTTGTTTTAGAAAAGAAAATTATATCACCAAAAGAGGTTAGAGGGAGGGAAACCATCAACGATGTTTTCTCCCTTTAATCGATTTAGAATTGTTAATCATTGGTCATAAATCTCCAAAGTTTAAGAACAAAGAAAAATCATCATAAAGAAAACAAAAGTAACAAACGACTAACACAACTAACCAAAAATAAAAACAAAAAGCATAGCAATAATCAAAATGCAATTCAAGAATTTGTTAAGCAGTAAGTTTAAGCAGTTATGAGTTGCAAGCCTCCATTTTTCAAAGTATCATATGCTCTCACGAGGTCTTTGGTGAGAGCCCCACCTACAAAATCATTAAATGTCAGATTTAGGAACCTAAATAGGTTTGGGTCCCTTCTCATGGAAAGTGGAATGTAATGCATGGGTGTTATGCTATGAATTATGCAATTTGTGTCTCCACACCCAATGTGTACTATGATGAACAGTATAAGTGTGTGAGTTGTTTCCTAGCAAGCCACATGAAAAACATCTAACTCCAGAAAAAGGATTTCTTAAATGACTTGGGTTATAATGTATGTTCCTAGGTTTTGGCTTTGGATTCAAAGTGGGAGTCTTCAAATTTCCCTTATTCGTCCAAATCATTTTTGAGCCTCAAGTTATTATTTTTTAAGAAATCATTATCAACCCTCAAATCTTTTTCTATCTCTTTAGATTTCTTGAAATCAGATTTAAGTGAGGTGTGTGAAACTTTCAATGCATCATATTCACTAATTAATTCCAAATGATTTTTGTTTAAATCATCAAATTCATCAAGTAGAGCCATGTGATTTGAATCAATCGTAGAATGATCTTTGAGAATAATTTCATATTCTTTATGTAAATTCAAAAGCTCTAACTTTAAACAAGTATGAGTCTTCTTGAGTTTTATGTATGATGCATGAATTTTCTCATAAATTTCAAACAATTGATCATAAGTTGGTTTGCATACCTCTTCATCATCACTTTGTTCAAGATGATCTTCCCCCATTAAGCACAGGTTTGTTTTCTCTTTCTCAGGTTCAGTCTCAGAGGAATCTGATATAGATTCTGCCCAGAATGATTTTTGAACTTTTTTCTTGTCCTTCTTGAACTTGGATTTCTCCTCACCATTTTCTTTGCTTGAGTGATCTTGAAGTGTAGGACAATCGGCTTTCATATGGCTAGACTTTCTGCATTCAAAACAAATAATATCGGAAGATCCATTAGAATGTTTGCTATCCTTACTGTTTCTCCAGTTTTGATGATGCTTTTGCTTATTCCTTAGAAAGGTTTTGAATTGTCTTGAGATAAAGGCAATGTCATCGCTCTCAGACCCGAAAGAATCAGAGTCAGATTTGTGTGCCTTCAGTGCCACCATTTTCTCTTTCTTTTTCTCACCTGCATCAAGATTTCTTTGATTCACCCCTTGCTCATAAGCAATGAGTGAGCCAAGTAAGCTGTCAATCGAATAAGTGTTCAAATCCTTAGATTCAGTTATAACATTGATTTTAGCATCAAAAGAGGAAGGCAAGAATCGTAAAATCTTGTTTACTTTTTCAAAGTTCGAAAGTTATCTTCCTAAGGCATGCAACGAAGTAACAATCTGAGTAAATCTCGTATACATTTTAGAAATTGATTCATGTGATTTCATATGAAAAAGTTCGTAGTCATGCAAGAGAATATTCAAACGGGATTATTTAACTTCATTAGTGCTTTCATAAGTGATACACAATTTATCCCAAATTTCTTTACCAGTTTCACAAGTGGAAACACGCATGTAGTCTTCTGATTTTAAAGCACAGAAAAAGCAATTAAGACATTTTGTATTCAATTGAGCCAAATCCCTATCTTCTAAAGTCCATTCAATAAAAGGAAGTGGAATAGTAATGCCGTTAAGTTTACCAGTTGGAGGTTTGTAACCATCCGTAACAAGCATCCACATGCAATAATCAGTAGATTGTAAAAACGTAGACATGCGAGTTTTCCAAAAATCAAATAGGATATTATCAAACAGAGGTGGTCGGGTATAGAGTACCATTCCGGTGTATTACAATTCCCAAAGTTAGCCATGGATCAAAATTCAAAATGTTTTCAAACTTAGTTTTTATGAATCCCACTCTAATACCACTTGAAAGTTCGTTAGGAATGTTAAGCCCTATAGAATTGGCCCAAGGCTAACCAAGAGGGGGGGGTGAATTGGTATTTAAAAAAATTTCTTTATACGTGTGAAAGAAAATAAATGCGGAAGCAGTAAAAAACAATAACACAAAGGTTTATAGTGGTTCGGTCAACTCGACCTAGGTCCACTCCCCGGAGGCCCCCTCCGAGTATTGCACTACAAATGTGATTCTTCTTTAGCCCCCACAGCTAGGCGGAGAAGCCTTTATAAATACCTCTTTTTGCCACACCCGGCAAGGCAGAGAACCTTCCTCCTTTTGCTTCCTCCTGAAGCAGCCAGAGAACCTCGATCACTTGCTGAAACTTACCTCTCCTAACCCTTCCAAGGATAAGAGACTCTAAGGAAGAAGAATTGGAAAAAATGCTTTGAGCAACCCCTGTGAATCACCTCACAAGCTCCCCTTCATAAGATCCACTCTCTCTCTATCTCTCTCGCTCTCTTTTAGGTTTTCTCAGGTCAAGACAGCAGCCAAGGATGTTCAAAAACGTTGAACAAGAGCTCTTAAATAGAAGAGCTTCAAAGGAGCTCATTAATTACAAGTTGATGACTATATCATCCAGGACGATATGGACATCGTCCTGGCCGATCAGTACAAATCTCATAAGATCGGCCAGAGCATCGCCCTAAATGCAAACTGGACGATTGAAAATTGGCTTGATCGTCCAGGACGATCTCATGATCATCCAGGCCGATCAGTTCAAATCAGAGGAAAATCATCCAGAGCATCGCCCTGAATTCAAGCTGTCCGATCCTGATCGTCCAGCACATCGCCCTGAATTTGTGCTGGCCGATATTTATCATCTAGGAGCAACTAAGGATTTTAGAATAGATCATCCTGGCAAATCTTGCGATCATCCAGGACGATATGATCGTATCAATCATCCTTAATTACCTCCTTGATTGTCTGATCAATTAAGGCATAATTGTGAATATCATCCTGGCCGATACGAGATCGTCCTGGCTAATTACCAAAAGTACAGAATACCTTAATTGTTTATGTTGACAGTTTCTTTCTGTTTTGATCCTATTGTCCTAGCCGATAAAGTATCGTCCAGGCTGATCAGTTAATTTCGGCTTCCTTAACAAGAAATCCTGCTTAGAACTTCTATTTTAAATTTGATCGTCCAGGCCGATAATGATATCATCTTAGCCGATGTGAGTAAAACCAGAGATTCTAAATCTCTCAAGTGTGTGTGTGTAGGGTTACTTTGCATCAGTCACACCAAAGATTACAGATGACTCAAGAAAGAAACATAAAATTACTGACTGACTCAACCCTAATCTACCCAATCTATAGTTGATTCCGATTTTCGTCCGATCATTGGGTCCTGAAAAGTCAATAAAAAAAAGACAGTCATAGTGAAATAAGATTTGTTTGCTATCATCAAAATCATAATCCAAAAATAGGTTTGTAGCACACGGAAATAGGAAAAAATGTATGAGTCATGAACTTCCTTGCTGGCGAAATGGAAGGCCGGTGCTACAAAAATGGTGTCGCATAGAAGAACGGCTACCAGCGAAGGAACCCTAGCAACACGACACATTTTGCCTGTAAATTTCTCATATACTTTTTTTTTTTTTGTTAAAACCCACAGAGGGGCCTATGTATTAATAATTAAAAATATTACAAAGTCCTTACAGGAGACCATCAGCTCACTGATGTTCTTACGAGCTACAAAACAAAGCAAAAGAAAACCTACGAGCCGATTGTCTCCGCTAATCAAAAATACAGGGCACCCAAGTAACATTCTAACGATGCTATAGAGAAGCATCCAAAAAAGAAAGATTAAAATAAGAAAATGGAGCCCAATCTTTATACAAAAAAACATAAAGTCAGCCAAAGGCAACTCCACCTGCAAAGTAAAGCTACTGCAAAAAAGACAAGCTATAACACAAAAAATTATAGGTTAACCGCTAAAATAAACTAAATTAAAAGTAATAACAAAAGAGAAGTAGTAATATCTGCACCACATTAAGCCAAAGTGGGGATGTAGACTTATAGAGATTGGAATAAACTTAATACAAAAAACCTCATTAGGAAAATCCACAAGAAACTCGATCCTACCTTCACAAAACCAAAAACACCTTTAAAGAGCCCATAAAGCAAAACATATAGCCCCTAGAAGAACAATAGGTGACCTCCAGAATGTCACCAATCCTACCTAATCCAATCAAACAAAATCGATTAAAAATATGCCAAGCCAAAATCAAAGGGACAACCAACCATTTGCATGCAACAACCAAACCGAATATAAACAACACAACACCAAAGCCCAACCAAACTCTCACAGATACCCCCAGCAAACTGATATATGAAGGTAGGAGAGCAACAATGGGAAAACCCATCAACCATATAACTTGTGCAATCACAGCTCAAGTCTAAATCCACTAAGACATCCACTAAAATGGAAGTCACGGATAGCTATTAGCAGCGAGGCAATAACAACAAAAGAGTAATACCGGAATAATAAAACAAGATCAAAATAACACATAAAATTCCAAAGAAGGAAGAAGAACCCAAGCCAACATAGAATGCCAACATACCAGATAACCATCCAATCAAGCCAAACTAAATAAGGCACCACACACCTCCAGAAAGTAACACAAAAAAGCATCAAACTAGTCAACCCATGAGGATACAAACCCGCAACACCACAAATTAACTAGCCACCAGGAAGAAGGGAACCAACAACAAAAGAGAAAGAAGAAACACCACCACACGTCAACAGGTGAGGCAAAGGAGCCAAAACAAAACAAAGACACTGCAAAACATCCCAACAAACCTCCCAACACACCACCCAGTAAAAAAACCACTTAAGATTTAACATAGGGGATACCAAACTCATCAAGTTTAAGCATACCATAAAGAGCCACCATAATGGAGGACCAAATAACATCAAAAAAACATTCAAGAGTGTAGCAAGCTAAGAAGCACATGCATTACCCTCCTTGCAAATATGGTGAAATGAGTAATTCAAAAACAACAACAACTTCTTAATTTCCCTAACATAATAGAAAAGATTTGAGGTACAACACATATCTTCATCATTGTAAAAGAGTTAGAAATCATAATCAGAGTTCACCTCAATAAACAAGTTAGTTAAGTTAAGAGAGATGCATAACTGAATACCATAAAGAATAGCCATGGTGACAGCAGTAAAGTAATTACCATTATGAACAGGGCCAGCAAAAGACATAATAAGGCACCAATACTATCTCTGATTGCCCCACCACATCCCACAGAAGAATCAATACTAACACCATCCACATTTAACTTAAAGAAATTACAGGGGGTTTTGGACAAATATATAATATTAGGCTGAAAAGCAGTAGGCTAACCCTCCAAATTAAGCCCTAAAGAAGTCCCAACAAAAAAATAGTTTTTGGAATTATTTAAAGAATGAAGTTTAACAGTCACATGAGAGAAAAACTTATCCTTCACCTTCTGAATAACATTATGATGGTTCATCCTCACATCATTAAAAGGAGAATTATTCCTCTCCAACCGAAGAAACCATAATATGAGAGAAGGAATAACATTACAGATGTGGCCTTTAGAATTTATAAACCAAGAATTAAGCATAGATTTAAAGGAAAGATGAGCATTAAAGCAATTTAACTAAAATAAATCATCAAAATAAACTCAAGTTTTAAGAGCAACAGGACCAGAGATAAAAACATGATGCATATTCTCCATATGGTAACAACATTGACACTTGGAAGCCAAAGTAAAACCTTTTTTGGTGAGATGATCATCCCTATGAATAATTCTATGTAAGACTCTCCAAACAAAGAAAGACACTGTAGAAGGAATGCTCTTATGACAAATATAAGTGAAAATATTATCAATATTTATTTTAGCTTTAAAAGTATGCCAAGCATTCTTTAAGTGAAAGCCACCATCTTTGGGTAAATCACATAAGAAAATGTCCTTAGAAGCAATATTAATAGGAAAGTTTAAAATTAGGTGAAGAATGCAATCAGGAACTAAATTAGAAACTTTACTATAATCTCGACAATAATCATTAAAGAAAGAGTTAACCTTAAAAGAAGTAGAAAAGGAAGAATTCAAAATAGAATCAATAGAATGCTTACCTAACCACCAATCTTGTCAGAATAAAACATTACCTTCATGAAGCCCTCAAGAGATGAAGGGCTCCACATCCCATTTAACCTTGGAAAGCCTTTTCCACACTCTAGAATCATCTTGCTTATATAAATAAGTAGTAGGATGTTTCCTACACAATACTTGGAGACCATAAAGTTAGCCCAAAGACTCTCTTTAGTATGAAAAATATACCAAAGTTTAAAAGAGAAAGCCCGAGCTAAATCATTCAAATTCTTGTAACCAATATTGCCTTTAGCCAAAACACCACAACATTTCTCCCAAGAAACCCAGGAAATTTTAGAATTAGTATTAGTGCCTTTCCAAAAAAAATTATTAATAAGCTTGTGAATACTATTACAAACAGCCTGAGTCAGAAGAATAGTTTGAAAACTATAAATCAGTAACAACATATAACACTTTTGATAAGAGTAACACTACCACCAAAGCTAAGGAAATTGGAATCCCAAGATAAAAGTTTATTTTGGACAGAGGCAATAAGATCATCAAACAAAAAGGTTTGCCTCAACCATTAAAAAGAGGGACACCAAGATATTTGGTGGAAAGTGATCATGCATAAAGCCAGTTAAATTTTTAATGGATAAAATACGATCATTAGAAACCCTTTTGGAAGCAATAAAACAACTTTTTATTTTTGCTAAAGGATAAGCCACTAACCATCTCAAATTGATAAAAGAAATCCATTAGTTTATGAATTCTATTAATAGCAGCATTAGTAAAAATAATAAAGTCATCCGCAAAGAACAAATGAGATATGGGAAAACCTCCCAAAGTTCTAAAATAAAGAAAAGGATTATTTTCAAAAAGATGGGTAAGACCCCTAAAAAGAAATTCAGCAGCAATAATAAACAGAGCGGGAGAAATAGGGCCACATTGCCTTAACCCATGAGAAGATTTAAAGAAATAATTATTAGAGCCATTAACAATAATAGAGAAAAAGTCATCCTCAATATTATTCTTAATAAGCTTAATAAAGACCGAATTAAAGCCAAAAAACTCCAAAGTATGGTAAATAAAGTTCCAATAAATATTATAATATCAAGCTTCAATATCAAGCTTCAATATCAATAAAATGTTATCCGTAATGGCCCTACCTTTCACAAAACACATCTGAGAAGGAGAAATAATCCTAGGTAAAATAGAAGTAAGATGATTCATAAGAATTTTAGAAATCAATTTGTTAAAAAATGTACAAAGACTAATAGGTCTAAAGTCATTTCAAGTGTTAACAGAGTTGTTTTTGGGAATAAGCATAATAGAAGTAGAAGTAAAAAACTTAGAGATACTGTTACCAGTAAAGAAATCCAAAATAGAAGCAAAAATATCATTATTAATAATGTGCCAAGATTTTTGAAAGAAAATAATATTAAACCCATCAGGCCCAACCATAGAATTACTATTCATAGAAAACAGAGTCTCTTTAACCTCCTCAAAAGTAGGAAGCTTAGAGAGAGTCACATTCTCCTCCTGGGATATAAGGTTAGGTATAAAATAATGATCCATAATCTAAGCCGGATTAAAAACCTTATTAATACGGGATTGAAAATGTTGAACAGCTAAATTAGCAATCCCCATATTATTCTCAGTAATAGAACCATCCTCCCGATGAATTTTATTAATACTATTTTTAGCCCTTTTCCTCTTAACCAACGCATGGAAATATTTAGTATTGTTATCACCTTTAACCAAGTATTGAGCAGCAGCTTTTTACTTCCAAAAGTCTTCTTCTTGAGCTTGGAAATTAAAAAGCTCCTCTTTAGCATTCTTTAAAAGAGAGAAAGCATCAGAAGGGTCATCTGGACAAGAAAGCTCAATAGTATTAATAAGTTGTTTAGCTTCCAAAATGTTAGAAAAAAAAGATTTCTAAAGACATGATGGTTCCACTAGTTTAAAGCTTATTTCAGTCTTCTCAGTTTAAACCAAAATCTTCTCATGTCAAAACTAGAATTATCAGGATGTAAAGAAGATTGACAATTATTTTGAACAACATCAAAAAATAGAGTCATGAAGTAACCACATGTTTTGAAATTTGAATTGAGAAAAAGCATTAAGTTGTCTAAAGTAAGGGTAATAAGTAAAGGAGAATGATCAGATAAAGATCTACTAAGATGTTGCACATTAGTTGAGTTAAGAGAATTAAGCCAAGAGTCATTAAAAAGCACATGATCCAACCTTTTCCATAAGTGACCCATACTCCAAATAAAGTTATTACTAGAAAAACCAATATCAATTAAATTGCAAACCAAAATCATATTACTAAAATCCTCCATACAACGATAAGATGGAGAGGAACCTCCAATCCTTTCAGAGGGGTTAGTGATAACATTAAACCACCACCAACAAGCCAAGGTAAATTATAAAATACTATAAAAATTAATAAGTTGATCCCAAAGCAATTTTCTAATGTAATGAGACAAGGCGGCATACACAAAAGAAGCACAATAATGAAAATTAAAAACCTCAACTTTACAATGCATCACCTGAGTAAAATTACCAATAACATCAATTTTAACTAGGTTTTTCCAAAAAATTCAAATCTTGTTATACACGTTCAAAATAGTATAATTAAAATCCAAAAACTGAGAGGTGCCTAACAACCTAGAATAAGAAATAAGAGGCTCAAGCAACACAAGAATAGAAATATTGTGAACACGACATAAATTCTTAACACGAATTCTAGAACAGGGACAAGCAATTCCCCTCACATTCCAAATAATAGCATTAAACATAAAAACACACTTAATAGGAAGTATGCGAGTAAGTGGTTCTAGGAGATTGCAAAGTAATAAGTTGTTTCTTCCTCCCTCTTTTACTATAAACTTTGCTAAAACTATTATCATTATCATACCTAGCAAAACATTTAGCAACAATACGCATATCCTCAGTATCAATAAAGCATCACTATTATAACTAGAGGTTGAAGGACTCTTACTATCATTATGTTGGGCCCTTTGACTAGTCTGTTGAAGGCATTCATCCTCCATAAACATACCATCATCCTCTAAATTATCTTTATCCCTCACAACAAGAGAATCAATAAATTAAGCAAGAGGAGAGCTATACCCCATAAAAACAAATTGACCTTCCTCAAAAGGGATATCATTCCTCCCACCTTCTTTGACAGGTAATTGAATAGAAACATTAGCTTCAATCTCAACTTCCTATTCATTCAAGGGGTCAGAGAGAGTGTGAAAAAGCATAATACCATTAGAATCTAAAACATTTTGATTAATCAAGCAAGAAGGGATAGATTCAACATTAGCATATTTTTAAACTTCAATATTAAGCAAAGTATGCTCCACACTATTCTCACACTCAATAAATGAAATAGCAAACATCTTAAAAATAGCTCCGTGATCATGATTTAAAGAAACATCATTGGTAACATTAGGAACCAGGTCATCAATAGTAACAACCAAAAAATTCTCAAAAGTTTGAGATGGATTAGAGGTATTTCCCTCTAAAAGCACCATATTGGGATTAGAAACTTCCTGAACAATCACCCCATTCATTTGATTCAATGAATCCTTCTCTTTATGAAGGTGGGGATGCTTCCAAAAATAATCGTTAATACCATGACCGTGCATCTTGCAAAAAGAACAAAATATAGGTAAATTTTCAAAATCAACTTTTTGGAAATAACCCTTCACCTCTGACCCAATCCATATTTCACTTGGGTGTTTTTTAGAGACATCTGATTCAACCAACACTCGAGCCACATACGGCCTCGACATAGAAGCAGTGGCTTGGTCTGTTTGTAACGGTCGCCCAAAGATAGAGGCCATACCAAAAAGTATTTGATGATTAAAAAAGTGGAGTGTTAAATTAGGAAAGGAAATCCATACCAGGGCAATAGGAGATTCCTCCCTAACATCAAAATTCAGAGTATATTTAAGCAAACACATTTGATAAGCTTGTATATAATAATTATAAGATCTCCTAGCAAATATGTGACTATAATCAAGATCATTTGAAAATTGGATAGCAACATGTCTTAGATCAAGCAAGCCAATGTGAAATGATCCGAAAAGCTTTAGATTAAGAAAAAACTTGCGTATAACATCAAGATTCATATGCCTCATAACAAATTTACCCACTAGAGTCAAAGCATAAGGATCGGCCAACTGCTCAATAACCAAATCCTTAAACAATAGGGCCAGACATCCCTTGAAGAAAGCATGAATAAAATTTAGATTAGGAGAAGTAGATGAAGAACCAGCCAGGACATCTTTGAAAGATCGAGTTTTCCCCTCAAAAAGAGAAGAAGATGTCAGGTTCGATGATGATGGATTTGTCATCGCCCAGCACAAAAAAACTAATGAAACCTCAAAATCAGTGAATGAAATACAACAAAATGAGAAAAGCAAATGAGATTGATCGAAAAACGTGAAGAAAACAAACCAGGAGGGCAAAAAACTAGTACGTGAGAAGGAGCCCTAGAATCATCCAAAAGTAGCCTCGAATGATAAAGAGAGATGTTACGAGTGATCACTCAAGGTTAGTTGATGAAGGATGAAATTTCCCATATACTTGGTAAGGCTTCTATAAGGAAATTAGGGTTTATTGCTTAATAAACCAAAAGAGCTCCAATGATAATGAAACATCATATATAAGATCAAGTCAAAGAAAACATAATATAAATCTTGGGAAATTTTGATACTATTTGAATATATATTTTAAATGATTTATTAAAATATTTTTTTATTTAATTTCCAAAGGTCAATTTAAAGTTTTTGGTATGTATGATAGCGATTTTTTCCTTGATTAAACATTTCATTATGAGTCATTTTCAGTTAATTTCATATTTTTTATTTATATTTATTTACTTTGGACTTATTGAAATTTATTTGTGTTTTTGGGGGGAAATTTTGTTTTGAAAATTAATGAACCTGTTGGATTCAAATAACCATGGAATTAATTCCATGGGTTACTAAGGACCTTCAAAACATCCCTTATAAACTTCAAATCAATTAAATCAATAATTGATTCTTTAATATTTTCTAAAGATGGTTGACCCTAGATACTTAAGGATTTGATCTGGACAATCTAGGTCATAATTCGGGGTGCAATCAATGTCTATCTAACACTCTTTCCTATACCTAACAACCAAAAAGAATTCATATAAAAATGTGTATTAAAAGATTTTCAAAATCCTAAATAAATTTTAACATATAATTTTGGAAATTTACTTCGGGCTAAAGGATGTATCAAATTGACCCAAGAAAAATTAGAGATGTCAAAAACATCCCTAGTTTTCATTACAACATATTTGAACCCCAATTGAATTATTATTTTAAGTAATTAAGTAAAATTCAATCCTCAAATTTTTGGAGATTTCTTAAGCTACATACTAGGATAGACCCTAGGACATATACCATTAGACAAATGATTGGTTGATAAATCCATAGAGGGGTTAAACTCCTAATTTAGTTCATTAAATAAGAAGTTATATATTTTTAATGTTTAAGAATTTTTTGGATTTACATTAAGTTAAATAGGGAAATATATAGTCAACGGCTAACTATGTTGCACTTTTACATGTGGCATCTAATTAGTGATTTAATAAACCATGGGCGCATATGAAACATTTGATATCATCCCATCAATTTGATCAAAGTCAGAGATTTGGGATTTAGTATTCAAAAATACCAGATGGTGAGACCATATTCATATCATAAAATTAAGACCGCCCCATGAAATAGAATTGGATGTATGAATGTGATTTCATATTCAACCTCTCATAGCTTCTCTCAGTTGTTAATATGATTTTAATTGATCCTTAAAATCTATTCATTAGTATTTTTCTAAATTGATCCAGCGGGCTTTATGAAAGTTGAATAACCAATCTAATAGTTAGATAGCCATGAATTGGACATTCACTTCACAATTTCCTGAACCTATATAAACTAGCTTTCGTTTTCATCCATACATCTATATAGTGTGAAATGGAAGGGTTTTTTTCATAATATGAGTTTCCCTAGCTTTATATAATAGTCTTTATTCAGAAGTTGAAGGTTGAAGATTATAGGACTTTATCTTTGATTTTCACCAAATTGAGTTCATTAGAGCTTGCTTATAATTGTACTCATAGGTTACTGGGACTAAGGAAGATGAGGGAATGGAATCTCACTCTTTAGGGAAGATATGGGGATTGGAATTCAAAACCCAACTCCTCTAGAAATAGGGGTATTTATAAGATTGGGAGAATGCATGTGGCCAAAATTTTAGTAGCTAGCTGGTCGAACCAAATAGTTAGCAGGATTCAAATATGGCTAATAGCCTCAAAGAAAATGGTTATGAGGAGTTGGAGGTTCAATTTAATTTATTTTAATCAGATAGATCATATTTAATGCACATGGCCTCCAGTTGATGCTTCCTAATGAATGGTGATCTAAGGTCTCAATTGGGCTGGGGTGGGTTCATGCTGGCTCAAGCCAGGCCAAGACTTCCTTGTGCAAAATTGGTTTGGTCTCAATGAGTTTAAATGGTTTGACCCAAGACGGTCAAGGATTAGAGCTGGTGTTGACCTCATTTTGGTATGAGGTCACTTTTAACTCCTCCCTGAGTTATAGATCCTAGGATTTTCCTAGCTTCTAGCCCTTAGGCCCAATCCAGATCTTAACTCAATATAAAACCTAGAATTTTTAGGCTAAAGTCTTAGGTCCTAAAGCCCTTTCTGGGTGATTTTTTTCCATCACCATGAAACCCAGTCAATAGGCATCTGATTCAGGGTCTGTCAATTGCATATTCATGTGACATGTCTCTAGTGTCAACCCACCAAATTTGAACTCATTTGGAGGACTCTATCCCCATAAACGTAATCCAACTCCAAAAGTTGCAAAACCTTCAAATATTTACAATCAATGCCACTAGCCCCTTTCACCTAGTGCAATTTGACTTTGGAGCCACCTCCAAACCCTTTAATCACCTCTAATACCTTGATATTGATTTTTTGAACAATAGTATACACCTTTCCAGACTCAATTTGTCCCAGAATTGACTCAGAGCCAAAATGACCAAGATGCCCTTCAAGGGGATTTTTTTTTTACTTTTGGCCTAAATTTAATTTGATTTGACAATCAATCTTTGAAATCTTTCTCAGGTGTTTCTAATTGACCTTTGGAACCCCTTGGACTCAATTCCAACCATGGGTCAACTTGGTTGACCAAGCCAACCCATTTTGACCTTAAGGCCTCCCCCCTAAGGGTCTAAATGGTCATTTTGATCTAAATGTCCTTCCCACACTTTGATGCCTCATTCATTAGACTCATATGATCAAATGGATCTCAAGGGACCCAACTCCTTGCCCTAGGTCAACTTGGTTGACCAAGTCAACCAAGTTGACCAAATGACCCATACACCTTATTCCACCTAACCTATTTGACCAAGATAATTCCAATTCCATTTGAACCCAAGGGGTGACTCCTTGGGCATCCAAGAGACCCAAGCCTTGGGCTCACTTGGGTTAGCCTTCTGGCTTGACCCAAGTGATTAAAGAGAGGCCCCCTTTAAACCATCTCTCAAACTTAATCAAATTGAATCCAAATCAAGGTTTCATTGGGTCCCCCTCAACCCAATGCACCTCCCTTGACTAGCCCAGCCTTTGGGTCCACTTGGGTCAAGAGTTAGGCTAATATAAAGTGGCCAAAACCACATGGGATTGAGCCAATTCTTACCCTAATTCAAATTAAACTTGATCAACACCTCTATTAGGTGACTCTAGGTCCAATACACTTTCTCCAGCCATCTCATGCCTTGGGTTGACTTGGGTTAAGTTTTGGGCTAGCTCAAAGTAGCCAAAACCATATGAACCCGAGCCATCTTTGAACCCAGGTCAAACTGAACCCAATTGCCATTTGCATTTGGTGGACCAGATCAAGACCCTTCTCCCACATCAAGCACAGGGTCTGGTCCAACCTGGGTCGAGCCCAATTCGACCCAAACCGAGCAGGTTTGGGTCCAACATAGCCACCCGACCAAATTGGACCATCCCAGGCCCAATTGAGCTAACCCTATACTCCAGTACGTCCCAATTATCCCTTCCAGGTCAACTTGACCCAAAACCCGGCCGGCGGCAGTCGGAATAATGGAGAACAAGCTCCTGTGGTCCCCCCAGCCGATCCTGACCCAAAGCCTTCCAAAGGCTGTGGCTTGCCAGCTTGAGGCTGACAAGCTCTCTGGAATGATGTCCCCTTCCACCTGGTGTCAATCCGAAGCTCCTCCAATTCAATCCCGACCGTCCAAGCTCGTGGGAGGTGAATGAATAGGGTCGTGCTCCCCAGAGGAATTCAATCGATCCCAAGCATTCAAAAACATTCCCTAGAGCTCCTTCATCTTCCTAGTGTCTTCCCTCAGCTTCCCAAGCTATTCTGTCGATCCGTTCGAGCGAGTTCCAGCAAAATCTCTCTGTGTCCCGCTCGAACTCGTACCTTTGGCCATCCTCCGGTCCCGACATCTGAAGGAGATCTGCTCACCTTCATCCCCTGAAGCTTCCGGATAAAGAGGCTCATCCGTTGAGACCTTTTCTGTGATAATCTCTCAATCCCAAGCTCCCTAGCAAGGTAGTCTGGTCAAGTGTCAAGGGAACTTTTACCCCAGTGGATCTCCACCATTGGATTGAAAGTTCCCTCTCCCCTGATCCTCTCTGTGAAATTACATCAAAATTCGCCAGCGGGATCACCCGAATCACGCCGGGGAAGCTTCACGGTCTCGGGTTCGAGCTGGAGGTTGAAGATGAAATCCAGACCGTTGATTTCAATCAACAGTGCAGATTAGATCCCGCGGTCTCGGAGCGCCATTAATCTTAACCGTCTGATCTTTCATCCGATGGATACGGTTAATCCGACCGTTTCCCAGTCATGGCCAATGATTGCCCCGCCAATTACGGTGTGCCGCGTGTAAAGCATCGGCTGACTGTGTAATGGTTGGATTTAATTTTATAGAGATTTCATGGGATCTTCAAAAATCAATATCTCACTACACACTTGACCAAATTAGGTGATCTTAGGCTCGTTGGAAAGGTCTTAATGAGACCTACAAAAGTCCTATGGTTCCAGGTCCTGATTGCATATGTGTTGGATTTAATTTTAGTATTAGTATTATCTCAATTATTGCATTTATTGTTTCTATTTAATTTTTTAGGACCAGGAATTTTGGGAGAATCAATTTGGACATGTTCCTGACAAGCCCAAATTTTATCTACTCTGTTTGAAATGTTTAAGGGCATCATTCCCTAATTTTGAATTCAAGGGTCATAGGTTGACCCTTAAATTCATAATGGGACTATAATCTTTCCAATGAGAATTAGGATTTAATTTTGTGTGTGCTGGTGATGTGTACTATAGGGAGTTTAGATCCAGTGATTTTGCCCCAATCCAAGCTTAGGATAGCTCCCTTGGATTTTCTTAAGGTGACTTAGAGATCACCTTAGGTGGCTTAGTTAGCCACCTTAGAAGATTCCAATTGGGCCCAAATTTAGTGTGTTTATGCCTTGGGATTAGGTGATCCCTTGGTTTAAATCTTATCAAGTTTGGGGCCCATTTGGTCCACCAAATAGGAGCCATAGTACTCCCCCCTTAGAATCACCCTTTGGCCTTAATAAATTTCTAATAAACCAAGATTAATTAAAAAAATTACCTAAAATACTTCTAACTGACCTTAATTCAACCCTTATCTAGTGAAAATTAAAGTCCCCTTAATTTGACATTAAAATCCACTTTAATTTAATTTTTAGTCAAAACCAATGTTTAATCATTTTAATTAATTAAAAATCCCAAAAATTCTTTAAACACTTGCTGATCACCCCTTAGATCATTTCTAATATTTGGGGTTGATTTCAAGATGTTTAGGACTCATTTGGCCTCAAATCACTAAAAAGGACCCTTAATGGAAACAATTAAATAATTCCAATAAATACCTAAATTTTCAAAATTCATTAGTAATTGTAGAAAATTCCAAATCAATCAAACTCAAAAGCTAATGACTCTAATTAAAATCTAGTATTTTCTAAAAATATCAAACCCCCAATATGTGGTCAAAGTCAAAAGGTCAACATTTTAGTCAACTCAGGTCAAAATCGGGTTAAAATTTTTAAAACTCATAACTTTTTGTAGAAAACTCCAAATTGAATGTACCACAATTCTAACAACTCATAATAAAGTCTAGTATTTATTAAAAATCTGAAACTATCAAATTTCTCTCTAATTCTAAAAATCAAAATTTGACCCCTTAGTCAGTATATCTAGATAACTCCCAAAATCCACTCTCTTAAACTCCAGTTTTTTTTAGTAGGTTAATCAAATTCTCAACCAATGCTTTAAAATTAGTAACCAACTCCTTTCATATTATTTCACTCCTTAATTCCAACCAATTTAAACTAACCTAATCAACTCCGATTACTACTGCGTAACCCAGGCCTACGAGGCTATTAGCTTAGCCCCAAGGAAAGTGAAATAAACTTTAGGGCCTCGGTGTGAAACAAAGGTAGTAATCAATTAACCCATAAAATATCTTTAACTAAAATTCTTAATATATTATTATTTAAACCTTAACCTAAATCCCCCTTTTAAGCCTTAACAAACTAAGAATTTTAGATAAGTTTAACTAATCACCCACTTTAGGATCTACCCCAGCCACACGATCTTTTACACACACTTTAGATGGTTTGTTAGGAAAACCAACTCTAGATCTAGGTTAGGCCGGTGTTTACTTTACTATTGTGTGCAAATTTTTTTTGTGATTTTACTGCATGTTGTGGATGGAATTGCTTTGTTGTGTCTGTTTACTTTTTCTGTACTCTGTGGTTGATTGATGTATTTGGTGATTAGATTACCCTTAGGATAGGTACAATCTGGAAGTTCATGCAGTTTTCTGCAGGTGGCCATGCTCATGCAGGGCAATAAAGAAAAGGGGCTAAATTAATAAAAAAATTCTATTGTTATAAATGCTTGCACAGGTGCTTCAGCTGCTAAAGCCCCCAAATAAAAAGAGCGTGGCCAGTGTGTTTACTTACTTTTCTGCACATATATAATTGCTTGGGAATAAATATTTTGATTCATTAACTTCTTAGGATAACCCTGCAAGAGAGTCTAGATTTTTTTCATTTTTATATAAATGTAATTTGTACAAGTGTCAAGTGTTGTGAAAGTGGAGATTTGAATTGGATTCCAAAGAGAAAAGGAAACCCCTTAGGGGAGTAGCCCTTTTCTATTTGGAGATCTAAATTTGGATCACTTTTTTCCTACCCAAAGAGGAAAGAGTGGCCTTCCTCTCAAAGGAAGTGCCTCTTATCCATTTCGGTAGTCTACTACGAAGAATCCAAGGAGCCCGAAGGAGATGAACTTGAAGGAGAACAAGATTGAAGAATTGAAGACAGAAAGTATCCCATTCAAAACCATTTGCGTCACTACTAGGTTTAGAATCCGGGTTGTTGTCAGTGGTGACAGGCCACTTTACTTTCCACAAAATTCTACTTTGTAATAAGCAAGACAACTTTGCCTATGGACTTTTATTGATTAATTCATTTATATTTAATATTTTTGATGTGATTGCCTTTAGGGTTGCCTACTTTTCTTAATTTTTTTTTTGCATTTGTGTGTCACTTTTTTTTTCACCTGGATACGTTAGACTCATAAGAGTGTGAAAATTTTTATACTCATAATCTTAAAGTTTAAAATTTAGTGAGTCTAAATAATAAAGAAAGATAACGAATCTAGGGAATTAGCAGGGGACCGAGCTTGGGGTCGCATGCATATTTCTGCACTTCTTCTTTCCTTGCTTTAGACCCTTTCCCACTTGCGGGTAAAGTCCGGATAGTCTGACCTATGAGGACGAGGTGCCGGACATGGGGAAGTCCAGTCTTCTAAAAAATTATTTTCTAAGCCTGTTTTTAACTTTCAAGCATACTTGGTTTGAGGTTGTTAACTAGCATGCATTTCATTAAAAATAAATTAAAAGAGTTAAAATTTTAATTGTATTAGTCCTAGAATTTTTGCACCCAGCATAAGTCAAAGGGGCCAATTAGAAAAATCTCTAGATATCGGCCCCAACTCTCCAAAACTTTAAATAAAATGTCCCTATCACTCTTTCATAAAAGACCGGATTCATCTATTTTAAATCGATTAGGTGGTTAGTTGGCTCCCCAATCTAGGCCGGGATAAGTCCAGGATCTGCACTCAATTAGTTAGGTTCGGACAACTATGGTCCGGTGTCCAAATTAAATTTAAGATCTGGGGCATATCTTTGATTTTGAGACCCTAAACTTCGAGAATATAATCCAAAATTTCTAATAAAATGCTCAACTCTAATTAAATATTCTTTCAATCTTAAAATGTAAAGCCCAACACTTAGATTAAGTTGGGACACTTCCGGATGGTTCCGGAATCTCGAAGTGTCCCCTACATTTCTTCCCCTGACTCTGTTAATAACTGCTCAATCTTGATCCATTCCCTTTTGAGTTTCCAAAGTTCCTGTCTTTTTGACATCACTCCATACGATGTAATTAACTACGAGGGATTACACTCGTAGGAGATTTAGAACCACATATTCACCTGATTTCAAAAAAATTGATTTTTTTAAAATTTGTATTGGCTTCCTTTGGGAAAGATCAAAGAATGATCATTATTATCAAATTCAAAGAATTATCATCGAATGGCATTTTATCCCTTTAAGGAGATTCACTTTTCTTTGATAAGGCTTTGGATGGAAAATCAATGATCACACTTCTTGAATATCGTAGCTGGAAATTCAGTAGAACCTCATTTTGACCCTTTTGGTCCATATGAAGTTCTCTTTAGTATCCGGTTATGATATTTAAGATGAATTTCATAATTCTAAATCTGAACGTCGTTATGAAATTTTATTTTCACCTTCCGAGGTGATATACTCTTTCTAACGGGATGATTCGATTTTATAATTGGAATTTAAATTTTAACTCCGTAAGAAAACCAATATTTTCAAAACATGTTTTCAAAACTCCACCAACAAAAAAATGACACGCCTCGTGGGACTAAATCTCTCTCTCCATCTTTAATAGTAACAAAATTTTATCTCATCGGTAGTCTTAACTACCTTTCTTCCATTTGTCCCTCTACCCATTTCTCTCTTGGGTGAGTGTGGCCAACATCTAAAATAACTTGTATGATAAAAAGAGAGGTCCTACCTCCAATTTCCTTTTGATACTAACTGTCTGTTCAGATTTTGAGCTTCTGCCCCCGGGTCAACCGTTGAGGTGACAGTGTCAAATCAGATCTTTGGGATATCCTTTTCAATCTTATGAATTTATAATTAATAATTTTTTATATAATATAAAAATTCTTAAGATTGCAAAGAATTTGAAGACCCTAATTTTGGTATTTGTAAATACCCTAGCCTTAACCCCCTCGCTTCCCTTTTTGATCCTTAGAAGTGGGGAGGGTCAAGCTGTTTACTTTACTTGAGTTTTCTCACAGTTCCATAAGCCTTCGGGCAAGGGGAAACTCTGCCCATTGTGTTTTGGAATTGGTGAGAAAACCACTTTAAATATCACAAAATTCAAATTTCCTTTTAAAACTTTCTCCAAATTTCAAGTCATCACATGCTACCCCATAGGATCCCTCTATGGGCTAACATGTGTTACAAAATCTAAATCTCCTCTGGCACATGCATAGTCTCTTTGTCCCACTAGTGTGTGTTGGGTGATATTTTCTACCACTTAACATGTACTGGAAGGGGAGTTGAGATTATATTATGAGCTTTAATTTTTCAAAATTTTTCTCTTCTAAAAGAAATCTAATTCCAATCCCCTCTTTAATTTTCAAAAAATTTCAAATGGCTAGCAAATTAATTTTCTCCTTCGACCGAGAGCTGTCCTTAACAGTGAATGACAAGGGAAACACTATCATGTTTTGGATGGGAATCAATACCCTTGAGTTCTCCATGGACGGATACCAGATAGTTAGTTTGGATGCCAGTAAGGAAGTTCCCCCAGTGGTTGAGTTGATTGTGGGATCTGCACCTGCCTTGTTAGTAGTCAGTGATGAGAAGAAACAATCTAAACTAGTTGTTGAGGTTCCCACTGAAGTTAAATCTATTTTTGAGGAAGGATCCAATTTTGGGCTTACCTTTACCACTAAGAACCAGAAAAAGAACTATCTGAGGAGACTTAGGAAGAGGATCTCTAAGGCTCAGAGAATTATACCTTTTAAGACTTTAGACCGAGTAGAGCCTGAGGCTACTAAGGAGCTACCTATTCCTGCTTCCTCTCCTCTCCTTAAGGGGAGTTGCTTCTACCCCCTCGCTGCTGCTCAGGGGGAGGAGAGGGCAGCTAAGATAGCCCGCTCCCCACCATGCCCTGTTCACTACTCAATCAAGAGGACTCCAAAAGAAAAATACCTCCAGAGGATAAGGATATTAAGGAACATAATCCACACTTGTGCTGCAAAGTCTGGGCAGACTAAGGAGGAGTATGTAAAATAGTTAAAGGGAGTCATCTACCTTAGCTTCCAGAAGGAGACATTGGAAGAAGAAGTTTCTGAGGCAAAGAACTTAACCCCTCAACCTGTCAGAAAGAACAAGTAGTATGTCAAACAACCTGTCACCTCAGTACTAGTTGATGGGTATCATTGGGTGCCACGCCTTCCATCTTCTAAAATTGAAGGTATTGTGTTGATTGGGTCTGAGAGAGACCACCATTCTGTTGGTAGCCCCCAGTACCCCCTCCTAAGCTTGTAAAGTTGGCCTCAGTGATTATTCAGCCAAAGGAGACTGAAATTCGAAGACCTGTAGATGTTAAGAACAAAAGGCATAAGTCCCCTGAGCAGAAATTTGTGCCCAAAAGAACTAAGTTGGAGAACTTACCATCACCTTCCAAAACTTCTAAGTTCATTCTTCAACTCTAACGAGTTCCAGTCACTCCTCCTCCAATATCAGTTGATCAAATTGATGTTTTTGTCAATACTCTAGATATCACAATCAATAGTGTCCCTTACGCCAGTTTAGTTCAAGATCCAATCACCACCACCACTACTACCCTAGTTGATGAGCTCCAAGATCTGAGTGTCGTTCCTAGGCTCCCTAGTTAGGTGTCTGAGGACCTTACCTTGCCAGATGTAGGAGCCATCTCTTTACAAGCTCCTACTTCACCCCCCGAGGTATATGTCCCTAACCCCATAGAGGATGCCACTCTTCTGACTGCCAGTTCTAGGATAGTCCAAGAGGAGAGAACTGATCAGGATCTAGAGATGAAAGATGAACCAATTCCGGAGCCTCAGCCGGATCCTAATCCAAAGCTTACACAAATCATCTCCATATTGGATTCTGAAAAACTGTTTGACATGGCTGAGTATAAAGGATACTTGCCCCTCGATCCCAAGTCAATTAGGGATAGACCGGTCGAGGAGGTAGTACAAGAGATAAGGAACATTCTGTTGAATAGAGAAGGAATGGCCTCTTTTGACCCAGATCTGGATGATCTCCTCGAAGATGAATATGATTATGTTGGTAGCATATGTATGGTTGAAACCAGAGGGTCTAATAAAGAAGCTTAACCCTGCAAGCATCGACCCGTTAGAGATGAAGATTCACCTACTATCCAGTTAGATTCAGATGAGTCAATAAAAGCTAGAGATGAAGAGCATATAAGAAACTTTGAGACTCAGCTAGTAGGCATGATGTCACAAGTTAAGGAAATGCAAGAAAGGTTTGATAAATCACAACAAGAGTCCCTTAAAATCCAGTAATCAGCTCGAAAGATCACAGAAAAAGCTAAACGGGTAGAATCTAGTTCCAACTCCCTCGAGTCAGCACCTGTGATCCTTCCTTACCCACCAGAAGCACCTTCAGTTCAGCCCATAGTTTCCACCGCCCCTCCAATTCCACCTTAGAAAGACATTAAACAACTGATTGAGGACCAAGTAAGTGAGGCCTTAGCTCTTTCACAAGGGACTGCGTCTATTCCAAAGGGTAGACCCTACCCCGAGGCGTATGACTCAGTCTCTTATCCAAAGGGTTTTATGCCACCGTCATTTAAAATTTTCAACAGAGTCGAAAACCTGAGACATCATCTGGCCCACTTCTGAGCAAGCTGTTGCAATGCAGGAGGGTTAGATGCTCTACTTTTTTGTTAATTTGTAAGTAGTCTGTCCAACATTTCTTTTGAGTGGTACGCCAATCTTCCCAACGGTTCAGTAAGAACCTTTTGCGATCTAGAAAATCTTTTTCTAAAGAGATTTTCTGGAGCGCAATAATGCACCACTATGGGCGATCTTGTTGTTGAAAAGCAAAAGCCAGAAGAGTCTCTGGTTGAATACATCTTGAGGTGGCGAAATCTCTCGATGAAGTGTGAACCCCAGTTGCAAGAGCAATACGCCAATTCATCTAAAGAATATTCATGGCCCGAATGCTTTTCTCCTGAAGGGTTTCACTATTAAAACTTTTGAAAAACTTCTCAACATGGCTAGATATTTGCAGGAAGAGGCTCCTAGGATGCCATTCTTATAAGAGGTTAAAACTTTTGAGAAGAAAGCTATGGTCTCAGCGGTTGACAAGGGGAAGAGGCCAGTGGTTAGTCAGCCTAGCGCTCCACCTCCACAACAGCCACCTCAGAAGCAGCCCTTTCAGATAATTCCTCAGCATACTAGAGATCATGCCATCATCCCTTTTAGAGAGAGATTGGAAACACCTTATCCATTTAAAAGGGATTCAGTTAAAAGGATTTTCAAGAGTTTGTTAAAGAAGCCAGATTTCCAGTTACCAGAGGATAAGAGACCAGTGGATGAAAGTAAGAAAGAGGATCCTAAATACTGCCCGTACCACCGAATCCTCAGTCATCCACTCGAGGATTATGTTGTGTTCAAAGATTGGCTCGAGAGGACCTACATTCAAGGTAATATTATAATTCCTAAGGAGTATTTAGTGGATCCAGAAAAGGCCTCAATCAAAACTATCTCTAGTAATCTTCTTAACTCTTCTCTTTAAGTCTAAGATGGTTGGGACATTGCTCTGTCTCGGGCATTTAAAAAGTCGATTAACAAATCTTTTCATCTTTCTCAACAGCTAACTATGACAGCCCAGGGCCCGGTGTGGGAAGTTGACCTGGACGCTTCGCGAAAGGATGTTGAGCCACTTCCCTCTCTAGTAGTCGTAGGAACTACTGTGAAATATGTAAAATAAAAGAGAGATGAATTTGTAGAGAGGAAGTGTGTTGATGTGAGATGTATTAGAGTGGCGGATGGGGGTGTAAAAACCCTTTCCCCTCTCTTGTTATATGACTTTTACTTTGCCCCATCAAAGGCAAAGGGTCAAAAGATGAATAAAAAATATCCTTCTACCTCTATCTAGATGATTAGCCATAAGTCTGAAGTGCAATCTGATGATTATTTTATTTTAAATCAAAATTCTGTTGAAGTAAATCTCAATCTCAAACAAACCGACCCTCCCGAGTCGACCACTCAAGAAGATGTTGAATGTGAAACCTTATCAGAGAGTGATTTCTCCCAGTTTAACTTTCAGAGAAGTCCTATCAAGATAGAGTTTTTAGATTATGACTCTCTTTCGGGAAATAACGATCCGTTGCCCACGGTGAGTGTAGACACTGCTCTAGTTTGCCCGCTCGTGGTGGTAAAGTCTTACCCCCTAGGCTTCCCCCATAAGAGAAAGGCAAGCAATCCATATTCAAAGATCTAAACCCAAACTCCCCTCAAAAATTTGATTTCCCTTTAATTCCTCCAAGTTTCGAGTCTGTCATTCCTAAAGTTGATTATAATGTCCTTGCCCATCTTAGGAAGTTTCCAACACAATTAATTATTTATGATGCCCACATTCTTTCCAAAGAAATGAGCGAGTCTTTAATCAAGGCACTTCTCAACCCTGAGATTTGCCTAGCCCAATTGGCTTCAACTTCAAAAGATGAGGCACTTTACTTTAAAGAGGTCCCTAGAGTTACTTTTTTAGATGAAGACTTACTCTTAGGAATTGCCGACCATAATCGACCCCTTTACATTACTTTAGATGTGGGAAATTTCAAGTAATCAAGAGTCCTCGTTGATCCAGGTGCATCGATCAACGTAATGAACATAAAGACACTCGCTTACCTCAGAGTTGATACTAGCAAGCTTTCAACTGATAAGTTGGTGCTCCATGGGTTCAACGAGAAAGTCGAGAGAGCTTTAGATTCAATCACTTTCCTCTTAGAGATAAGAGAGTTGAAAATTGAAGCTAAATTTCATATAATTGATACGGCAACGTCATTTAACGTACTCCTAGGTAGACCTTAGATCCACGAATATAGAATGGTTCCATCTACCCTATACCAATGCGTAAAGTATCAATGAGATGGCATTGAACATGTGATTAAGGGTGAATTAACTCGAAGGATAAAAGTGATGAGCCTGAATTAATAATGTATGAAAAGCTTAGTAGGAGGATTGAGGCCCATTCCCTAACCCCACTGTCAGCTGGCAAGATTGTCGGGTTAGAGGTCAAAGTGGCCCCCAACCTGAACGGTTAAGTAAGGAAAGTCTAGAAATTCTTTCCTAGCCCCTCCTCCGCAAGGGATGAAGGTGATGTAACTCTTGAGGAGGTAGATTTTAATGAATTAATGGAATTACCTTTCGGCTACTTCTCTGTCTGTGTGAAAAATACTTTTTCCAAAGGTCCTGTGCCGTATCGATGGACTAAGGGTCAAGCCATATACCATGAAAATATTTGGCAACCCAAGATCAAGAAAAATCCAATGGCTGGTATCGGCTTTGGAACAGTTAGTTCATTTGATGATGATGAATACTGCTTAATGATAACTTATCATCTTGAATCTTCAAATGTCCATATGGATCCCATCTGTCCTTTGGATGGGCTCTGTTTGTAGACTTTAGACAATCCCGATGAACTTCAAGTTTGGGATGCACCCCCTCGAATTCGAAGAGGAAATTAAATCAACGGTCGACGAGTTAGAGAAATTAACCTAGGAACTGACGATGACCCCCGTCCTACTTTCATAAGTACTTTAGTGAACGAGAGTGAGAGTCAAGATTTAATTCAATTATTATCTAAGTTCAGGGATTTCTTTGCCTAGGTATACGATGAAATGTCAGGTATGTCCGCTGAGGAAGCGGTCCACAGACTTGGAGTTCGGCATGATGCAATTCCTATTAAACAAGCTCCTCGGCGTATGCGCCTAGAGATTGAGCAACAAGTCATTTTCGAAGTTAAAAAATTGGCCGAAGTCGGGTTCATCCGAGAGGAACAATACCCCTCTTGAGTGGCCAGCATCGTGCCAGTTTGAAAGAAAAACGGTCAGATTTGAATTTGTGTTGACTATAGGGATTTGAATAAGGGATGTCCTAAAGATGAGTTCCCTCTACCTATATCATAACTTATGGTGGACATTGCCTCCTCGCATGTTATTTCTTCCTTTATGAATGGCTCATTTGGTTATAACTAAATCAAGATGGCCCCTGAAGATGAGAGAAATACTGGATTTAGAATTCCTATAGGGATCTTTTGTTATAAGGTGACGCCATTTTGGCCTGAAGAATGATGGTCAACCTACCAACGGGCCATGACTCATATCTTTGATGACTTAATCAACAATCAAGTGGAGTTATACATTGATGACTTAGTTGTCAAGATTAAGGTCAAAGAGGCTCACCTATATTACTTAAGTGTTGTATTTGAACAATTGTGTCGCTACGATTTAAAAATGAACCCCTTGAAATGCGCCTTTGGCATCACTTCAGGAAAATTCTTAGGATTCGTAGTGAGGCACCGAGGAATTGAGATCGACCCTGCTAAAATTGAAGCCATCTTAGATATGCCATCTCCTAAGAGTATACTCAATTAAGTTCTCTACAAGGTAGATTGGCATATAAAAAGAGGTTTATTTCTAATCTTTCTGGGAGATGCCAACCCTTTTCAACCATTGCGAAGAAAGATACTAAATTCGTATGGGACAAGAAGTGTCAGAATGCCTTTGATAACATCAAATAATACCTTTCCAATCTGCCAGTTCTAGCCGCTCCGATTTCAGGAAAACCGTTGATCCTCTATACTTCAGCCTTAGATGAATCCTTAAGCGCCCTGTTAGCTCAAGTCAACGACAAAGGAAAAGAGAATGCTCTCTACTACCTTAGCCGAAGACTTCTCCCTACTGAAATTTGATACCCACCAATTGAGCATTGCCTTGCTTTAGTTTTTGCGGCCCAAAAGCTGAGGCATTACATGCTTTTCCTTTCGATCAGTTTGATTTCTAAAGTTAATCCTTTGGAGTATCTTATGACCCGACCGACATTATCAGGACGTTTGGCTCGTTGGTCTATGATACTACTCCAATTTGAGATTACTTTCATCCCCCTCCGTGCTGTAAAAGGACAGGCCGTTGCCGACTTCCTGGAGGCACACCCGCTGCCGGCAGATTCTCCTTTGAATGATGACTTACCAGATGAACAAGTCATGAGTTTGAGGAAATCTGGAGAAGCCATTTGGGAATTATATTTTGATGGTGTAGTGTCCTTTCGCCGGGATGCAACCCAACAATCTATAATCCCTAGAAAGGTACGGGTCGGCTTAATTTTTATAATGCCGGAGAGAGGGATGATGCACTTTTTCTACCATTTGTTGGAGCCTTGCAAGAATAACGAGGCTGAATATGAAGCTATGATAATCGATTTGAAACTTGCAATTTTGATGGAGATTAAAGCGATTAAGATCTTTGGTGACTCTCAATTGGTAATTAATCAAGTTGCAGGAACCTATAAGGTCTTGAATCCTAATCTTTCAAAATACCACAAGTACACCCTTCACTTGCTCGAACAAATTCTTACCATGATTCTGTATAGGGTACCCCGTGGAAGCAATTCTTCAGTAGATGCCTTAGCAAAACTTGCAAAGGAATTCACATGCCAAGAGTAAGATTCAATCCCTATAGAGATTCAGGGTCACAAAGCCCTCTCTCCTATAGATTTAGAATATATCAGTAAGAAACCTCTCCAAATCCTTTCTACCTATTCGACGCCTGAAGAAGAAGGTGATTGGAGACAACCTTTAATTGACTACCTTTAAGAGGGAAAACTTCCCCACGATAAATCTCTCTCCAATCAGAATAAGAAATGTGCCCTATCTTATGCACAAATCAACAATTCATTGTACTGTCGATCATTCGATCAAATGTGGCTACGTTTCTTGGACAAATGGGAAGCCCTGAAGATCGTTACTGAGGTCCATTCAGGACTATACAGTGCACATCAATCGGGTCCAAAGATGAAATTGAAAATTAAAAGACTTGGGTACTATTGGCCTACAATGATTGATGATTAAATGAATATTGCAAAGCGCTGTCATCAATGTCAGGTCCATGGTGTGGTTCTACATCAGTCGCCTAATATGTTGCACCCTACGATAGCTTCGTGGCCCTTCGAAAGTTGGGGCACAGATGTTATCGGGCCGATTGACCCCCCTTCTTCGAGAGGTCATTATTTCATATTAGCTGCTACTGATTACTTTTCAAAGTGGGCGAAAGCAATTTCCCTACGTAATGTAACATCCCACCATGTGTTAAAGTTCTTTCATGATCATATCGTATATCTATTCGGCATACCCCGCAGAATCATATCTGATAATGGGTCTGCATTCAAGTCTACAAAAATCAATAGTTTTGTAAGACGCCATAACATTGATTGGAGATACTCGACGATCTATTACCCCCGAGAAAATGAATTAGCTGAGGCCTTCAATAAAACATTGGTGCAAATCATTAAAAACACCCTTAATGATAACAAGCGGCAATAGGATGAGTGGTTGGTGGAAGCTCTATGGGCCTACCGCACCACTTGTAGAACCCAAACCCAATCCACTCTATTTGCACTAGTGTATGGATTTGAGGCCGTCTTACCCTTAGAGATACAAATCCCTTCACTCAGAATTATAATTCAGAATCAAATCACGAATGAACAAAATGCAAAACTGCGGTTGGAAGAACTTGAAGGCCTTGAAGAGCGACGTCTCCAAGCTCAAAAAAGTCTAGAGTGGTATAAATATTGAATGGTTCAAGCTCATGACAAGTTAGTGCGACCTAGGACCTTCCAAGTAGGAGACTTGGTATTGGTCCTTCGGAGGCTGATCTTAGCCCCCAAAAAGTTGGGAGGTAAGTTTGAACCAATTTGGGAAGCACCCTTCGTTGTAGCGACTGTCTACGAAGGAGGCTCGTATTAGCTAGTGGATTGTAAAGGAAATCACCCGATGTTACCTGTTAATGGGCGTTTCCTTATGAAGAACTATGCTTGATGTAGCTCATTTTGTCAAATCAATAAAATTTTCCTTTTCTTTGACTTGCAATTTTGATTTAGTTATATATGCTTTCTTATACTTTCTTGATACTTCTGTCTTTTCCTTAAGATTAGGTCCTTCCTTTTCTTAGGATTAGACTCACTAGTGGTGGAGTACGCCCTTCGTGGCACCATCCTAGTTTGCCGGTTTTGATCCTCTATACGAAGCAAGTTTCCTCCCCGCATGACTATCCTAGTTAATTTGTCTATTAGGAGTAAGTCTTCTATCAGCATCCTATAGACCTAAGGTTGGGTGATGCCCTTCCTTAGACCCAAGGTTAGGCGATGCCTACCTTGGTTTCCGAGTTGATTCTGTCTATTATGAGTAAGTCTTCTATCAACATCCTATTGACCTAAGATTGGGTGATGCCCTTCCTTAAATCCAAGGTTAGGTCATGCCTACCTTGGTTTCCTAGTTATTATGTCTATTAGGAATAAGTATTCTATCAGCATCCCATAGACCTAACGTTGGGTGATGCCCTTCCTTAGACCCAAGGTTAGGTGATGCCTACCTTGGTTTTCCAGTTAATCTGTCTATTAGGAGTAAGTCCTTAATCAGCATCCTATAGACCTAAGGTTGGGTGATGCCCTTCCTTAGACCCAAGGTTAGGTGATGCCTATCTTGGTTTCCCAGTTAAATTGTCTATTAGGAGTAAGTCTTCTATCAGCATCCTATAGACCTAAGGTTGGGTGATGCCCTTCCTTATACCCAAGGTTAGGTGATGCCTACCTTAGTTTCCTAATTAATCTGTCTATTAAAAGTAAATCTTCTATCAACATCCTATAGACCTAAGGTTGGGTGATGGCCTTCCTTAGACCCAAGGTTAAGTGATGCCTACCTTAGTTTCCCAATTAATCTTTCTATTAGGAGTATGTCTTCTATCAGCATCCTATAGACCTAAGGTTGGGTGATGTCCTTCCTTAGACCCCAGGTTAGGTGATACCTACCATAGTTTCCCAGTTGATTGTGTCTATTAGGAGTAAGTCTTCTATCAGCATCCTATAGATCTAAGGTTAGGTGATAACCTTCCTTAGACCCAAGGTTAAGTGATGCCTACCTTGGTTTCTCAGTTGATTCTATCTATTAGGAGTACGTCTTCTATCAACATCCTGTAGACCTAAGATTGGGTGATGCCCTTCCTTAGACCCAAGGTTAGGTGATGCCTACTTTGGTTTCCTAGTTAATCTGTCTAATAGGAGTAAGTCTTTATCAGTATCCTATAGACCTAAGGTTGGGTGAAACCCTGTTTGAATAGTTGCTATTT
>NW_021318955.1:408993-418135 GCF_001605985.2 Dendrobium catenatum | reverse complement strand
GTTCTTAACCCAAGGTTAGGTGATGCCTACCTTGGGTTTCCTAGTTAATCTGCAATAGGAGTAAGTTCTTTATCAGCATCCTATTAGACCTAAGGTGGGTGAAACCCTTCCTTAACCCAAGGTTAGGTGATGCTCTTTTGTTTCCCAGTTGATTCTGTCTATTAGGAGTAGTAATCTTCTATCAGCATCTTATAGAACCTAAGTTTGGGTTGATCGCCTCTTCTTAGGCCTAGAGTTAGGGTGATGCCTACCTAGATTTCCCACTTGATTCTATCTACTAGGAGTAAGTCTTCTATCAGCGTCCTGTAGACTTTAGGTTGGTGGATTCCCTTCCTTACACTCAAGATTCCATTCAAAGTTATCATTCGGTCAATGCCAATACAGACATAGTAGAGTTCCTTCTACTATCGCATATTGGGGGTCCATTTATTACCTCATTTTTGTATGAGGTTACTTTTAACTCCTCCCTTAGTTTTAGATCCTAGGGATTTTCATAGCTCCTAGCCTAGGGCCCAGTCCAGATCTTAACTCAATCCAAAAAAGAATTTTTAGGCTAAAAGACTTAGTCTAAATCCCTTTCTGGGTGATTTTTTCCATCAGTCTTGAAACCCAATCAATTGGCAATTTGATTCAGGTCTATCAATTGCATATTGATGTGACACGTCTCTAGTGTCAACCCTCCAATTTGAGCTTATTTGAAGGACTCTAACTCCATAAACTTAATCCGCTCCAAAGGTTGCAAAACTTCAAAATATTTACAATTCATACCACTGGACCCTTCAGCTAGTGGAATTTGACTTTGGAGCCCCTCCAAACCCTTTGATCACCTCTAATATCTTGAAACTCTGTGGTTGAAAAATATTTTTCTACTAACTTTAAAAGAAAATTTTATTTCGGTTCAACTTTATTATTAAGAGGGTTTAAAATTTTAAAAACTACCAATTCACCCCCCTCTTGGTAGCCTTGGGACATTTACTTAGGCTTAACAACCTAATTACTGGACTCAACAAACCCTTCCTTAAACCCAAGGTTAGGTGATGCCTACATTGGTTTCCCAGTTGATTATGTCTATTAGGAGTAAGTCTTCTATCAGCATCCTATAGACCTAAGGTTGGGTGACGCCCTTCCTTAGGCCTAAGGTTAGGTGATGCCTACCTAGATTTCCAACTTCATTCTATCTACTAGGAGTAAGTCTTCTATCAGCATCCTGTAGACTTTAGGTTGGGTGATTCCCTTCCTTACACTCTCAAGATTCCATTCAAAGTTATCATTCGGTCAATGCCAATGCACATAGTAGAAGTTCCTTCTACTATGCACATTAGGGGTCCATTTATTGACCTCATTTTTGTATGAGGTTACTTTTAACTCCTCCCTGAGTTTTAGATCCTAGGATTTTCATAGCTCTTAGCCCTTAGGCCCAGTCTAGATCTTAACTCAATCCAAACAAAGAATTTTTAGGCTAAAGACTTAGGTCCTAAATCCCTTTCTGGGTGATTTTTTCCATCAGCTTGAAACCCAATCAATTGGCATTTGATTCAAGGTCTATCAATTGCATATTGATGTGACACGTCTCTAGTGTCAACCCTCCAAATTTGATCTTATTTGAAGGACTCTAACTCCATAAACTTAATCCAGCTCCAAAGGTTGCAAAACCTTCAAATATTTACAATCAATACCACTGGACCCTTTCAGCTAGTGGAATTTGACTTTGGAGCCCCCTCCAAACCCTTTGATCACCTCTAATATCTTGATATTGATTTGTTGAACAATAATCTACACCTTTCCAGACTCAATTTGACCCAGAATTGACTCAGAGCCAAAATGACCAAAATTCCCTTCAAGGGGATTTTTTTTGGACTTTTGGCCTAAATTTATTATTATTTGATAATCAATCTTTGAAATCTTTCTTAGGTGTTTCCAATTGACCTTTGGAACCCCTTGGACTCAATTCCAATCATGGGTCAACTTGGTTGACCAAAGCCACAACCCATTTGACCTTAAGGGCCCCCCCCCTCCCCCCTCCGACCCCCCCCCCCCCGCCTCCCCCGCCCCTCCCCTGTCCGGCCTCCCCCTCCCTCCCACCCTTAAGGCGTCAAAAGGTCGGTATTTGATGTAAATTGATCCTTACCCACCTTTGATGCCTCATTCATTAGACTCATATGATCTAATGGATCTCAAGGGATCCAATTCCTAGCCCTAGGTAACCTTGGTTGACCAAGTCAACCAAGTTGACCAAATGACCCATACACCTTATTCAACCTAACCTATTTGACCAAGATCATTCCAATTCCATTTGAACCCAAGGGGTGACTCCTTGGGCATCCAAGAGACCCCTCTTGGAGACCCAAGCCTTGGGCTCACTTGGGTTAGCCTTCTGGCTTGACCCAAGTGATTAAAGAGAGGCCTCCTTTGAATCATCTCTAAACCTTAATCAAATTGAATCCAAATCAAGGTGCCATTGTTTCTCCCTCAACCCAATGCACCTCCCTTGACTAGCCCAACCATTGGTTCCACTTGGGTTAAGAGTTAGGCTAACCCAAAGTGGCCAAAACCACATAGGATTGAGATAATTCTTGCCCAAAGTCAAATTGAACTTGATCAACACCTCTATTAGGTGGTCGTAGGTCCAATTCACTTCCTCCAGCCAGCTCATGCCTTGGGTTGACTTGGGTCAAGTTTTTGGCTAGCTCAAAGTAGCCAAAACCATATGGACCCGAGCCATCTTTGAACCCAGGTCAAGTTAAACCCAATTTCCACTTACATTGGGTGGACCAGACCAAGACCCCTCTCCCACATCAAGCCTAGGGTCTGGTCCAACTTGGGTCGAGCCCAACTTGACCCAAACTGAGCAGGTTTAGGTCCAACCAAGCCACCCGACCGAATTGGACCTTCCCAGGCCCAATTGAGCTAACCCTTGACTCCAGTACGTCCCCATCCTCCCTTCCAGGTCAACCCGACCCAAACCTGGCCGGCGGCAGTTGGAACTACTGGAGAACAAGCTCTGGTGGTCCCCCCAGTCGATCCTAACCCAAAGCCTTCCAAAGGCTGTGGCTCACCAGCTTGAGGCTCACAAGATCTCTGGGATGATGTCCCCTTCCACCTGGCGTGAATCCGAAGCTCCTCCAATTCAATCCTATCCATCCAAGCTCGTGGGAGGTGACTGAATAGGGTCATGCTCCCAGAGGCATTCATTCAATCCCAGGCATTCAAAATCATTCCCCATAGCTCCTTCATCTTCCCAGTGTCTTCCCCCAGCTTCCCAGGCCATCCCGTCGATCCGTTTGAGCGAGTTTTGGAGAAAGCTCTCGACATCTCGCTCGAAGTCGTACCTCTGGCCATCCTCTGGTCCCGGCATCTGAAGGAGATCTGCTCGCCTTCATCCCCTGAAGCTTCCTGATAGAGAGGCTCATTTGTTGAGACCTTCTCTGTGCTAATCTCTCAATCCCGAGCTCCCTAGCTAGGTAGTCTGGTTAAGTGTGAAGGGAACTGTCACCCTAGTGGATCTCCACTGCTGGATTGAAAGTTCCCTCTCCCCTGATCCTCTGTGTGAAATTTTATTGAAATTCGCCGACAGGATCACCCGGATCACGCCGCAGAAGCTTCATAGTCTCAGGTTTATAGCAGTAGGTTGAAGATGAAATCAAGACTGTTGATTTCAATCAACAGTACGGATTAGATCCTCCAGTCTCAGAGCACCGTTAATCATATCTGTCTGATCTTTCATCAGATGGCTATATTAATTCGATCGTTACCTAGTCAGCGCCAATGATTGCCCTGTCAATCACAGCGCGCCGCGTGTAAAGCACCGGCTGACAGTGTAATGGCTGGATTTAATTTTATAGAGAATTCTTGGGATCTTCAAAAATCAATATCTCTTTGCACACTTGACCAAATTAGGTGTTCTTAGGCTCGTTTGAAAGGTCTTAGGGAGACCTACAAAAGCCCTATTGTTCTAGGTCCTAATTGCATCTGTATTGGATTAAATTTTAGTATTAGTATTATCTCAATTATTGTATTTATTATTTATATTGAATTTTCCAGAACCTGGAATTTTGGGATAATAAATTTGGGCATGGCCCTAACATGTCCAAATTTTATCTCCTCTATTTGAAATGTTTAAGGGCGTTATTTCCTAATTTTGGATTCAAGGGTCATAGGTTGACCCATAAATTCACAATGTGACTTCAACCTTTCCAATGAGAAATAAGATTTGATTTTGTGTGCGTTAGCAATGTGTAGTAGTATAGGGAGTTTAGAGCCAGTGATTTTCCCCAATCCAAGCTTAGGATAGCTCCCTATGATTTTCTTAAAGTGACTTAGAGATCACATTAGGTGGCTTAGTTAGCCACCTTACAAGATTCCAATTGGACCCAAATTTAGTGTGTTTAGGCCATGGGATTAGGTGATCCCATGGTTTAAATCTTATCAAGTTTGGAGCCCATTTGGTCCACCAAATAGGAGCCATAGTACTCCCACCATAGAATCACCCTTTGGCCTTAATAAAATTCTAATAAACTAAGATTAATTCTAAAAAATACCTAAAATACTTCTAACTAACCTTAATTCAACCCTTATCCAGTTAAAATTCAAGTCCCCTTAATTTGACATTAAAATCCACTTTAATTTAATTTTTAGTCAAAACCAATATTTAATCATTTTAATTAATTAAAAATCCCAAAAATTCTTTAAACACTTGCTGATCTCCCATTAGATCATTTCTAATCTTTGGGGTTGATTTCAACACGTTTAGGACTCATTTGGCCTCAAATCACTAAAAAAGACCCTTAATGGAAACAATTAAATAATTACAATAAATACCTAAAACTTTTAAAATTCATTACTAATTGTAGAAAATTTTAAATCAATCAAATTCAAAGGATAATGACTCTAATTAAAATCTTGTATTTTTTAAAAATGTAAAACCCCCAATATCTGGTCAAAGTCAAAAAGTCAACATTTTAGTCAACTTAGGTCAAAATCAGGTTAAAACTTCTAAAAATCATAACTTTTTGTAAAAAAAACTCCAAATTGAATGTACCACCTGTCTAACAACTCATAATAATGCCTAGTATTTTTTAAAATTTTGAAACTATCAAATTTCTCTCTAATTCTAAAAATCAAATTTTGAACCCCTTAGTTAGTATATCTATATAACTCCAAAAGTCCACTAACTCTCTTAAACTCCAATATTTTTTTTTAAGTAGGTTAATAAAATCCTCAACCAATCCTTTAAAATTAGAAACCAAATCCTTTCATATTAATTCACTTCTTAATTCCAACCAATTTTAACTAACCTAATCAACCGCGATTACTACTAGGTAACCCAGGCCTACAAGGCTATTAGCTTAGCCCCAAGGAAGGTAAAATAAACTTCACGGCCTCAGTGTGAAATAAAGGTAGTAATCAATTAACCCTTAAAATATCTTTAACTAAAATTCTTAATATATTAGTATTTAAACATTAACCTAAATCCCCCTTTTAAGCCTTAACAAACTCAGAATTTTAGATAACTTTGACTAATCACCCACTTTAGGATCTACCCCAGCCACACGACCTTTTACACACACTTTAGATAATTTTTTAGGACAACCAACTCTAGATCTAGGTTAGGCCGGTGTTTACTTTACTGTTGTATGCCAGATTTTTTGTGATTTTACTACATGTTGTGGATGAAATTGCTTTGCTGTGTCTGTTTACTTTTTTTGCACCATGTGGTTGAGTGATGTGTTTGATAATTAGATTACCCTTAAGATAGGTACAATCTGGATGTTTACGCAGTTTTCTACAAGTGGCCACGCTCATGCAGGGCAATAAAGAAAGGGGGCTAAATCAATAAAAAAAATTCAATTATTATAAACACTTGCACAGGTGCTTCAACTGCTAAAGACCCCAAACTACGGGAAAACACGCGATTACCGTCGAATTTTCAGGTGAAAAATTACACGCCGGTAAGCACGGCGCAGGTATTGGCGCATTGTTGCGATGGAAAATCTACAGCGGATTTTTCGGCACAAACTACGACGGAACCTTTTCGGTGTTAGTTGCGTCGGTATCAACATCGGCATAAACCAACATTTCACCATTTTCATCGCATATTACGGCGGAAAATCACCGGCGCACATTCCGGTGGATATGATGCCGGGGTATTTAAACTCATTGAAATATAACCGGCGCAGGTTCCACCGAAATATCTCCGGCGGATATGACGCCGGAAAATCCGCCGGCGAAAGCCCTATTTTTCGAGACCGAGCCCCTCTGGCCCGTCACTTCTTTTCTTCCGTTCTCTTACCTCACATGTTTCACTCGTCACCCTCCATCGCTCGTCGTAGATCGCCGTCACCAATGGTCACCGAACTTTGCCGACGGTCATCGGATATATTTCGCCAAGGCATCCTAGCTTCTGTGGTCGCGTTCATCTTCGCCGACGCTTGAGATCTCGACTGAAAGGAAGGTTTTTTTTTTGTTTCTTTGGACAAATTTTTTTCCTATTTCAGTTGGATTACATAAATGATTAGCTTGTCTTTTTTTCTTTAAACTTACATTGAATGTAATGGAGCCTACATTTTGAAAGAGATATTATGATAGTACCAAAAAATCAATTAGTTTAGGGTTTAGGGTTTAGGAGTAGAGGCTGATGAGATCATGTGCGAAAAGGAGATTTTTGTAGGAAGGATGGGTCTTAGTTTCACTTTGATACCATTGATGATGCAAAAAAGAAACAAAAAAATAGAGATGGGAAAAAAGATTAGTAGTATTAGAGAAAAAATATGCTTTGTATCAAAGGTTTACAATAAGCACATTTTTTTATGTATTAGTTTTGGAGGTGATTACAAAGCATATTCAGGTTGTTTGGTTAAAGTGAAGGCAATGTTTAAAATTGCATATTCGGGTATTGAGGCTTTTTTCATTTGTGAGGCGAGGCATAAGTCTCAAGGCGTTTTGAGGCATAAGCCAACATGAAATTTTGTTCAACTCAATATTCTATCTTTCCCAAATCCCAATATTTTTTTCATTAACATAAAATTTCAATTTCCAAAAATAAATAGCAATGACATATCACATATCCAATGTCGGGCATTTACTTCAAGATTTATATAAGTTTTAATATATAAAGCGTGAGGCATAAGCCTCATGCTAGTGAGGCGAGGCGGGCCTCAACCAAGTTGAGGCGCAAGCCTCGTAAAAAACACTTGAGGCGTAAGCATCGAGGCATTTTTTAATGGAATTACGCAAAGGCGGGCCTCAAGGCGAGCCTCATATTACGCAATTTTAAACCATGAGTGGAGGAATACATAAAGAAAAGTACCACTCAAACTTAAAAAATAATTTCATAAAATGGTGGTGAGACCTGCAATGCTTTATGTCACATAATGTTGGCCATTAAAAGATAAATAAAAAATTAAGCTGGGTATTGTAGAGATCGATCGATGAGGATGCTCAAGTGACTGAGTGTCTTTAATCTTAGAGATATTAATGCTAAATGGAAACAATGCTTAAGGCCTATTATGTGATTGATAGAAAAGTATTGTAGAGATGAGGATGCTCATGTACGTGAATGAGTGCCTTTATTCTTAGAGACAATGCTAAATGATCATAATTTTCTACAAGCACCCTATCTTTTTACATTTATATATAATCAGTTTTAGATCTACTTAAGTGCAATAATCCATTACTTATTTGCTCTTATATGTAGGTTATGGATATTAAAAATCAAAGAAGTTGGATGTATAACCGATTATCTCAAGGTCGGAAGACATTAACGGATGAATTCATTAATGGGGTGAACTTTTTCATTCAGCAAGGGAAACGACTACCCAGCTTTATATCAGAAGGAAAGTTTATATGTCCATGTTCTAAACACAAAAATCTAGTGCACCTAGAACCAGATGATGTAACTGTTGATCTGTATCGCAGAGGATTCATGCCACGGTATTGGTATTGGACTTCTCATGGTGAGTATGAGACACAATTTGATTATCAATGCAGTACTTCTACAAGTAGTAATTTTGCTGAGGCTGAAAATATCCGACCAAATCTTGAGGAATTAGTTCATGATGCAACTGTAATACAAACTGAACAAAATAAATAAGAGTTATCGAATATGGAGGCATAAAATTTTTATGATTTATTGCATGCTTCCCAGCAACCAATCTGGAAAGGGTGCACGACTCACTAAGAATTATCTGTTGCTGTGAAGATATTAAGCATCAAGGCTAAATATAATATTGCTCGTGAATGTTTTAATCAATTCATTGGCCTGCTTAAGAAAACCAATCCGACAGATAATTTAATTCCTACAGATCTATATCGGACAAAGAAGTTAGTTTCCAAACTTGGTTTGACATACACAAAGATAGATTATTGTGTGAATGGATGCATGTTATACTTAAAGAAGATATCTTAGAAATTGCATGCCATCATTGCAATGCACCAAGATTTAAACCAAAATCTGGAAATAGAAGGAAGTAGAAGGATGTGCCTGTTAGTAAAATGTTCTTCTTTCCAATAATTCTGAGACTACAACGGCTATATGCATCCATGAGATCTGCTTCACATATGAGATGGCATAATGATCACATTCCACAAGAAGGTGTTATCACACATCCATCAGAAGCAGAGGCTTGGAGGCACTTTGATCGTACACATCCCACATTTGCGACAGAACCAAGAAATGTCAGATTAGGTTTATGCGCAGATGGTTTTACTCCATTTAGTCAGTCGGCTACACCGTACTCATGTTGGCCTATGATACTCACTCCTTACAATCTTTCTCCAGAGTTATGTATGACTACTCCTTATATGTTTATGTCACTTATAATTCCATGGCCACATAATCCAAAATTGAAGATTGACGTATTCTTACAACCTTTGATTGATGATTAAATTTATTATAGGAAGAGGGAGTAAGTACATATGATATCTCCACCAAACATAATTTTACAGTAAGAGCAGCATTACTTTGGACAATTAGTGACTTTCTTGCATATGGTATGCTCTCAGGTTGGAACACTTCAGGCAAATTAGCTTGTCCATATTGTATAGAAAATACAAAATCATTCACTTTAAAGTATGGTAGGAAGAACACTTGGTTCGATTGTCATCGAATGTTTTTGCCTCAAAGGCATCCTTTCAGGCGAAATAA
>NW_021318955.1:404777-407065 GCF_001605985.2 Dendrobium catenatum | reverse complement strand
CTCTCTCCCTTGCTCCCTCTTGCTCTCTCTTATTCTTTCTCTAGCTTGCTCTTTCTCTAGCTTGCTCTTACTTGCTCTCTCTCTATCTCTCTCCCCCCCTCTCCTCTCTCCCTTGCTCCCTCTTGCTCTCTCTTATTCTTTCTCTAGCTTGCTCTTTCTCTAGCTTGCTCTTACTTGCTCTCTCTCTATCTCTCTCTCCCCCCCCTCTCTCTCTCTCTTGCACTCCCTTGGTCTTTTTTTTTCTCTCTCTCTCTCTCTCCCTCTCTCTCTCTCTGTCTCTTCCTGTCTTTCTCTTGTTCTCTCTCTTGCTCTCTATGTCTCTCTCTTGTTCTTTCTCTAGCATGCTCTTTCTCTTGCTTCCTCTCACTTGCTCTCTCTCTCTCTCTCTCTCTCTCTCTCTCTCTCTCTCTCTCACCCTCTCACTCTCTCCCTCTCTATTTCTTTCTCTCTTTTGTTCTTTCTCTAGCTTGTTCTTTCTCTAGCTTGCTCTCACTTGCTCTCTCCCTCCCTCTCTCTCTCTCTTGCACTCCCTTGATTCTTTCTTGTTCTCTCTATCTCTCTCTCTCTCTCTCTCTCTCTCTCTCTATCCAGCTCCCTCCCTCACTCTCTCCCTCTGTCTCTCTCTCTCCCTCTCTCCTTCTCTCCCTCTGCCTCTCTCTCTCTCTCACCCCCACTCTATTTCACTCCCTTGCTCTTTCTTGCTCTCTCTCTCTCTTGCTCTCTCCCTTACACTCCCTTTCTCTTTCTCTAGCTTGCTCTCACTTGCTCTCTCTCTCAAACACACACTCTCTCTCTCTCTTGTACTCCCTTACTCTTTCTTGCTTTCTCTCTCTCTCTCTCCCTATTTCTCTCACTCTCTCCCCCCTCTCTCTCTATCTCTATCTCTCTCTCTCTTCCTCTCTCCCTTAGTCTCTCTTGCTCTCTTTTGTTATTTCTCTAGCTTGCTCTCACTTGCTCTCTCTCTCTCTCTCTCTCTTGCACTCCCTTGCACTTTCTTGCTCTCTCTCTCTCCTTCTCTCTCTCACTCTCTCCCACTCTCTCTCACTCTCTCCCTCTCCCTCTCTCTCTCTCTCTCTCTCCCTCTCTCTCTCCCTCCCTCTTTCTCTATCTCTCTCCCTTTCTCTTTCTCTATCTCTCTCCCTCCCTCTCTCTCTCTTGCTCTTTCCCTTGCACTCCCTTGCTCATTCTTCTTTTCTCTCTCTCTCTCTCTCTCTCTCTCTCTCTCTCTCTCCCTCTCTCTCCCTCTCTCTCTATCTCTCTCTCTCTCTCTCTCTCTCTTGCTCTCTTCCTTGCTCTCACTTGTTCTTTCTCTAGCTTGCTCTCACATGTTCTCTCTCTCTTTCTCTCTCCCCGTCTCTATCTCTTGCTCTCTCCCTTGCTCTCTCTTGTTCTTTCTCTAGCTTGCTCTTTCTTAAGTTTCTCTCACTTGCTCTCTTTCTCTCTCTCTCTCTCCCCCTTCCCCTCTTTCTCTCCTTCTCTCCTTCTTTCCCTCTCTTCCTCCATCCCCCTCTGTCTCTCTCTCTCCCTCCCTCTCTCTCTCCTGCACTACCTTGCTCTTTTTTGCTCTCTATCTCTCTCACTCTCCCTCTCCCTCGCTCTCTATCTTGCTCTCTCCTTTGCTCTATCTTGCTCTTTCTTGTTCTTTCTCTAGCTTGCTCTCACTTGCTTTCTCTCTCTCTCTTGCACTCCCATACTCTTTCTTGCTCTCTCTCTCTCTCTCTCACTCTCTCTCTCTCCCTTCTCTCCCTCTCTCTCTCTTGTTCTCTCCCTTGTTCTCTCTTGCTCTCTCTTGTTCTTTCTCTAGCTTACTCTTTCTCTAGCTTACTCTCACTTGCTCCCTCTCTCTTTCTCCCTCTCCCTCTCTTTTGCTCTCTTCCTTCCTCTTTCTTGCACTCTCTTATTTACTCTAGCTAGCTCTTTCTCTAGCTTGCTCTCACATGCTCTCTCTCTCTATCTCTCTCTGTCTCTCTCTCTCGCTCCCTCTCTCTCTCTCCCCTCTCTCTCTTTCTCTTTCTTGCTTTATCTCTATCTCTCTCTTTCTCCTTCTCTCTCCTCTCTCTATCTCTCTCTCTCTCTTCTCTTGCACTCTCCCTTGCTCTCTCTTATTCTTTTTCTAGCCTGCTCTTTCTCTAGCTTATTCTCACTTGCTCTCTCTCTCTCCCCCTCTCTCTTGCTCTCCCTTGCTCTTTCTCTCTCTCTCTCTCTCTCTCTCTCTCTCTCTCCCTCTCTCTCTCTCGCTCTCTCTCTCTCTCTCTCTCTCTCTCTCTCTCTCTCTCTCTCTCTCTCTC
>NW_021318955.1:340844-395844 GCF_001605985.2 Dendrobium catenatum | reverse complement strand
TTAAATACTTTTCAAAACTATATATTTTTCAATCAAAATAATACAGTAATCAAGTGACTGTAAAAATGTAGACATGCATATTTTCTAAAAATTAAAAGGAATATTATCGAACAATGGAGATCTAGTTATAGAGTAACCTTCAGGAGTGTTTCTATTTTCAAATGTAGTCATGGTCGTTAATTAAAAACTAATCTAAACTTATGATATTGAAAACAAAGCTCTGATACCACTTGTTGAAACTTGTTTAACATCAATTAGGTTGTTAGACCAAAGTTTATGTCCCAACGGCTAACCAAGAGGGGGTGCGGGTGAATTAGAAATTTAAAAATTTTCCCTCTTTATATTTAAAAAATGATAAAATTTTTAATGAAAGTTTTTGAAAAAGATTTTTCAACCACAGATTAACACTAGAATAATAAAGTAAAAAAAGTGGAAAATAAAAAAGACAAGATTTATACTGGTTCGATCAAACACGACCTACTCCACTCCCCGGAGGAACCCTCTGAGTATTGCACTAATACCAGTAGTGTCTCTCCTTTTTCCCCCACAGCAAGGTGGAGAAGCCTTCACAAAAACTCTCTTCCACCACTATCCGGTGCATAGAGAATTGTCGTCCTTTTACACCCTCCAAGTGTAGGAAGAGTACCTCCCGTTGTTCACACTCTCCAAGTGTAGGCAGAGAACCCTTCATCCTTTCACACTCTCCAAGTGTAGGTAAAGAACCTTCCATCCTTTCACACTCTCCAAGTGTAGGCAGAGAACCTTCCTGCTGTTCACACTCTATGAGTGTCGGCAGAGAAGCAAATCTTCTTGAAAGATCTTCTCACGAGAAATCTAGAAGGACGAGAGAAAAGAGTAAAGTAATCACAAATCACAATTGGATATTCTTACCTTTGAGTACCAAGTAAACCCTTCACGTTCTAGTAGTAAGAATCCTCTTTCAAACACTCTCTCACACTCTATCCTTCAATCTCTCTTCAGTTTTCATGAAGACCATTGAATAAAAAGATTATAAGACAGTTTTAATTGGACCTTTTATATGAAAGACACAAAAAACCATCTAAAAATAGTAAACTCTTAATTCTGTATGCACTCGATCGTCCCGTGAAAATGTAATTTTATATGTACGAACAGTGTAAAAATTATTGCATATGAACCCAATGTGCATTGGTACGAAATGACTTCATACCCGATCATCATCCCGTATGAACTAAGTTCATCCGATACGAACAGTTATATCAAGGGTTCGTTGGGACCAAACTATAGGACTGTCCATTTTTTTAAGGAACAGAGGACATCGTCCTGGTACGAATTTATAAGTCCGTCTAGACGAACAAAACAAAGCATGAGTCCAGAGAACATCATTCTAGGATGAATAGAGCACTTTGTCTGGATGAATAGTTCAAAGTGAGAATCCATAGGACATCATCCAGGGATGAATATAACACTTCGTCTGGATAAATAGTTCAAAGTGGGAATCTAGAGGACACCATCCAGGGATGAATAGTTTAAAGTGGGAATCTAGAGGACATCGTCCAGGGAAAAATAGGAAAATTTGTCTAGACGACCAGGACTTAGAAATTTTTTCTCACTTTCTATTCATTCCATTACTCTCTGAGGGGTATAACTGACCTGATCATCCCGTACGAACATGGTTCATCCCGTATGATCAGTATAAGAAATTTTGACTTTTAAAGATCTCCCTAGTGTGTGAGTGCTAGGTTGCTCAATTACAATCACACTCTCTCAGACTCAATAAAGTGAAAAATACAGACTTCAATTTAAAACCTATCTTATACTGAATTTGATTTGAAGTCTTCATTAGTCTGGAGTATGATTATCCTGAAATGTTAGTCCACACAAGATTAAAAATAATTTTTCCAAAAAATGTTAGGAGAAAATAATAATTATAACAATAATATTTGGAATCATCAAAACTATACAAGTTGCAAGAATGTAAAACATGCAAAAGCTAAGTAGCAACTCTCTTAACAGGTACGTTCTCCATACAACCTCAAATTTAATGTATTTGTGAATTGGCCTCTTAGTGTTGTGCATGTTAAAGGCAATTGAAGAGTGATCCGAAGCCACTATAGCCTGACTTACATAAGCATTAGGAACTTGTTGAAGAGCTGTTGAATTCAGTAAACAGTGATCCAATCTTTCCCATATCCTTGAGCTGCCATCTTCATTATTACACCAAGTGAATCTTGGTCCAATATAACCTACATCATGAAAATCATTGTTAGATAAAAAGTATTTCATCTCTTGTGGGCCTTGGGAAAAGGAGAACCTCTTTCCTCCTCTTTTGTCTTGTTTAGACAAAATACAATTGAAGTCCCCACCTATTAATGTAGGAACATTGCTATCCAAATAACTTTCAAGGCTATTCCATAAACTTCTTATAGCCCCAACTTCCTTACTCCCATAAACCGTATTAACATTCCAGCTTCCATCATTAGAAGATTGGAATTTCCCAAACACCACTTGAGAAGAATCAAATAACACATCAAATCTACCCATGAGACTTCTCCATAGAACAAGAATACCACCAGAAGTGCCACTAGCCGGGTGAAGAAAATCCCCAATAATTTTATCAACATCCTCCCTATTTAAACAAGGCAACATGGATTCTATAATCCCAATGAAAAAAACTCCATGATCTCTAACCAACTCCCTAAGGTATAGAGAAGCCTCTTTTTATGGACTCCTCTACAATTCCAGAAAAAAAAGAAGACATTATAGAAACAAATGGGGGAAGCCCCCCAGCAGCAAAATTACCACCACCATCTCCTTTTCTTCCTCTCGGGATCCCACCAACCGGCCCAAGAAACTTGATCTCTTTGGCTAGCTTTATCTTGCTTTTACTACTAGAATTATTCTTTACTTCATTTGAAAGAGTATTCACATCAGTTTGTGTATCAATTTTTCTAGCTCCACCATCAGAATTGTATTCTGAAATAGATTCTAATATTGTTTCATTCATAGAGTAGTTATCCAGAGAATTTGCTGTTTGAAATTTTGGAATTAAAATTTCTATTCTAGAATTTTTATTTTTATCAATTGCTGCATTTCCCAAGTCTTCTAACTTTTGTACATTAGGATTATAGCCATTTGGATTATCCTCCTCCTCTATTTCAATTTCTCCCTCTTCTTTGCCTTGAAAATTTTCTAGGAGCACACAAAATTTGTTAAAATTCACCACTCCTGCAGGTGAATTGTGAAGCACCTCCTCTTCAATGATTTGAGTTGAATTAGCAATGACTTCTACTTCAGTTTGATTAACTTGCTTCTCCTTTATGTTAGATTCTCTAGCTTTAAACATTCTCCTTTTCTTGTTTTTAAAAGCCACGTGAATCCATGGTCCATACTCAGCTTTGCCTGTTTGAGTATTTTCCACAGCCATACCCTTTGCTTCCTTATTAAAAGTAGCAATATGATTATTACTACTGACCTCCGTTTCTTTCTCCTCCTTTTTGGGACAAAAATTTATTTTATGTCCAATTTTTCCACAATGGAAACAAAATGAGGAAGTTTTTTCATATTCCATCTTTTGAAAAAATCTACCTCCCATGCCATCAATCCAAACTCCACTAGCAATTTTTCATCTAAATTTATTCGCACATAAGCTCTAGCGAATTCTCTTCTTCCCCATTTGAACATGTTGCCATCAAGGAATAAAGGAACACCAACCTTTGAAGCAATCTTGGTTAAATTCATCTCATCCAAACAATACAAAGGGAGATGAGGCATTCTGATCCAAACAAGGAAGGATAATCACTTCAATGAAAGAGGGGAGAAACTAGGAGTCAATTTGTCTATTCCCACAATGTAACCTCCTACATACCATGGCCCTCCACTCATCACACCTTCCAAAGCATCTTGTGACTGGAATGAACATAAAATCTAGTTCAAGCCCAATGAAGTCAAATGGAATGAACCAAAATTTACACCATTGTTTTCTTAATTCCCAGTAGCAAATAGAAATAGGAATGTTATTTCCTAAAACTTTGACCACCAATGAGTTCTTCAATACTAGAACATTTGCATTTGTAAGGTATTCATTAAGTTTGATTACTATTCCATCATCACACATTTTAGTAGAAATAAATTTTGGATTAACCTTCATACGAATAGTTGACATCCATGGGTTAGAGTAATGTTGAGCATCAGCCAGATTGTCTCCCTTCCTCAACAATGTTATTACAGTAGGCTTATTCAAATTCATTCCATTTCCATAATTTATAGGCTCATAATTTTAAACCAAGATCAAATTCTGATTTGATTCGACGCCAGTTACCAAATCAATAGAATCAGCAATAGTGGGATTAAAAAATATATTCACCTTCAACTTCAATCCAGATGATGAAGCTTCACCATTATTTTTACCTTGAACTAGAAATAACACCTTTTGATTAGGTGATTTAGGTAAAACCTGAATGGTTTTGATTGTCTTTCCTTTGCCTTCGATAACTGTAGCTTACAGAACTGGTGGAAAAAACCCTTGATGAATCCGCAATGCCGAATTCCTTGGATGGCCATTCTGAATCATTCCTTCAATTAGCTTCGTCTGATCTTTGGAGCTTCCATATCTTCCAACCATTCCGAGAGGATTGGTAGAAGAATGTCGAGTTCAAGGAGGATAGTTTGCCGGTGGTAACTGATGTTCTTCCTCTATCATCGGCGTCTTCCCGCGATAAAGCACGAAACTAAAATTTGAAAGATTTTCTCTCACTAGAAACGAGAGCTTCTCTCACTAGAAACGACAGCTTCCTTTCCTTATGTTCACAATATTCATAATACAATGTTATAAAAATAAAATATAATTATTCATATAATATATTCATTATCTTTATCTAATTTTATTTAAGTGATTAAATTTCTGCTAAATCCATTTTTATTAAGGAGGATAATTATTGTAATTTTAGTAGAGAGTACTAGTGTTTGCAAGTGAACATATCTTCCTTATGAGATCAATATTATACTCTATCCTTATATTACTTGATTCATCACATATAATTACATATATTAAATAGGGTTTTATAAAATTTTATATCAAATAAAACCTAAGCATTGTTAGGGATTAATAGAGGCCTAAATCATTTTACAATTTTATAGATTGCTCCATAACCCCCACCAAGTTTTGGCACTATTTCTGGGAAAGTATTTTTCTTTTTATTAAATTTTCTCTATATTATAAAATTAATTGCATTGTTAGACCTACTTACATTTTTTTGATTATTTATATATTTTTTTGCATGCCTTATAGCCATAGAAAGGAACTTTTATCATTTGATCCTAAAATTGAAAGAACCCTTTCCAAAATTAGAAAAATCAAAAAGATTTTAAAAATGACTGAACCTGAGTTTGAGAAAAATCATTCTAAACCTCTTAATGATTATGCAAACCCTTTAATGGATGGAATTCATTGGAACATAAATATACCTATTCCAAGCTAATAATTTTGAATTATAACCAGCTATGATTCAAATGATTTAAAATTCCCAGTTTGGGAGAACTATCATAGAAGAACCAAATTTAGATTTAGCAAGTTTTTTAGAATGTCATGCAACATTTAAGTACAATAGTGTAAGTGATGATGATATTAAACTTGAATTATTTCCATTTTCTCTCAGAGGTAAAATTAAAATATTGTTAAATTTTTTATCCCTAGGTTCATTAACTACTTAGAATGAGTTAGCTCATAAGTTATTGCTAAGTATTTTTCACCTTTAAAAACTACCAAACTTAGAAATAATATAACTTATGTTGTTCTATTTGAAGGAGAATCTATTTATGTGAGTTAGGAAAATATTAAGAAAATGCTTAGAAAATGTCCTCATCGTCCATTACGTGATTGGGTAGTTTTTCAATTATTTTAATAAATCAGTAGGATCTCTTAAAGGTGTAATTGATGCTGCAGATGGAGGATCATTAATGTCTAAGCCATTTGAAGAAGCTTATGGATTAATCGAAGAAATTGCTACTAATATTTTTGTTGACCTGCTAATAAGGTAAATCCTAAAAAAGTAGCTGGAACTGGAATATATGAATTTGATGATTTATCAATCTTGATTATACAAGTTGCAGTAATTTTTGATAAATTAAATACAATAGGAGTAAATTTTAGGATAGAAACTGAATTCATTAGAGAGAAAAAATTCAATTAAAGACAATACTACCCATGGGATTGAAAATTTTATTGTAATTGGAAGACAATATAATCTCTTTTTAAATAATGTGGGTGATAGTAATCAACAAAATAATGGGTAGAATAATCAAGAAGTAAATTGGAACAATTCTCAAGAACCTATTGGTAACCTTAGATCTACATATCCTTTAGGATTTAATCAAAGAAATCAATTTGGAAATAAAAAAATTAGCATTAGAGGATATAGTTATGCAATTAGGGAATCAATTACAAAATCAACCTACTTCTATTAAAATTTTTGGAAACCCATGTTAATCAGCTTAAAATTTTAGTTACTAGTAGACCTCTTAGATCTTTACCAAGTAATACTAAAGTTAACTCAAAAGAAAATGAAAAATATTCTAATGTAAGTCAATTGAAGCATGGAAATTATATACCTCAGCCAAATTAAAAAATCTAGGCAAGTTTAGCTAAAGGCCATGAACTTAGTGTTGTGTGGGATACAACCCAAAATTTGGTTTTGTAAGTTATTAAATCTGGCTAAAGACTTTAAACTTAGTGCTTTGAGGGAAGAAACCAAGTTTATAATTTAATTGTGTTGGGTAGGGTAGTTTATTTTGCTTAAAAAAAATGTTGGAGATGTTGGAGCGCCGTAGTGCTGAGCAGGGACTAAGCGGTTTGGAGATTCAAATTTTAAAACTTTATACCACTTAAAATTTATGAAAAGGCATTTTTGAAATTTAACTATCAATACTTGTCAATTTTTTAGTACAAAGTTATCTTTCTCTACTTGGAAATTCAACTTTAGCAATGGGTAGAACTGAGCAAAGACACTCTTTCTCTAAGATTAAGAGTAAAGAACATTTTAAAAATGAAGATTCATTTTCTCTTCTCTCCATGTAAAGTTCTACTATCATTAATAAACTTTATAAATGTAATGATAAAGTTCATGAAGATATAAGAAGTTACAAAGTGGATAGGAAGAAAATGCATAAATATGAAGTTTTAGATTATGAATGTCATCCTGTTAAGATGTTCAACTACTTGAAATTTTTCCATGAAAATCTTAAATCTGGGTGGATTGGCCCATATATTATTGTTAGAATATATCTTGATGGTGCCATCAGCATTATGATAAGAAACTTTTCACATTTTAAAGGTCAATGGTCATAGATTAAAACCATGTGGATTAGATGATTAAGAAAATAATTAATTTAAAGAAAAAGGAGGATGTATATTTGTATATGTGTTTTACATCATGTCTTTAAAAAAAAAAGTTAGGTGAGTAATTAGAATATATATTGTGAGCATGGTTTATTTTCTTGGCTATTGGTTAGATATGATTTTTTTGGTGCCTAGTGCAGTAGTTATCTTGTAACCCGTGTTATGTTATAAACGTTATGTTATCACATATTTTATATGCCTTTTATCATTTATATAAAAACATGTATAGCATTAATTAATGTTGTGTTTCTCTTATATACATTTTATTGAAGTTTCACTTATGCTTATATAATATTTAGTATTTTTATATTTTGATTATTTAATTATCCTTATTAAAAATAATAATTAATAATTATATAAAATTAGGATAATAATAAAATCTTATATTATGGTTTAAATGAATATTGATTATACTTCATAGAGTTAAAATTTAAAAACTCATAATTTTAGACCTTTTAAGTTACTTATTTTATTTGAAATTATAAGTTATAGATTTATGTATTAATTTTAGAAATAAAGATAAATAATTAGAATTAATGATTAGATATTATTAGATTAAAATTGGCAATTACAAGCAACTCAAATTTAGAATTTGGTAATCTTATTAAATTCTTAAATAAAACTCATTAAAATTATAAAAAGGGTTAAAAAAATTGATATTAAAATCATTTAATATGTACTCAATAAATTAAAAAAAAAAGATTCATAATTATTCTAAAAAGAGAGAAAGAAATAGAAGAAAAAGAAAAAAAAAAGATGAACACATCCAAAAATTTGTATCAATTAAAAGCTTAAAATTTGATTACATTCAAATACTTAAGTTTATAAAGGATAAAATATGAAAATCAATACAAATGATTGTGAACTAATAAAGTTTCAATTTTAACAATAAATATTTCTAATCATTAAACTACATTATTCACTATAAATTTAAAAAATAAATTATAATTAAATCTATAACCTATGAATTTATATTAAGCAATAATAAGTAATGTCTAATTAGTGTTATTATTAGTATTTTTCTAAACTAGAATTATAGCATCATTCATTTTTACTACTTGTAGATTGTGATGTATTATCTTATATTTTTAGTGATTTTAAATTAGCAATTTTTACTTTCGTTAATCATTTAATCAGAATTACATATATTTTTATTTTTATTTGAGGATAAGCAAGAGTTTATGCTGGGGAGAATTTAATATTTGTAGATAATGTTTATTTTATGTGTTAAATTTTTAGAAAGAATGTGTTGAGTTATGTTGTGTAGAAAAACATAGAAAAAGTCATAGTTTTCTAAGTATCATTCAGCGCCACATTGACGAAAAAATCAACACTGTCGTGACTCAAGCATTACAAAAAGGACCTTGTGGCACTGACTTCTCTGTCAGGCAACACCATAACATCAAAATATCAACTTCGCATTGTCATAATATCTATTATTCAGTGCCATAGTGTCACATTCCATAACACCTCAACAACCAAATTTCTCTTTCGGCACCATAGCATTTGAGAGTCGGCAGCATCGTAGCATAGCAATTGTATCTTCCAAAGAACACAACCTATTTCCAAAGCGATGTGACTGTTCACTAAGTAACTTATCCATGTTATTAAGCACCACGGTGGATCCAGGATAGTAATGAAGTGGCATTAGTTCAATTATTGGGCACATTGATGTCAACCTTTCAAGCACCATAATATTGGTTGCCTATGTTATATATATTTTATTAATAGTCAACGTATTATATTTGTAAGAGAATTCAATCACTTATATAATTTTAGTATTATTTAGAGCACTTCTCTAAATTGAAAGTTCGTTACAAATATTAGGCCCCTTATAAACTTGCTTAAGGCTAATTAAGAGAGAGGTGAATTGGTATTTTAAAAAATCTTTCTCAAGCAAAGCTCAAAACTAATCAAAATTCACCACAAAGAAAACACAGTGCGGAAATTAAATGTGGAAATAATAAAAGAAAGAACACACCAGATTTATAGTGGTTCGGTCAAACCTTGACCTACGTCCACTCCTCGGAGGCACCCTCCAAGTATTGCACAAAACTAAGTGTCTCTCCTTTAGCCCCACAGCTAGGCGGAGAAGCCCTTACAAAATCACTTCCACCTTCCCCGGTGTGGCGGAGCAGCCAGGTCCTTTGACACCAAAGAGATCTTATTCTTCCATAAACTTCCCTCAAAATAAGCCTTGAATCCGACGGCTCTAAGGTGCAAGCTCGCAGGAGCAACCTTGTGGATTCTCCCTCCATACTCTCTTGAGTCCCCCTCGAAGGATCTTCTCCCTCTCTCAAATTCCACCTTTCCTCTCTCCCTTTCAAGCTCTCTCTTCAAGTTTCCCCTAGAAGAATGAAGCTACAATGGCTACCAAAGACACTTACCAAGTGCCTTGTCAAAACTTAAATAGAAGATCTCAAAACGAGCTCATTAATGCAACTTGCTGACTTTATATGCCAGGCCGATATAAATATCGGCCTGGCCGATCAGCATAAATTACGCTCAATCAGCCCAGTCGGTTAGGGACAATCAAAACATTTTTATTCATATCGTCCAGGCTAATAGGATATTATCCTGGATGATTAGTTTAAATCAGAGGAAAATAATCCTGAACATCACCCTGAATAGAAGCTGGCCGATGTCAAATCATCCCGACCGATGTGATCGTGCAAATTATCATTAATTGCTTTCCTTAATTACCAGCTTTATTTAGGAAGAAATTGTATTGCATCGGCCAGGCGTCATTCTGATTCTTTTGATTTAGCATCATTTGCCACTTTTTTGATTTGGTGTCATTGGCCATTTTTTTAATTAAATATGCTACCTTTCTAAAATTTTAAAAATAAAAATAAACTCATTCTATTGATAAAGTGAACTACTTGATTAAGAAAATTATAAGGTAGATTCAACAACTTGCAAAGGACCTCTATACGATAAACAAAATGTAAGGAGATGAAAAAGATTAGTTTTAAAATCTAATTTATAATATGATGAAGATTTTTGAATCAAAAGTAAAATAACCTTTTTAAGAAAAGAGATAGAGAGACAAAATCATGAGTTTCCTTCCTTTGACTATTTTTAGAGAAGTCAACCACAACTTATATAAGAATTCAAGAAAAATAGGAGGTAAGTTTTTTATTTTTTGAAAGGTGAACGTGTGTGTTGATCAGAGAGAATTTCAACAAAAAGAAAAGAGAAGACAAATTTAAAAAAAGTTAATGAAAAAGAGAAGAAAAGAAAAAAGAAAGAAAAATAAATTCAAAGAAAAAACACAGAAAAAAAACACAAAAATGAATAAAACATGCATACACAGAAAAATAAACACATAAACAGTGGTTTAAACATCATCTTGCTCATGGTCTGATTGCTAGGTATGCCCATGAGATTTTTTGCTTTTCATTATTTATCATTTTTACAATTTGCTTAGGTTTGCCCTTTTCTTTTGCAGGAAGAGTTCTTAAATTAGAGCACTGATTTTTCATGTGTTCAGGCTTCCTACATCAAAAGCAAATAACGTCAGAAGAAATCTTAACATTTTTACATACATGTCTAAGATTGTCTCATAAGGTTTAATGTAAAATAGTTCATAATCATGCATTAAAATATTCAACTTGGATTACTTTATTTCACTAGTGGCTTCGTATATGGTGTGTAATTTATCCCAAATTTCCTTATCAGTAGTGTACGTGAAAAATAACATACAATATTTAGAATTTAAAGCTCAGAAAAAAATAGTTTAATGATTTTGCATTCAATTGAGCATTGATTTCCTCTTCTCTATTCTATTGATTAAAAGGAATATCAGTTTTAATTCTATCTAAAATACGTGACGGTAAGGAATAACCAGTTAAAACCATTTGTCACATTAAAAAATCAATTAATTACAAAAAGTAGTCATGCAAATTTTCCAAAATTCAAAAGTAATATTTTCAAATAAAGGTGGTCTAGTGATTGAATAACCTTCTACAATATTATGGTTACCATAATTAGCCATGGATCAAAATTTAAAAGTTTTCAAAAACTTGTTTTTATGAATCCCGCTCTGATAACACTTAAAAGTTTATTAGGGATTTAGGCCCCTTATGAACTGGCCCAAGGCTAATTAAGAGAGAGGTGAATTGGTATTTTAAAAAATCTTTCATAAGCAAAGCTCAAAACAAAAACAAAATCAAAATTCACCACAAAGAAAACACAATGCAGAAATTAAATACGGAAATAATAAAGGAAAGAACACACCATATTTATAGTGGTTCGGTCAAACCTTGACCTACGTCCACTCCTCGGAGGCACCATCCGAGTATTGCACTAAAATAAGTGTCTCTCCTTTAGCCCCATAGCTAGGCGGAGAAGCACTTACAAAATCACTTCCACCTTCCCCAGTGCGGCGGAGTAGCCGGATCCTTTGACACCAAAGAGATCTTCTTCTTCCGTGAACTTCCCTCAAGACAAGCCTTGAATCTACCAGTACTAAGGTGATAGCTCGCAGGAGAAATCATGTGGAATCCCCCTTCACACTCCCTTGAGTCCCCCTCCAAGGATCTTCTCCCTCTCTCAAACTCTATCTTTTCCTCTCTCCCTTTCAAGCTCTCTCTTGAAGTTTCCCCCAAAAGAACGAAGCTACAATTACTGCCAAAGACACTTACCAAGTGTCTTATCAAAGCTTAAATAGAAGATCTCAAAATGAGCTCATTAATGTAACTTGCTAACTTTATCGGCAAGACCGTTCTAAATATTGCATTGTCGATCAGCATAAATTACACTCAATCAGCCCAATCGGTTAGGGACGATCAGAAGATTTTTGTTCATATCATCTAGGCCGATAGGATATCATCCTGGATAATTAGTTCAAATTAGAGAAAAATCATCCTGAACATTGCCCTGAATAGAAGCTGGCCGATGTCAAATCATCCCGGCCGATCCAACGATTGGCCCGGCCGATGTGATCATGCAAATCATCATTAATTGCTTTCCCTAATTACCTTATTTATTTTGAAAACAATTATACTGGATCAGGCAGGCTGATCCCAGATAGGCCAGGCCAATCCCCTGGATGATGTCCAAAAATAAGTAATTCTTAAATAGATCTAGCGACAGATTCTTTCTGATTTCAGCCTATCGTCCAGGCCGATACAAAATCGTCCAGGCCAATGTGTTTAGTGATGATTGTCTTAATAAGGATGCCCTAGTTAGGGTTTCTATTTTTAAATTGATCGTCCAGGCTGATATAAATATCATCCCGGATGTTACAAAAAATAGTAAACTCTAGGGAACATTCAGAAATTCTTCCAAGGTGTGTGTGTGCAAGATTTCTTTGCATCAGGAGCCACACCAATTATAATAAACTCAAGAAAGGAAAAAGGTACAAATTGACTCTGGCCTAGTCTACCCAATCTTGAGCTGGTTCCAATTGCAGTCTGATCTTGTGGACCTGAAATGTTAGTAGGTAAGGCAGTCGTAGAGAAACAAGAGTGTTTGCTATCATGAAAATTATAATCCTTGAAAACAGATTCACAACATAAATTTCCCTTGGGGTGACAGCTAAGAGAATTTTTTGAAGTACTTAATTTATTTGAGTGTTTCGCTTATATTTATGGAAGCAATTTCATAAGTAAAAAGGAGTTTAGAAGAGATCCATTGAACCATTCTAGCGATATCCATCTCTTCTTCTTCTTCTTTTCTATTAGGTTATTAATGAAAAAAAGTTTGCTTCAATTCTACTCCATATTAGGCTAAATTCTCTAGTTTTGGATTGATGATATAAATATCATATGTAATACTAATGAGTTCCCTTATTACTTAAATGATTAAAATGATATTTTCAATATTAACATATCTTAATTTAATGAACATAGTGGCCATATGCATAGTTAAAATTAGTTTTAATATGGAGCCTCGATGGAGTAGTGTAGACATAACTAAGAATATTAAATTAGTATGCATCATACCTAGACATATGGTATGAAATATGCTAAATTCTTAAGTAGATAATATAACCATAGGATGTCGGTGGACATCCTTTGTTTTTACAAGCTTAACAGGGATATAGGAATGCATATGCTTTGAATAGTGTTAAAATTAAAAGAGATTCATTAGAAAAAATATGTTATTTATATTCATCAGTCTGAAATATTATATCTGTATTGTGTATTCATTATATTCATCTAATTTTATTTAAGTGATTGAATCTCCATAACAACCATTTTATTGGAAATGTTATAATTTTAGTTGACAGTACTAGTGTTTGGAAGTGCGAATATCTTTCTCTTTGGATTGATACTCTACTCTATCACAATATTACTTTATTTGGTACGTATACTTGAATATATTAAGTGAGATTTTTATAACTTTTTTATAAAAGAAAACCTAAATATTGTTAGGGGTTGATAGAGCCTTAAATCATTTCACAATTTTATAGGTCACTCCATAGCCCCCATCGGGTTTGATTATTTATGGTATGTTATTGTTATATACAAGGGTTATTTTTCCGTTAATTCAACCCAATATAATGCCTATATTTCTTAAAATAAAATTTTTAAAGCGTAGATACATTTACTTTAGAAATTAATTTTAATCCCTAGGAGGACTTTGATAACTTAAAACTTCTTTGGTTTACTCTTTAGGCTTAATCTTAATTGAACTAGGGTTCAAATTTAAAGAAGTTTAAAGTTACTTTGGTTGATTAACTAGTAAACCCTAATTGACCTTGCATAATAAGTTCTTTCTCCATCGATTCCTTTCTCAATATTGTCTCCACTTCAGCCATTAAGTGAGTAATTTTATTATTCATAATTCTTAGGATTATTTTAAACTTGCTAAGGTGGTTCTTGAGTTTGTTATTAGTATTATTTTAAATATCCCTCTTAATGTTAAGACTGATGATTATTTATTATTTAATCTTTCTAACAGTGGTTATTTTAAACTTAAAAAGGTTTGGAATTCCCTTAGAATTGAACATAATGTTACATTTTTGCCCTCAATGATCGGACATAAAAGTATTCCTACATCCATTATGATTTTTCTTTGGAGAATTATACACAGGTATATTCCAACATATGAGAATTTATTTTCTATAGGTTTTTTTTAACCTTCTAAATGTCAATCTTGCTTCCATGTTAAGACTATGCATCATGTTTTTAGTTCTTGTCCCATTGCTACTAAAGTTTGGATTCATTTTGATGTTTTTTAGATCCAGTCATTTCTGTGATAATATTGGTATCCTCGATATACTCAATAATTTGTTTTTGAATTCTAAAGGTCACATTATAAATTTGGTTACATCTCTTATTATGTGATTTTTATGGCTGGCTATAAATAATTCCTTCTTTGATAATAATAGTATGAACCATTGGTACATTTTAGTAGAATAAAAGATAAAGTGTTGAAGATTTTCTCTTCCAATCTATTAACTAGTAAAAATTTCAAAGGTTGCTCTTATGTGGCTAAGAATTTTTGTATTTCTTTGCATGCTAACAATCTGATTGATGAGCCCAAGTTGATTTATTGGATTAAACCAAATCATTTTTTTTTTTAAGTTTAATGATGGTGGCTCTATTAAAGCAGTGGTTGTGCCTGTGGTGGTATTATTAGGTACTCCTTTTGTAAAACTATTGTGGCTTATGCTAGTCCTTTATGCATATGCTCTATTATTTATGCCAAACTTTAAACTATCCTATATGGTCTTAAGTTGTGTCTTTCACTTAGCATCTTTAACATTGGATTGAGGTGGATACTTCTTATTACATTATTTATTTTAAGGATTTTGAAAATAGTATTTGTAGCCTTAATTTATTTTATCTTATTAGGGACATCAAGCAGCTATTGGTTCCATTTAATTTTACTATGTCTCACATTATTAGGGATGACACCACTAATGTGCATACCTTTTTTATGTGTCTTGGCGCTGGGATGATCAAACCAATTTCCAATTTCAAGTCTTTTTAACACAAAATTTGTGCACAACTTCAACTATAATAAGGATTTTCATAAAAATATATGTACAAAATAATAACATAATATTCACTTTAACATTTATGCATATCCATGATAAATACATTGTAAATATTATAATTACTTTCGTTTGAAAAGTTATAAAAATAGGTTACAATGAATATTAAAGATAATTATTCATGTCATATTATGTGCTTACATACTTTTACTATACTCATTGTATTATTGTATTATCTATATGAGCTTATTCTTAGATTTTTCATATTTATTGTTGTGATGCATTATGAAGTTACTACTATTCAGGTCATGTGATATTATAAAAGTCATGTATTTCACTAAGCATATATATTATAGTTAAATGTTCGTCTACGTCTCATTATGAAATAATGTATCATTTGCTTGTATTGAATTATGTTATATCATCCTGTAATATTAATAATGTTATCATATCATGTAACTAACATTCAAAAAATTTATACATTCATAATCATATATTATTCTATACAAGTAAGGATATCTAACCCAGTTTATGGTCTTTTCCTTTTAATAGTAATATTAGAATAGGGTGTCATATCATTTCATATCCTATAATCTGGTGGCATCATGTATGAGTATCATCACCCCCATCCCATTTGCACTCATTTCAATATCAAGTCATATCCCTTTATCTCTCTCCATATATGATGTATCAAGTAACACCACTAACCCACTATGAAGGAAAGCCCATCAGCTTCCACTCTTATACACAGACATATCTCCACCAACTTGAATCATATCAAATTAGATTTTCATTCATACACACTATTGTATTATAGTTATTTCATAGTAAACACACCAATCCTAAATAATACATATGTACATTACACATGTATCATATGATATATGCATTATTGATAGTTAATTATAATATATATGCATGTCACTAATATAATATATTGTGGGGTTCATGAGGATCATATTATGCATCTAACTCAAAAATTCATAATATCCATGAGCAATATTCCTATTTACATTTAAAAACTTCTAATCAACTCTAGTAATTTCTATTAAAATCTATATACTCATTGAAAACATGAAATGTAATATTTTCCAAACTAACTAGTAAAATTATAAGATGATCATATCAAAATGTGCATAATAATTATATCCATAGCATATCAAAAGTTGCATAGTGAAACTTGGTTAGATTATGAGATACAGCCTTTTATCAATTTTTTGAGAGAGAAAAAAAGAAAAGATTCAAAATCATTAAAAAAAGATTAAAATAAGATTGATTATAAAGATGAAATAATTTTTGTAATGGGAGCGACAAGAAATACTAGCCTGAACCTTACTTTCTCTTTTTTCTCTCCCCTCCTCTCCACCTCTTCTCCCATACCAAGGAATGAAATGGGGGAATGGGGGGCTTTTAGGTATTAAATGCAATAGTAAAATTATATATTTAAAAAAAAAATTCTTACACAGCACTGCAATGCTTGAGACCAAGCACCATAACGCTCTCTCAAATTGTAATTCATCTCTCAAAGCTATATATATATATATATATTCGTATAGATGATGCATATACATGAGTATCTTATGGTTTTTATAGGAGGCTGATGAATGAACTTAATAAGCATCAAATAAGTTACATAAATAATTTAAAAGAAAAACATGTGTATGACATTAAGTAGGACGAGATACAACTTTCTTATCAAGAAATTATATAATTTCATAATGGAATGAGACCATGATAGGGATATATATCTAAGGAAGTGAATGAATAACATCCTACTTAAAGAGGGAAGTATAAATACAATAGAAGATGTTATGTAATTTAATTAATGAATTGAGAGCATAACAAGTTAGTGACTCGAGTAGGTAAATGTGTAACATCCTATTCATATGTTTTAGGCTAAATAAGATGGTTTCATAAACAAAGATTGAACTCTTGGGTCATCAACATATTTTTCTAAAGGTATAACTAAATTCATCAAAAAGAGTGTTTGAGGTGGAAAGTAATTATAATCATTATGTTGTGTGTCTATGATTGTTGTTGAACCATTTTGTATATTTATCACTATCACTGTGGATTTTTGTTTTTCTTGAGGGTGAAAGGTAGGTTTAACTAGAATTAAAGGATGTAAGATGGGGTTTGAAATGAAGTAGAATAATGGCCTTATTTTTAAGCTCAAATATGTATGCATGATAATGGCTTTAATTAAGTCCATGAGTTATCTTGAAGAAGAATGTGTGTAAAGGGCATAACAATGATATCATACTAAATAAGGTCTTCATAACTATCCATATTAAAAGGGACGTGCACCAACTATTCACAAATAAAGTTTATATTTTCAACAAGTATGAACTAACCTAGGATAGATATTGAAAATTAAATTAGCCTAAATGAATATGTGGACAATTAAAATATTTAGTGCATTGATAAGTGTAAACTATTTATTATTTTATGTATTTTTTTACTGAAAATATGTTATTTTGATTATTTTTGTGCAGGAAAAAATAAAAAATGGTAGAATATTCTTAATTAACAGCATGGTTGTGTCCAACAAAATAACTCTGCAATGCTTCCTTTAGTATTTGCAAGGCGACTCAATTTTAATATTGTGGTGCCAAGTTCTTTGTCTGATAGTGTTGTGATGACAACACAGATAACACTGCAGCATTATCAGCACCATGATATCAAAAAGTTAGCTTGGTAGTGCCGGATTATCTATTTTCAAATGCCACGTTACGACAATTCCTTATGCCTTGGCACCATTTTTGCTAATTTGGCACCACAATGCTCAAATTTAAATAGCATCATGGTGCTACTTTATAATTTCCAAAGCCATATTCTCTTAGTCGAAAGACATGATTATTCACTAAAATAATTCATCCATGTTAGCGAACGTTGAGGTACTAGTTCAATTTAAGGGCACCGCAAAGGCATTATTTCAAGAGCTATAGTGCTAGATGCCTTTTTATGGTTGTTTTATAAATAGTTATGATATTATGTTTTAGGGGAGTTTAGTCACTTGTATAAAATTTAGTATTTCTTAGAGTACTTCTCTTTTTTCCTCTTAGAGTAAAATTCAAGGGAGGCTAGGGAAGTATAAGATACAATCATTTGGAGTACATAGCCTGTGCTTTTTTAAGCAACTCTGTAAGTTAATAGAGGAGTGTAGAGGAGATACTTTGATCCTTCTTAGTGATATCACCCTCTTGTGTTTTCTTTCATTCATGAGTTTAATAAAAATGAGTTCGTTAGTTATTCATCTGATATCTGGCTAATTTTCTTATTTTATATGAATGATGTAAAATGCATGTGGACTATTAATGAATATTTTTTTATAACTGTTAAAAGATGTTTTTAATAATATATCACTCATTATTTAATTTACATTATGGCCATATATATGCTAAAATTTAGTGTGATGTATAGCCTCAATGGAGGAATATAAGAATAACCAGGAGTAATGAGATAGAATGTTTGCACGCTTATACATAAGATGAATAAAATTCTAGTTTCTTTAGGAGATACTGTAGATGTAAGAGGTCAAAAAATATCCTTTTCACCTCAATAAGCTAGATAAAAATCTAGGGATATATATGCTCGAAATCACATCACCATGAAGTGTCTCATTAGGAAAGATATGCAATTTAAATTAATTAATCTAAAACACTTTAATTAAATATTGTATCCAATATTTTACTATTTTATTCAGTAATAAAATCTCTAACAATTAATAATTTTATTTCAGCAGGATAATTTTTGCAATTAGAGTAAACAGTAGTTAGTTGCAAGTAAGCTTACTTTATCATGAGTTCGGCACTTTACTCTTTAAGTTTATTACTTGATTCAGCACGTATACTTGTATATATTAAGTGGATTTTTGTTATTATTTATATAAAAATCCTAAACATTATTTAGGGGCGATACAACCCTAGATTCTTATATAATTCAAAATTTCACTCGACAACTCTAATTAAGACATCTGGATTATGTAAGCTTGCTTAAGTAAATCATCCTGGATGATACTCTCATCATCTGGAACTATATGCTCATATAAAAGATACTTAGCTGCCAAACTCATTTAGGCAAGATTTTATTTTTAGAATTTTGTTCTGATAGTATATGATGATCCCATATCATCCTGGACGATTCATTACAATCAAGACTAAATTGGTCAAGTGATTAAGGAAAGTAATTAAAATTAGATTGATCGATCATAAAAAAAAAAAAAAGATTGATCGATCATATCATCCTAAACGATAGCAAGATCATCCTGAGCAATCAATATTAAGAAACTTAGTATTCTTCTGAATCTTTTAAACGTCCCAAACTATCTACTGGATGATAAATTATAATTCTTCATCATTTAGATGTATCTCCTAGACGACCCAAACTATATGTTGGATGATAATCACTAATTTTGAACTAATCATATATGACGATCCAAACATCATCCCAGACGATAAGTTATATTTCTTAATTATCCAACATGTATTTCCTAGAAATCCAGAACTATCTTATAGACGGTATATATGATTTTTAACTGATAGTACATGATGATGTACACAATCCTAGAAGATCAGAATATACAATGTGTTCTAATTATATAGCAGACACAAAACATCCCGGTTGGAAGGGATGAAATACATTGATCGTATAGGACAATATATCGATCGTCCTGGACGTTCATTGATGGGAAGTTAAAAATTACGGTAATTTTTAAGGCCATCTTTATAAGATCTCTTATTTGTTAATAAGAGGATCTTTTGCTGTTGTCCTAACTTGAGAGAGCTTAAAGAAAGAGAGGGAGAGCTTAGGGGAGTGAGAGATAATCTTATGAGGGGGAGTTTGTGAGGTGTTCACAAGGGTTGCTTAAAGCAAGTATTCAAGTCATCTTCTCAAGTCATTGTCCTTATATTCTTGGTGCCTCTAAGGAGGTCTTTGTCAGCACTAGATCAAGGTTCTCTACCTTCTTCATGAGGAAGTGAAAGGAGTTGGGGTTCTTTGCTTGCTTCAGGAGGAAACTAAAGGAGTCTGGGTTCTCTACTTCACCGGGGTTGGTAAAAGTATTTTGTACAGGCTTCTCCACCTTGTTGTGAGAGCAAAAGGAGAGTCACTATGGTTTTAATACAATATATGGAGGAGAGGCTTCGGGAGTGGACGTAGATAAAGTTGACCGAACCACTATAAAATATGGTGTATTCTTTCTGATTATTTATTGCACTATATTTTTACTGCGATTAAATGCTTGGATGAAATCTCTGATTAGACATTTTGATTATTAGTTTAGTTTATTTCTGTTACGCTATATAAAAAGAGTGTCTTTTAATTAAAGAAATTTTTTAAATATCAAATTCACCCCCCTCTTGGTTAGCATCGGGACTAGTTCATAAGGGCTTTACAACCCTAATGAACTTTCAAAATACGCATTAAAAATGTACAAAATACACATAACATACACATATAATAAGCACAAAATATGGAGAATCATCGTCATGTACAAATATACTTATTACATTTACACAATTATTTCAAAAATCTATAGTCACAAATATACTTATTACATTTATACAATAATAGCTTTGATTCAATGATATCCATCATCATCCTTATGAACTTTGCTGATTGCAAACTTAAGGGTTTGCTAGTTATGAATTCGTCTGTAAAGCATTATAACATGCTTTTAAAGTTTATCTTTTTGAGTTGATGGTTGTCTAATGGTCTGCGAGTTATGAATTCCTTTGTAAAGCATTTAGGTATTCCTTTGAAATTACACTGTTGAGTTGATGACTGACTGGAGGGTTTGCTGGTTATGAATTCATCTGTAAAGTATTTGGGCTTTCCTGTAAAATTACACTGCTGAGCTGATGACTGACTGGAGGGTACCCCATTTAGAGAAAGTCAACACATGTGTGATGTTTTTTCCTTCACACGTGATTTCTCTGTTAATAAAAATTAATTACAAGAAATCTAAGTTACAATATGTATTAATATATATGAAAAGAAATTATACAGGAAGTTAAATCATACTCTTCCACTTCTTCTTTTCCAAGTGGCTTTTCAGCGTTGCATTTGATATGCCTCTAGGCCTATGCTTTAGAGGATCTTTTACTTTTGCAATGCCAACTTGTGAAAACGTATGGTTTCTTTCTTCTCATTAAGAATCAAATCGATATTTTCAAGCATAGCCTTCATTGCAGCCAACATGTATTGTTTAACCTCCTCATTCAACTGAGCTTGTGTGCTAATTTGACAAGCAAACTTGGTGATATGGTTTATGAATATAAATCCATTACTAGCTTCAGAATTATTCTTAGAAGACCCTTTCAATATTTGGCTAGAATATATATCTTTTTGAGCTCTTGCTAACCATCGTAGAAGTAGGTATTTCTCAGGGATTTGCATAATATCCATCTTCCTTTAAACTCCCAGTAGTGAGAACATATTAAACCCATCGTTTTGAACTTCTTGCAGGTGCATTGAATGCTTTCGTCTTGTGCATCAAAATCAACAACCCAATGATTAAAATAATCATTTTTCTCTATACAACAGACAAAAAACTTTGAAGAATCACATGACATAAACTCTATGCTCATTCGGCCCACACACTATAAAAATTCTTCTTATGAAAATGAATATAATTTCCTTGAATAAAATTGAGCTTCTTGCTTTAATAATGGGTGGCTTTTTATTACAGGTTCTATTTCGAACTAGCTGCATTTATAATCCTCATCCTATTCATTCTGACGCCAATTCCTCATCATCTTCTCAAAACCCAGAAAAAAATCAGTTATAAAACTTGTGAGCTTAGAAATGTCATGACAAACATTATTAGTAGACTCGCTACGTTGTGTGCGTAGAATGATCATATTAAAATAATCCTTATTGAATGCAATAGACCATTTATTCCTTATCTTTTAAAGATCCTCCAACCAACCATGATCGTGGAGGTTCCCTTCTGTGATCATTTTAGATCATGTTTTCTCAAACTCCTCCTTAGAATCACATTTGCTTAAACAACTATTAAAGAGGCCTCTGACTTTGTTGTTACTATTAAAGCAAGACGTTTTTGATGGTGCCTTTTTTATGGATATGCCATTGGCACAATCTATGCCGAGTGTGAGGAAATGCAACTTCTAAAAGCCCAAAATTTCTAGAGTTGGGAGGCGAGATACAAGGGAAGCTTGTTTAGATTAAGTACTAATTTTCACATAGCATCATAATTGCAATCTCAAGTAGATGCCTTTTCTAATACCTTACTATAAATAAGTAAATTTTTTTAACACAAGCAAGCGTTGTAAAACTTAGAATAAGCTCATTCAAACTCCATAAGACAAACAAAGGAGAGAAAAACATTTGACAGCTAAACATTTTGTATTCTTATATGTCTTTGGACTAGATGAAGTTTCTATTTGAGCATTTGTGGATTCAAGTGACTCTTACCAAACCACCTAAGCTTTGTCTTATTTTTAATGTTTTTCTTGCAAGTTTATTTTACATTCCTTAGTCATATTTATTATTAACTGGGCGTTAACTTTTTCCTCAATCGGTGTCATTTAGAGGACAAAATTATTTGGTGCACAGTCTGGACATATAGTTATGTCCGGACTCCAACTAAATTTGTACACGTGTAATACAAACACGTGAAGATTTAATTGGATTTTTTATTTTTTTAGGTCATTTTATTTTTCGTCGAAGGGCAGGAAAAATAAAAACACAACAAAAGCGCAGTGAAAATACAAGAAAATGAAAGCACAGCAAAAGCGCAAGGGCAATAAAAGCGCAGGAAAAATAAAGCACAGTAAAAGCGCAACAAAAGGTCAGCAAATTACACGTTTTAAATTTCTAAAAAAATTTCCTTACAAAAAACACAGTAAATCTCCATGTGTTTCGTATTACACGTGCACAAATTTAATTGAAATCAGGACGTAATGCTATGTCCGGACTCCGCACCAAATAATTTGAGCATTTAGAGCCACATAATCTTGCTTTGGTGAAAGACGTGAAATATTCTTTCAAAGGCTCGATCAACAAATGTACAATTGAGCTGGATTAAATCGGTAAGCTCTTGATCTTGCCGATCCCAAATATGATCTTGTCAGGTACGGCATAACTGAAACCCATATGTAGCAAGTTAGTGACTGTAGACGATTTATTAAAAATAGAAGGTTTGTTACAATCAGGGGCACAGGTGAGAACGCCGCTCCAGAATAAAAAACATTTACTAGCAAAAGAAACGTGTAAACTGATGGGCGTGGGGGATTTGTGGGGCAATGCAATTCGGAACTTAGCCTGAACAAAATAATATTTCACTGTGATAATAAACTGGCTGTTTCATTTTTGCATCTTACTACCGCAGAAAAATGCCGCTCGTATGGCTGGCAACTACATATATTTTTGGCATTTCAAATCAGCTCATTATTCATACATTCAGTTCTATTTCAGTAGGCAATGGTTCAAAAGCTGACTCAACTTCATTTATGTTGACATCTTCTAATCTTGCGGGATTCCACTTTGGATTCTGAAAAACAAAAACAAAACAAGATATTTATTCAGAACATGAACAAGAAATCCTGTTGCACTACCATATCAATCATATTGAGAAAAAATATTAACAAGGTGTATAAAATCTCATCCTTAAATAAACGAAAAACTTTCTGAACAGAAATGTTATTGAACAGGAAAGAAAGAAATCTAATCCGAAGGAAAGAAAAGATGATCAATAAAGAACGCAAGCGAAGGGCAGCTCCAATTATTAGATTATGCTTGAACGTTTACTACTTCAAGCAAATTCAAGTGATGCAATGATCATCTTCATTAGACTTACCCCAACCTAAAATCACATGCTTAAGAAATTTTTCAAAATCTTTTGGATGCAGCCTTAAAGACCAAGGGTCCATTTGTGGACTCATTTAAACAGCAAAAAACTGTCATATTTCTTTTTAAGCAGAACCTTCTTGCAATTATTTAGAAATTTTTATGATAAGAAAGCTATCATACGATTTTTTAAAAGAAAAAAAATGTTTATAATTCTATATCAGCAATCAAGAAAATATGCTTTCCTCTTGATAGGTATAAGTAATTTGCACACATCAAAATATTACTGTAGTCTTATAGGTTAAAATTAATGACATTCAAATACATGTCTTCATTTTTGTAAACCACCCAACACTCCCTCCCCACTCCGTACTCCTCTCTTTTACTTTTAACTGAAATCTATAATTGTCAAAAACATAAATTTTTCTGTTATAATGACCATTTTGAAAATTTAAATTTGACCTTCAAATTCTAAATTTTGTTGATGAAAAGCATCCTAATGATCACGAAAGTATAGAAGTCATGGTACCAAAGAAATATGTAGCTGTACTTTTATTTTCTTTTGTATTTCAAGAACACTAGGATAAAAACTTATTATAGTTACTGTAATATTTAAAGAACACTTTGTTGTCGGGTAGTTTATCTTTTGTTGTATGTTGGCCCTTTATGTTGTTGGATCATTTCTCGTATTTGGCGGTTGTGTTATAGGCCTTCTATAATGTACTATAAAATCATTTTCCTTACCTATTGAACCAAAATCAATTGATGACCCTGTTAAGATAGTTGCTATTTGAATGCTTTATATTTTTACAACTTATGTAGTTTTGATGATTCAAAACATTATTGTTCAAATGTGTAGTTATCTCCTAACAATTTTAGAAGCAAAACCGCCGGCCAACTCCCATTGAGCCGCCGGCTCTTGCTTGCCGCCCACCCCCTTTATGTTTCCTATTTTGGTTGAAACTAATTCATGACTTGATTTGATTTTGAATTAATCAATTTCAATTTCAAATCCTTGCATGAATGACTTAGTCCAATTAAGGAAAGTTACAATATTGAATCCATTTGAATTTGAAATTCAAATTGGATGAATTTATTTACTTTCCTAATTCTTTAAACCCAATTAAGGAACCTTAATTAGCCTCATTGAATCCCCTCCCCCTTCTCCATGCCGCCGGCCCCTTGATTGGGCCCATCTCCTTTAATGCTTCATGAGGGGATTAATTGCAAGGCATTCAAATTTCAAACCCATTGATTTTCCCTCCAAACTCACTCAAATCTGAAAATAATTTCAGATTTATGAGTTAAAACAATTTCTATTCCCCCATACCCTAGCCGTCCCCCTCTCCCTCACACCCGCCGGCCATTCTCTCCCCACCGCCCCTCTCTCTATCTCTCTTCACCCTCCTCTCAAGGTGTAGCTCTTTCTTTGATTGGAGACGGAAGATCAATCCGGAACTTGAGTTTAACCTTGCACATCACGACGTTTCTGCGAGAAGAATTCATCTAACCTTGGACGGAACAATTATTGGAAGGTACGTGGGATTTCTACGCCGTCTCTCCGTGAAGGTGATTCTTTCTCCTCCTTGATTCTTCTACTTTTGAATTCCAAATTCTTCACGAGAATTTGTTCAAAGCAAGAGATTGTGTCCACTTGTTGCCATCCACTAGTATTCGTAGGGTTTGTTACTTCCTTTGCCGTAGATCTCGTTGTTAAACAAGGGATAAGTTGGAAACTACTTCGCATGCAATGTTTTAATTTTCCTATGTGTTTTGATCTAGCTTAGTCTCTTGTGTAGCTTAGCCTAAGCGAAAGAAATCATTTATTTGTTTTACGTCGTTGTTTTAATCGCTTATTACGAGAATCTGAAATTGCTCTTAAATATTTTGTGCAAATCTCCAATTACGCATATAGTTCTACATCACAAGGTGTTGAGGAAGTTTGTCGTAGCTCCTCGTGAAGGTTCAACTGGAGGAGACGAAGTTTCCCCCAAGCATCGAAGTGTGGAATTTAATGATCCTTTGCTTGCCTGGATCAGCCACCCATAGATGTTTTGCTGCTTTTGAGTTGGGGAGGCACCAAACAACAATGGGAGTCTTCTCCAACAAAAGGGGCAGCAGCTTGGACGGAGGAGAATCAGTGGACAGCAATTCAGTCTTCCAACACAGCAGCTATAGGTCTTCCAAGGGCTGAGGAAGAATGGTGGACAGCAATTTTCCTCTTCCAGATCAGCAATCTTAGGCTTCCAAGAGGTGGGGATACAATGGCAATGAATGAGATTCAAGCTGCAGTTGGGGGAAGGAGGATAAACACTATCAAGTGGAGTTTGGAGAGTTGTAATGGAAGAAAATCCCACGGGAACGCCTCGAGGAATTTCAGCCAGCAAAGGAAATTAGAGAAAGGGTTTAATTCCCCAAGACAGAAGGCTTATTTTGGCAAGATTTGAACGGTGCGGCCAGAGAAGAATTTCGGCCAGGTTTTAGGGAAAGGATTTTGAATTCTTTTCAAGGCACATAAGGCTTAGGAAATAAATCATTGCATTTATTATAGAGGGGGGCCGGCGATTTAATGATGAGGGAGGGGATTGGGGAGGTGAATTGGATTACTTAATTAAGGCTTAAGGAATTAGGAAAGTGTTTTAAATAAATCAAATTTGAATTTGAAATTCAAATTGAATTCTAATAGGAAACTTTCCTAAAATAGATTCAAACAAATAAGAAAGGATTTGAACCTTGAATTTAATTAATTTGGATTCCAAATTGATTCCAAATTAATCGGAACTAAATTAGGAAATCCAAAAGGGGGCCAAGTGGAGTGGGGCCGGCGGTTTAGCCAAGCATGGCCGGCGGCTAGGGGGGGAGATAGGGAGGGAATTAAGGAGGCTTTAATGCTTCCTTAATTTTGGGGATTGGGTTTAGGATGATTTAAGTCATCCTAATGAATTCAAACTCCAATGGAGGGAAAATTTGAACTTTCCTAAAATAGATTTTATAATTTAAGAAAGAATTTGAATTTCAAATTTGGGGAAATTTGAATTCAAAGACTAACTAAATTATGACAATCCAAAATTAGGCATAATTCAAATTAGGCAATGGGGGATGGGAGAGAGTGAGGCCGGCGGCTTGAATGGGGGCGGGTAAGAGGCCGGCAGCAAGGTGGAGATGGAGACGATGTGATGGTGGGTGGAAGAAAACGACTACAAAGAAGTAAGATGGTGAAGGAAGGTGGAAGATAAAAAAAATGACAAGGGATAAATACGAAACCACGAACCCGGTCGTCTCCAAGGTTGGTGGGTGATCCGTTCTCCCTCTCGTAGGGATCTGTCCAAAGTTCTCTCCAAGAACTCTCAAACGCACTCAAACACAAGAGTGAGAAAATTTTCTCATAATCATTCATTAACCCATGAAGAGCAACATGAGGGCTATAAATAGCCTCTTACAAAAGGACTCAAAATAAGAAGATGACAATGCCCTTAGGACTTACATACGACCTCCCTTAAGTAAAGGGGTAAAATGGGAAAATAATTAAAACATAAATAATAAAAGACAAATAACATAATAAACGAAAAATACATGAAAATGACTCAAAAATACAACGACTCGATCGTGGCTGTAGATCGATGGTAACGTCTAAATTCATGCTCTGATGTCCCCATCAATATTGACATCTAATAGTATGTCAATAGATTAACTCTTGATCAAGACAATCAGCGGATAGACAAAATCCAGAGCAATCTAGTTGATGTTTCGAAAAAAAAGTTGCATCCGCAAATTAGATTTTTTATTGTCAGTTTCTCTTAAGCTTTAAAGGACATGAGCAATAGCTTTTATGCAAAATGCAATAGAGATAATTACTTGAAGCTAATAAAATCATTTTATCCGACAGTTTCTAAAGCTTAAATTGTGCCAAACTAATTTCCCCATATATGCCCCCTTGTAGAATTTAAAAACCCAAAAATTTACCCAGCCCATGTGATGCATTTTGACTCAAGGTTGAGATCAAAACGGACTGTGATGGGCTGTTACTGTGAAAGCCAATCTTTCTTTTGTTTTCCTTCCAGGTTCGTCCGGACGAAGTGAAGTTCGTCTGGGACGATCAGTTAAAAATTTGGTGACAGAGAGCTTCGTCCCAGGACGAAGGTATGTTCGTCCGTACGAAATTTGTCCATAGAGCATCGTACAGAAAAAATAATTAATTTTTGTCTGGATGATTGGAGTCTAGAGGAGATCATCCCGGGACGATCGGGGCATCGTTCTGGACGATCATGTTTAATAAATATCCGATTTGAGATATTTTTGAAGAAAGAGAAAGAGGAGGAGAGAGAAAAACGAAGGAAGAGGAAGAAAAAGTGGATTTTGGGCGACTTTGGTCTGTTTTCGTCCGTCGCCTAGTTGGAAAAGTTGTTCGACTCGAGGTAAGGCACATTATGCCTTTCTCAATTTTCAGAAATGTGGTTTTTGACGTATTTCTTGTTTCGATTTTCATTTCTGTTAGCCTAAAAGTGATTTATCTTTGTATCGACAAAACTTTTACCACGTAACTTTTGGTATGTTGTAGAGATGATGTTTTTTGCATGTTTTGAGTATTTTCTGGAAAGTTTTCACCATGTAGTTTGAATTCTGCAGAGTTTTTATCAAATAGAAAATTATCTGGATGTTGGAAAATATTGTTTCAGTACAATGAAAGTCTTGAAATGATGTTTTCTACGATCTCTGGTAATTTGATAATTTTCTGAAACTGTGAATTTTGTTCTGTTGAATTTCCGTTGTCTGCAGTTATACTCTCCGACGATATTCTGATACGAATCTGATTTCTCTGAATCTGATGTGATTTGATGTTCGATGTGGACGATATTCTGATACGAATCTGATTTCTCTATATCTGATATGATTTGATGTTGATGTGTTGTGATATCAAAAGGGAGTTATAAGGGGCCGGAATCCTTTGAGATTCTGTATGCGTCAGGAAAGGGAGGTATAAGGAGCCAGAATCCTTTGAGATTCTGTCAGGGTCCGAAAATCTAAAAAATGAATTCTGATATGATAATTCTGTATATCTGATATGTTCTGGTGCTGTAAGCACAAAGGGAGGCATAATGGGCCAGAATCCTTTGAGATTCTGTCTGTGTCAGGGAATGGAGGCATAAGGGGCCAGAATCCTTTGAGATTCTATCTGGGTCAGAAAAATCTGTGATGAAATGTGATTTGAAAGTTTTCTAAAATATGTTCTGAACTTTGATTTGAATTCTGATTTGAATAATTCTGTGACATAAATTTGATTCAGTTCTTCTGTCTCTGTTACTTCATTTGTTCTGAACGAATATAGGTATTCTGTTTGATTTTTGTTCTGTATGAATCTCTGACCTCTGTCTGATATTCTGATTTTTGTACGCTTATCTGAATTTTGTACGGCAAATGTTTTTAACGCCTTCATGTGTATTTTGATATGAGAGTTTCTGGAGATTTTGATTGGCTAGTGCAGTCTTGCTGAGCTGTTAGCTCATCCTTATTATCTACGTGATTTTCAAGTTCTGGGAAAGGGAATGAGGTGTTGGAAAAGTCGTCCTGTGTCTGATCTGAGATTATGTATTTTTGTACTTTTGATTTTTGTACGGTCATGTCTATTCTGTTCTTCTGTCCTGTTCTTTCTGTTTATAGCTATGCACTGTATTTTACATGATTATTTTGAAGAATGAGAAGAAAGAAAATGATTGATAAATTGCTGTATATTGGAAGTTTATAGTAGCTCTGTGTTTTCTGTATGATTATTTGAAAGAAAGTCTGAAACCAAATTCCAAAGCTAGATCCTGGATTCATCCGTCGCGGCTCGACGCGATTGGATTCTTTCCGGTCGGGTTGGGTCGTGACAGTTACCTTGGGCTTTTAAATGGATAGAGAAGTTAAGATAAGCAGTCAGTTAGAGAGAGAAAAAATCTAGAGAAAAAGATAAGAAGGTTGGAATAAATGTAGAAGAATCTTCTTAATCTTTGGAAGACACTCCATCTTTTTTCTTTCTATTAAATGGTTCTTGATTTTTTTTTTTTTTTTTTTGCCTTTTTCTCAACTGCCCATTGTCGGTAGTGCTTTATAAAAAGATGAAAAAGATTGCAATATTTCAATCTCTAAGCAAGATGATGTCCTTCCACACATTCTGGTCTCCTGATAACGTATTTGAATTACCCTTGCATCATTCTCTTGTTAATCAAGATATAACTAAGCTGAATTATGTAAAATTATGATTCTTCTTCTTTAATTATCCATTCAGTGGTTAATGTGTGTTGCTTTACTAATGTTTCTTTTGGGAGCTTGTGCTTTTTCCAGCATGCAAAGGGTTTGCAGGCTACTTCTTCAATATTTCTCCCACCCCAACCAAAAAATACCACGCACAAGGACCAAAACTTTGTTCATTTCCTTTTATGTTTTCTTCAAAAGGCAACGGCCATTGATGTTGTACTGCTTGATGTGAAAAGTTCAGAAATCCTTCATTGTTGGTAGATATTTTATTCCCATGTTACTATGTCCAGGCCTAAGCATTTGCTTGTATGTTGAAATAATAAAATTTACCAATCTAAAAAAATGCATTTCATGTCCCAACCAAAATGAATTCTTCAAAAAATCAGACTTTGTGTCAACAATCAAGAGATTCACTCGAGTATCCTTTACATTGATAGAAAAAATTTTGTAGCTCTAAATCATGTTTGAAAATTAAAATTTTTAATTAAAAAACCTTGTAAATAATTCTCTTCTAACACAATTGAAGCATCGGCATGACATTCTTCTTGGTTTTAAGTTAGTTGGCTTCTTCAACTTTCAAGTATTTCAGACTACTATGTCCTGCTTCCAACATATACTAGGAATATTATTAATCCTTGAAGCTCAAACATAAAGTTTGCTTTTGCTTCTTTGGTGTTTACTGTAATCACCTTAAAATTAGAGCGTTAGTTCCAAAAACATGGACTAGAAGTTTATGCATCTCCCATGCATGAACTAAAACTAGAAATTGGATTATGACCCAAAGAACTACACAGACTCATCTTATCAAGTTGAATATATGTAGTTTTTCTATGATCAAAATGACTTTAGAATACTGATAGATGTTATTATTTCATTTACATTGCCCAAAAGATGCAATATTATGCTGATTTTAGTGTAATTAACAAGTTCCCATGCCTCGATCTATTTGAAATATGAACACTTGACACATTTACCAAGCCTTGTTCTATTTGAAATTACCATGTCCGACAAAAACTTCTCAAAATATTAATCAACAGCTTGTACTTGCCACAATTATCAGCCTTAAAGGAGACAACCGTGAATATAAGAATCAATTACACATCATGTTAACACCCAAAAAATTTCATACAAGTACATGCAGTTCAAACAATGAAAATTTTACTTCCACAAAACTCATTAAACTAGCCTTTATTATTTTTAAATGCAAGATAACTAAAGGAGATCAAAACAATAAAAAACAATCAAGTCATACCGGTGAGGTATATATTTTAGGCAGCTCCAAACGTATGCCCCACCCATGGAAAATCCCATGAGATAAAACTTGGAACCTAATGCCATCTTATCAGCAAGTTCCTCAACATCTTCAGCAATGCTTTTCACTGACAGCTTCGGATTTGGATCACTCTCTCCATAACCAGCTCTGTCAAAAGACAGCAAGTATATTCCAAATTCGTCAAGTATTTCCTGAAAATTCAAGGCCAATAAATATCACCAACCAGAAAAAAAAAAGGTAAACCAACTACAATAGAAATAAAAAAACAATGACATTGTCATTACCTGTGAAACAGGAAACACATCATGTTTGCAGCAATCAAAGCCATGAATAAATATGACTTTGTATCTGGCCTTCTCCTTTGAGACACCAGTTTCAATGTACGAAAGATGCCTTCCATCCTTGAGCTTAATTCTAGGTGATGTTACAGGAGGACCATTTGGTGTTCCGCAGATATTAGGTGGTGGAGGCCGGGCTGCATTATATAACCATGCCAATACTCCCACAAGTAGAACCACTGATAGCTTTGAAACAATTCCTGGTTCACTCAAATGAAAACATCATTATCAAAATGTTAAGATAGGAAAACATGCATTTAATTATATTGTATGATGTCAAGCAGACAAAATGGAAGTACAGACTTAAAACATGTCAAAAAATAGTGGAGTGAAACACATAATACTAAAAAGGAAATCATATCAACTAAATAGGAAATTTCTCATTTGGAAATTTCTTTTTCTATGACGTAAAGATAAAATGTCTACCTCCGATATTTGAAGTCATATTCGAAATGTGAAATGAGGTTTGACAATAGCAATGAAAGGCTACAACATCAAGCATTTATCTCACAACGTGGGGTTGGCTACATAAATCTTTTTTCTTCATTGTGTCATGTTGGAAAGAGTCAAATTCTTATTTAAATCAAATAAAAAAAAGTCACTTCTAATACTTCATAACCAAGTCTTTTTAGGTATACCATTACATTTCTTAACATAGGCAAAATCTAATATATCTACTCTCCTAACTAGATCATCGGAAGGCCGACGTTTGAAACGACTCATCCACTTGAGCATTATTATCTCTGCAACACTTTACTTAATTTAATGCTTTTCTTTTAATGACCAACATTTTGCGCCATAAAGACTATGTTCAAAAAAATCTGGCTATGAAGAAGTTTATCATTGTGCAATTCAAGAACAAGGTTTTGAAAAGCTCAAAAATATATATGAATTGAAAATTTTTAAGGTTTATAGGTGGTTAACTCAAACATTTAGAAGCTCGTTTTTCATATCAATATGAAATATTTGCTTCTATGTCAAAGTATTTACATTACTGCTAACTTAGATCTCACTAGAGATTTCCTCTATTGAATAAAATAAACACAAAAAGAGGGCCGAATATTACAATAACAAAATGTAGATTTCTATTCCCAATAACTATAATGAAAATCTACTCAGCAGTCAACGTTTCTGTTAACAAGTTCAACCGTTTATCTTACTCATAGATTTTTAGTTAATACAGAAAAAAAAAGGAATTATAAAGAAAATTAAGCACTTTTGTATCGGAAGTTTTAAAGTGAGAAGAAAAGAAAGTAAAGGATGGGATAGGAAAGAGCTTCTTCTATAATTAGGATTTGTATTTCTCCCTTAAAATTGAGAATAAAAAGATAGAGGGTGAAAATAATTTACATAAGGGCTCGTTCGGTTGATTGTGATTATGTTGTCTTTACTCATTTTAAGGGTGAAATTAAAGATGTTAAAGGTATTTGCATATTTAAAAATACGAATTGAATTTCAACTACATCCAACCAAATGCTGAAATCTAGCAAACTCGTTTTTCAAACAAATGAGCCCTAACTAAACTCGAAGATATGAACAAACTAGATTTATCTAATAAGAGAATAAAAGTTTATTCCCTCTCAATCCGGGCTTATTAATCTTTCTTCAACTCCTAATTAAAATTAAAAGAAATTGCATTTTTAATTCATTTTCTTTTCTACAAACCAAATCCTTACTATATCCAATCAACTCTCAAACAGAGGGAAAAAAAAAAACAATTTTAGCCGATCAACATGAATTTCGCAAAGAAAAGAAGATAAACCTAATCAAAACAGCTTCTTCTCGCGCCTTAACTAAATCATCTCTCCACAGAATATCCACGAGAATAACAGTCCAAAAGGAGCAAGCAACCCACCTCGAATGACGGGGAAGGAAGAGCTCTTCTGCTTCTTTCGGGTGTGAGCCCTCGCTGACGCAGCGGAGATCTTTCTGCTGGCCCCCGGCGCAGCCATGGACACCGGCTGATATCAAAGCGACCTTCACTCCTGCCAGAAACCAGCAAAATCACTTGAAAAGTTGAAATCTCAGGAAAATGACGACCAGTTGAAGGGATTAGACAAAAGTAAGAAACAAATAGAAAATATCGATGCCATGCCGCATTGGCCGGAACTCGGAAGCGCGACCACGTGTAGCCGTGGACAAGATGCATTTTATATGATTATCTATTTATTTATTTTGAGATTCAGGCTAATTACCATTTCATTTTAGATAACTTTTTATTATTTTTAAAATAATTTTTAGACCAAATTTTTAGCTTGTTTGGTGGGCGAGTACGGTTGAAAATCACCCAACCCACATCGCCTCTTAAGTGGGGCCCAATCAAGTGCGGGTCAGGAGATTTTTAGGAGTGGTGTCTCTTCTATGTTAGTCGAGGATTAGTTATGCCGCCAAGCATCATTTCGGAAGTGGCAGTGGGTGGATGCCCCGTTCCCAAAAATAATAATTAAAATATTTTTTCTAAGAAGTTGATTTAAAAAGCAGTAAAAAATCTGTCCTAAATGAAGCTCAAATCAAACTCTTACACACACATCACATATGTACGACTCAAACCAATAATATCATGTTTAGGAGCTAAAAACCAAAATGAGCCGCGAATATATCCTGAATATAATTTTAACAATTCGAAACCTCATTTTAATATTGACAAATTCTATAACAAATTTTAATACTGAGTTTATAACTTTGTTACACATATTTAAACTAGATATATTAAAAGAACATCATATAAAAAGTGCAATATATATTTAATTTGCATTATTTATTTAATTATATGAAATAAATATAAAATATGCTTCTATTTAGTGGAGGTGAGTGTAATTTTGTGAGCAATTTATTGATGCCTTCTCTTCCCTTCTCTTGCCCAAGTGTCAAAAAGTATAGCTTGTTGAATTTCACCTAACTCAACTTTTGTGAGTATTCTAAATTTTTTAGTATAAAGTATCTAAACATGCAATTTAAGGTTTGGAGATGCTTCTCTATAAAAAGGTGGTCTATTGTAGTTCCAAATTTAAGCCCCACTTGAATAGCAATTGTTCTATCATTCAATATTTTGCCTTTGTTTATCATCCATCACTAAGGGGTTTTATCATCATAACTTAATCAAATCTCATTAAGTTTTTTAATGATTGTTCATGCATTTTCAACGATCCTTATATCAAATGTTATATAAAAGATGGTCAAATAATCCTCATTTTTACTTGTTATTTTGTAATATGAGAAATTATTATCATTTATGCTATAAGAGAATGATTGGTCTATATTTTTATATCAATAATGAATTTTTTTAGATTCAATACAATCTTAAACATAGATGTGTTAAGAAGTTGTAACCATTTTCTTTTAGTCATAAATACATATAGTTGACCACATCCTTAAATCAAGTGATGCACATAACTAGCTATGTATAAGAGTTTTTGAGCAATTATTATAACTTTTATGTTAGACACAATTGTGTGGATACATGAAAATATAAACTTATAAAATGCATTATACACTACTTTTTATAATATGTAGTTGTAAGTAATTATATTGACATTTTTTGTGTTGTACATAGCTATATACAAACAGGAAAACACCTATTCTATGCTATGCAAAATTGTTTATAATAAGTATACACTATTGTTTATAATATGATTGTTGCGTCCTGTAATATTCGCGGTAGAGAGATATAAAGTTTAACGTCCTAGCTTTGTATGAAAACCAATCACACAAGCAGATAAAATAGAGGGTGTAGCGTTCATAAGAGACACCAGAGTTTTAACATGGAAACCCCTAAAAAGGGAGAAAAACCACGGGGTCTAGCCCAGTTTGAATGAATCCACTAATGCTTGCAATTGATTACAAATGAGACCCTTCTTTATGAGGAAAGTATTGGCTCAAAGTAGAAAATATACATCATATAAAGTGTATTATATGATAGGAGTTGGAAGAATCGGTGTTGATATGTTCGTTTAAGCGCAGTACCATAGTCGGCGAGCGATGTGAGTCGGAAGGACCATAATTGGATGAAGGTGGTCGGAAGGATCGTAGTCGGGCAAATGAATTAAAAATATCATAATCAGGTGACGATGCTCAGAAAGACCAAAGTCAGCATAAGGATTGTAGTCAGTGGACAACGTTAGTTAGAAGGATCGTAGTTGACAATGGTCATTAGAAGGACCGTAGTCGGCAGACCACGGCGGTCAAGAGGACCATAGTCAGTGGGCAACAGAAGTCAAAAGGACCATAACCAATGGGTGACAGAGTTCAGAAGGATGCTAGTCGGTGGGCAACGAAGGTCGGGATGACCGTAGTCGGATGACAATGGTCGGGAGGACCATAATCGGGTTGTGGAGGTTAAGAGAACCATTGTTGGGCGATGTTGGTCGGAATGACCATAATTAGCGGGGGATAAAGGTCCGAAGGGCCAGAGGGCTGTAGTTGGTGGATGACAGAGGTTAAAAAGACCATAATCGACAGGTGATGGAGGTTAGAAAGATCGTAGTCGACAGACAACAGAGGTCCAAAATATTGTAGTTGACAGATGGGCGAAAGTCCACAGGTGGTCGAGAAAAACTCCGGTGGTGGTCAACATATCGACTTGTGGAAGTCCATCGATGGTCAGGAAGAACTCTGGTGGTGGTCGGTAGATGAGCGGAAGTCCAACAATGTTCAATAGATGAGTAGAAGTTTGGCGATGGTCGGCGGACTATAGTAAGTCCGTCAGAGGTTGGGAAAACTCAGGCAGTCGTCGGCGGGCGAGTGAAAGTCCGGCGATGGTCATGAAGAGCTCCAATTATGGTCGGCGGATGGGCAAAAGTCTGACGATGGTAGGCGGACTAGCGGAAGTCCATCGGTGGTCGGGAAGAACTCCGACAGTGGTCGGCCGATGGGCAGAAATCCGGCGATGGTCGTGAAGAACTACAGTGGTGGTCGGCGAACGGGCGGAAGTCTAGCAGTGGTCGGCGAACTGGAGGAAGTCCAGCGGTGGTCGACGATGAGAAAGCTCCATAATTCTTCCCTATCTTCCCCCTTCTCCTCCTCCCTACCTCATGAGAAGAATGGGGGTTATTTTATAGTTTTTTTAGAGTAGCATGGCTTGTAAATTTATGAAGGATCAAGGTCAAAATGGGAGTGATTTGAATGAATGGTCGGTATCGATCCCCTTGATCATCGATCATTTATTTATCATTTACATTCGTTAATGATATCATAATTTAGTGATCTTAGGCTTGTTAGATTCGTCTTGTCGAGCCGCTCAATTCGACTATAAGCATGGCATGTTTGGAAATCGTCTGGTAATTCAAATTATGGTTTGAACCTTCCAAACACGCTTTGGGTCTTTGATTTGGACATATTTGGGCTCGGATTGAGTGGAATTTGGTGTCGTTGGTTTCACATTTTTGAAATGTTCAGTTCGACTATAAGTTTGCTTAAATCAAAATTCAGATGGTCTCCGATTTAATTTATGAAGCTTCCAACTTGATTTTTGCCTTAAGATTCGTGCAAGTGAGCATTTGTTGGAGAGTGGAGCAACAATCTTTCTTGCAAGTGAGCATGTGTTGAGTTTCAATATAGATGGAGTTAATTAATGATTGGCCTTCCAAAATAAGGAGGTAAAGCCTATTGGTTAAATGAGCAACTCTATGAAATCTCATCTTTTGACATTAAGAACAAAATGAATAATTTTAGTTCTTATAATACCATCTTACACATGTTGCACATTCAAACTTTCAATAAACAATTTTATTATTTCCATATACTTATTATATGGTGGCAAAAATTTTGATGTCTTACTCTAAGAATTTACATAAATATCCTTCTAATTGGGCAAATGTTATTTTTATTTTTAAAGGCTTTATTTGGGATGGCTTTTTTTACTACTTTCTAAAGCAACTTTCTAGTACAAAAATTTTATGAACTAGAAATTTTTATACTAGAAAGTTGTTTTAGAAAGCATTAAGAAAGCCACCCCAAACGAAGCCTTAGTTTCTCATTTTAATGGAATAACAATAAAAGTAAGAGCAACTCATTTGATTAGGCATTGAGCTACTTTTTTATTCGATGCATCACTTGAAATCTAAGACCAAATGAAGTAACAAATAGCAATCTCAAATAATAAGTGTGTTATAATGTAATGGAAAATCCAAAATAGTAAAGGCAATTCTTTCACCTCATCTTTCCACACCTCAATTAACATGTCCTTGTTTCAAGAACTCAATAGTCGATTATCACCACCCATTTAAGCATACATTGGTGACATATCTATTGTTGATTCTGTAGATACATCGTTGTAAAAGTGAGACAAGATTATCTACAATATCAAGCAAAACCACACTAGAAGACATCAAATGAAACAAGGAGGATATAAAAAATGACATTACATGAAATGTGAGGTCAATGAATTAGTACTTGTAAAACTGCAACCGTACAAGCAAATCTCAGAAAGAAATGAGCATTATCCAAGCTTCCTCATCATTATTGAGACCCCCTTTCCCACCCTAGAAAGAATTTGCATTTATCACCTTCAGGCTGAAGCAACTGCCACAATTTCACATCCACCTAGTTTTCCACATTTCTCTTTTCATCATAAGAACAACAACCTACACATAACACCCTTGCCATCAAAAACATGGTAAACCCACCCTATAAGTCCACCTGAGCTAATCCTACATTCTTAACAAATCTTTATTGGTCAAAACATTATATGGAAACACCTTATATAATAGACTAGCATGAATTTGGAAGAGACCACCAGGATCATTGATGATGTACTCAGCACCATAAAATTAAATATTGATAGTTGTTGGGGGCTACAATATATGCGATAATATAGTTATAATCCTATGTCTTAGCGTTGTATGAATCACACATAGATAACACAATATTTTTTACATGGAAAACCCTGAAAAGGGAAAAACCATGGCACTTGGCCCAGTTGAAAATGATTCCACTAAAATTTGAGTAGATTATAGAGGGCTGGCTCAACCTTGAGGGTGATTAGATTACAAATGTCAACCATATGGTTGAAATATAGTGACAAACATGGATGAAAATCTGGCATCACTTGGTGGTCCGTCGGAAGTCCTGAGTTAAAAATTCGGGCTTCAGTTGGTAGTACGGTGATGGTTTGGCAGAAATTCAACGTCAGGTGATGGTTTGATAGAATTTTATTAATGGGCACTGGTCCGATAGAACACTGACATCGGGTAGTGGTTTGGCAGAACTTCGATCGTCGGATGGTGGTCTGGCAGAACACCAGGTGTTAGGTAGTGGTCTGCTAGAATTCAGGGTGTTAGGTGGTGGTCTGGCGGAGGTGTCAAGTGGTGGTCTGACGGAGCTCAGGGCGTCAAGTGGTGGCTTGAAGAAACTCCAGGCATCAAGTAGTGATCCAATGGAACTCATGGCATCGGGTGGTTGTTCGGCATAACTCCAGAAGTCAGGTGGTGGTCTGGCGAAGCTCAGGGCGTCAAGTGGTGGTCCGGCGGAACTCTAGGTGTTAGGTGGTGGTCCAGTGAAACTTAAGGAATTTGGTGGTGATTTGGAGGAACTCCAAGCCTTAGGTGGTGGTCCAGCGAAGCTCAAGGCATCAAGTGATGGTCTGACAGAACTTCGGGCATTAGGTGGTGGTCCTGAGAAACTCCGGGTGTTAGGTGGTGGTCCTACAGAACTTTAGGCATCATGTGGTGGTCCAGTGGAACTCCAAGCTTCAGGTGGTGGTCCGAAGGAACTCCAGACATCATGTGGTGGTCCGACGGAACTCCAGAAGTCAAGTGCTCATCCGGCAGAACTCCAGCGGTAGTCAAGGAGGCAAGGAGACAAGAGCAATCTCTGATCACTCTCTCTCTCTTCTCCTTAGGCTTAGGAATAACTTTTCAAGAGGAAGGGGTCTATTTATAGATTTCCTAGAGTGGTGTGGCCCATAAATAGGAGGAGGATTAAGGGAAAATGTGGAGTGGTTTGGATGGACGGCCGATGTTGAATCCCTTGATTATGGACCGTTCATTACACATTTGAAGTTTTTAATGATGTTAGAATTTCATGATCTTTAGCTCTCTATATTCGTCTCATCGAGCCAATCAATTCGACTATAAGCATGTCATGTTTGAAAACCATTTAGTAATCCAAATTATGGTTTGAAACCTCCAACAGTGCTTCCGGCTTTTTATTTGGACCCATTTGGGCTTGGATTGAGTTGAATTTGGTGTCATTGGGTTGGTATTTCTGAGACATTCAATTTGACTATAATTTTGCTTAAATTGGAGTTTATATGGTCTCAATTTTAATTTTGGAAGTTTCAAACTTGATTTTTCCTCGAGATTCGTGCTTGATCAAGATAAATTTTTGAGGATGTATTAACAGTGACGATAAAGTCATTCTTGTAAAGGAAATGGGAATCGATATAAACATTCTCACCAACCATCAGCATCATCAACAAGAGCACTTGAGTGATGAGATTGCAAGATACAAATATGGCTCAAGGGCTACCAACCTACCACCAAGATGAGGATAATAATGGGTGTATAGAGTGTGAACAATAAATGAGTGCACTTAAAGTTTGTAGGTTGCTATTCAACCTTGGGTGCCTTAATTCAATTGAGTGAGTTATTTTTAGTGATAAGAGGTATGAGGCACTAGTCATAATATTGTAAAGTTAACTTTGATTTTAAATCATTAAGGACTATGAGTATATTCAGATGCATTTGACTAGAAGTAATGAAAATTATCTCAAATTCTCTTGTTGTCTCTCTTTTCTCTCATCTTCCATATTTTTGTTGGTCCTTAGAACAACTGAGTTAGTAATAATATGGGAAGAGTTTTTTATGGCCTTTTATTGCATGACCAAGAAAGAGAATATAGTAGGGTATGTTGGAGAATGGGGAAAGCAACCTCTAAAAGAGATATATGAAATAATTTATTACATTTTCACTAGTTAAAAATGTGTGTATGAATATTTTTTATAAAATACGTAGGGAAAATGTATATTGAAAATGGGTTGAAAGTGATGTACTGTGATTTGACATGATAATACTGAAATATAATATATATTGAATGATGGCTATGATTGATATGTACTGAAATGAGATACTAGTTTGATTGAAAGGATATATTATATTGATATTGCTCTTATAAAAAATGGTATTTCAATTGATATTAGATATACAAAATGATAACCCTCACATGATATTATCAAGATTCACTAATGGGAGTTAGGAGCTAGAAACTGAGTGAGAGTTATAAGGAGTCGGGGTGACTAATCCATGTGATTCAAAGAGAGTTATAAGAAGTACATTGATTGGGGAGTCATAAGTGGTGACTAATTGGGAGTCATAAGGGCATAAGTAAGATACCCTCAAAATACCTTTATCTGCATATATGATATACAAAATATTGATTATTGATTCATTGATATTGATTTCTAATACTGATTATTGATTCATTGATACTATGATATTGATTACTGATTACTGATTCTTGATACTAATTATTAATTATTGATATGGATTAATGTTTCTGCTTAAAGCTATTAAATATGGATGATGATATTAATATAATTGTATAACTGATAGACTTATAAGGATGATTTAATGATATGACTGAGTGAAATTGATTGAATGATAAAGATAAGAAGAATGAGTACTACAGTTGATCAGTTTATATAGTGAATGAATAATCGATTTTCTTACTTGATTTATAACATATTGTTTCTCTTTTGTCATGCATTAATTTTAGTTGTAAGATTTGGGTTACATATTGGGCTATGTGCTTATTACATTACTTTATATATTTTTGGGAAAAGCATAAGGACCCTATGATGTGAGACTCCGGACGGCAAGTTTAGTTTTCTTTTTGGCACCTCTAGTTTATTTTGTAGTCATTATATATTTAAAGTGATGTAACTGGTCTTTTGTGTCATGACTATTATATCTATGTCATTTTGGAGTTTATAAGCATGTATGACATTTTGGGGTTTATAATAATTATAAATATTGATGAATATAAATGCAATCATATTTCTTTCTATTGTTTATATGACATTAGCAAGCTTTAATTAAATGGTTAAAATGAAAAAATATATTCAATTCTTCCAATTGATTATGGGGTGTGACACCCAACACCACAGTGCTTCAATGAAAAAAAATTAGATTTTACATGCATACATGTAGAGCCCAGAGACCTAATTCAAAATAGATTCAGATAAACCTATACATCTAGAATACTCACAGACACATATAAAAGATATGAATACAAAAATTTCTTCTCATTACGCTTACTAGACCAGGTCGAAATAGGTGCAACTATGCCTCCAAATGCACTTTTGTATTACCAATATCACAATTTATTGTTGTTCCATGGATGTGGAATCACTTGAAATACCCAACACATATTACACCATATAGACTCAACATTTAATAAACAAATATATGTATATATAGTTTATGCATTGCATTATACATAATTTATGCAATTGAAATCATATTCTTCTCATGACATCATTCAATAAGATTATATCATAGTACAAAATAAAACGAATAATATTTACCACTACTCAATCTCTAACACCACAGTGCTCCAATGAAAAAAAAAAAAAGATTTTACATGCATACATATAGAGCCCAGAGACCTAATTCAAAATATATTCAGATAAACCTATACATCCAGAACACTCACAAACACATATAAAAGATATGAATACAGAAATTTCTTCTCATTACGCTTACTAGACCGGGTCGAAATAGGTGCAACGGTGCACGAATTTAGCAGGTTTACACTATATACTATAAAAGCTAGTTTAGGAGATAATTTAATGTATCTAAAATATAAGCCAAATACTTTAATCAATATATATTTAACATAAGAACTAATCTCATCATCTTAGCTATCATTTTTTCTTCAATTATATCTCACTCGTTCTTAGATAAAGACTAATCATAAAACTAATGACATCTTCATAATGTTGTTCTTACTTATGTCACAAGATCTTCTACTCCATGATAATTATAATCTTGCCCTTTTTCAATTTACTCTATGGGTACTTATACTATTTCATGGTGCATTTTTTCTCATTTCTCAATTCATTTTTTTGAACTATATGTGTTGTGATCATTTCTACCTACATTATTATCGTTATAATTCATGTAACTTTATGATTAGGGTTCATTAGCTTCACTAGTTTTCTTATGGAACCACATTGCCTCCAAATGCACTTTTGGATTACCAAATATCACAATTTATTGTTGTTCAATGGATGTGAATCACTTGAAATACCCAACACATATTACACCATATAGGCTCAACATTTAATAAACAAATATATGTATATATAGTTTATGCATTGCATTATACATAATTTATGCAATTGAAATCATATTCTTCTCATCAAACGACATTATTCAATAAGATTATATCATAGTACAAAATTAAACGAATAATCCTTACCACTAGTCAATCTCTATCTTCACTCCTAAGATAATCCTATGAATTTATAGTGTATTAAGAACAATCTTCATAACCTAGTCTTCTGATTCAAAAACTCATATTCATGATTATAATCCATTTTCTAAATTATTACTTTGATAGTTCTTTTACCACTACACTACGACCCAACGTGACTCTTATATGGTAATGAATCATATCATGTCGAGTGTGATAGGCTAGGAAAAACATCAAATTATCTTGTTTAGTATTTTGGATTCTTAGCCATTTCTAAAAAGTCCTTAATAGCCCTAAGATCTATTAGATTTACTCATATTACATATTATTCATTTAGGAACATGTAGAACCACTAATTTATTAGAATTATAAACTGCATATATGATTGCCAATAGATTTCATTTACACGATTATAGTGGTTACAATAAAAAATAATCAATGTGCATAATCATACAATTTTTTTTTTGTTAGCCAAATTATTTTACATCATATATAAATAGTACAAAAAAGAATATTAAACATCCTTGTCGCTCCCATCACCATCTAACAAGGTTACTTCTATAATGACAACCACTTCTAAGAGAAAGTCCATCAGCATTCCTTTCAATTTTTTTATCACTTAACATAAGCACAATGTTTGCAGACATAAATTATAATTACATATTTTTTTGTTCAAATCAATCTCCCTATAGTCTTTTTCCTTTTCCAAAAAATAGCAACTCACATAGGTCGAATTGGTTGAGAATAAAGTTTAGTATATCACACAAAACTTTCCAAATAATTTAGTATATAATAAAAAATAATAATATCCTTAAGAGCCAAGCCAATATATGCTCACTTATATCTTTCAAATTGTTCTTAGATAATCACTAATCAATTGGTGATCTTAAGGTCAGGTTATAAAGTAGGAAAGACTATATATTATCAGTCTAAAGTAGGTTTATTTATGGAATCAAGTTCTAAAGCTTAGTTCTAGATTAATGTGCAAAAGTCTATATTTGTCAAGATATCAAGTTATGGTTACATCTTAAAGTATATGTCAAGAAACATAGTTGCCAAATTATAATTATAATTTCTATCATTAATATAATTTGATTATATATTAAAATTCAAAGGTGATATAGGCTTCATTTCGGACAGCTTTCTTATTGTTTTTTAAAGTAGTTTTTAAGTACAAAATTTTTTTAACAAGAATTTTTTGTATTAGATAGATGCATTTGAAAGCAGTAAGAAAATTATCCCAAATGAAGTCATAGTTGATCATAAGAACTCGCTATTCAAATCTTAATGTATTATTGCATACACAAATAGAAAAGAAAAAAAATATTCTTATGATATGTCAATTGGGATTGTAATGCATTATTTAGCTGGAACACTTCAATATTTGAAACATTGATATACTAAATCAAGTGAATGATGACATCATTGCTTATAAGATACTTGTATACATGTGCACATACGTAGGGAGTCTATGATACGACGACATTATATTAGTAATAGATTATGTATTCCAAAAATATATATATTTTACTATAAACATACTTATATTTCATGTCATGTAATGTAACCCAAGCATATCATAAGTAAATACTAAATAATACATGAGTTTGGTTAAATAAAATAACAACACAAATAATTACTTAATCATTGAATACTTATATAGGTAAGGATTTTTTTCTAATTAGATTTATCTTACCGTTGCTTAAGCTTATAACTGAGGTTCTTGATGATACCTTTCTACAATATTTAAGAGGCAAAAATAAATCAAGATCATCACCTCATGCCTATAGGCTAGTATATACAATTTTCTAGGCTTATACCTCTCATAAGATTTAATGGATTTCCAAAAGTTCTTCATTAAACCTTTAGATGTTTTAAAGAAAGCATATATGCCATCCTTTTACATAGGGATTGAACTATTTTAGTTAACCTAAGTCCTAGTATAGTCAAAATTCATAAAAATTGCATAGGCTATTTGGTATAACCAATTAGAAGATTAAGAAGTAATATATTCTATAACATTAAATAAACAATCAACATCATATATTATATATGCATATTTGTTAAAATGCTTAGGATGTAATATTTTAGATTTAACAAATATGGAAATCATAATAACATTATTCATTCATGGGTAAATCATGGATGCATTTCCCATGTTGGATGATTTCTTAATTAACCACCATGATCCCATCTCACAAATGTGTAGTCATTATATATCCTCTTATGCTTATCAATGTCATACTTCAAACTATAGAATGACTTATCAGTCACATAATGCACCACATTTATCAGTCAACATATGCAATGACATGTAGGATAGATCACATATTGTGCCTAGTATGCAATAAAATATAGAATATATAATAATAGAATTAGTTCAAAATACCATATTTCACAAAAAAACTTAATAAGATAAATGTAAATAAGATCTATATAGTGATAACAAATACAATGATAGTTAATTAAGTGTATTGTTGGTGTATAAAAAAAATAGTGTACAATTAATTAATAAGAAACAAGAGACATTCATAGAGAATAATGGATATCATGGTATGTTACATGAATAGTAAGCAGACTTCTATATTACATAACTAAGTGTATGAAAGAGTACATGGATAGCCCCAACTATTGACCATAATTAATCATTTGAAGTCATTTAGAAATTACTTAATGATCCATATTATAACTATGCAAGTGAGCATGAAATTAGGTAGAATAATACATAGTGTGTGTGAACCATTAATTGTAATAAACATAATAGGTTGAGGAACACTTATGGGTCAGAAATTCCATTATCACAATATGGTGTCATTATGCATGTTGGGTATTGAGAAAAATATAAAATTACATCTCATAATTAATAATCGCTTTAAGACAAATATTTTACCATGTATGATTTATACAGTGTAGCACATAGTAGAAGTCCAGCCAAATCTAGTCTTATGTATGTAGAGTATGTAAGATTGCCTAGGTAGCTATATATAGTACAAATAAGATGGTAAATAATCAACAAAAAATTAGTAAAAGAACATTGAATAACATTAAGAGAAAAGAATACTATAATGAATCATATGAGATGCAATATTTATCAAAATATGCAATAAAAAAATTGTGCTTTATCAAAAGTAGAACAATTTTCTAGATTGATATACTGCATGAATATTGATTGAATTAGAAACATATCGACAAAACATGTTCATTAAATGTGCAAACCTCACATCTCTAAAGAGTTCAATCATAGATAAACACTTGATTATAATATAGTTAAATAATCATATTAGAGATTGATTACCTAACTATATGGACAATTAAATAATCGTATGCATAATTGAACTATGACTAAGCTCATCTAGGATCTCAAAAATTTAAATGACACCATATCATGGTAACCAAAAGCTTATTAATGGTCAACATTAAACTCGGTTTACAAGAATTTATGTATGTTAGAAGAATCATGGTCATTGTATAGGCATATTTTGTTACTGAGCTAGTAAATTTCATAAGTTATATATGCAAAAATATTAGCAAGAAGTTGCCTTATGTAGAAAATGAATCAAAATTTAATGAATCCTCATAAAGGAATGCCTTAACTATTATATAATAGTACTATATATGGATGACACCATGGAAGAAGAGTTATATTTCCTTACGAAAAGTGATTCAAAACTTCAAATGACATAAAAATGAGGAACTTGAAATTAGAGAGCAATACTAAGACCGTTAGGTAAACTTTTGTGATTCATGAAGAAATTGATTATGAATGTACTTTTCATTAAATCAAACAAAATAGAAGGAGATAGTTAAGTCAAAGAGTTACAAATTGCTACTTCCATTATAAAACAAGTATCCACTAAATAATGAAAAAAAAAATAAGAATATATTATTTAATGAATTTGCCATCTAGAAAGATTAAAAAAAGCTACCAATCTCAACAAAGGGAATAATTTTAATGTTTCATATGAACAAAATTTTTTGTCAATAATACCTCATTTATGAAGATCTGTTAATGTTGAACGACCTCTGAGTAACCTTAACCCAAGTCTTCCAAAACCTAGAGCAATATGAAGCATATTTTATAGAGTAGAAAATTGGAGAAGTCATGCATTTCTAGAATACTCCAGTTATTACTTTCTACAAAGAATATATATTATTGGAAACTTTCAAACATAATCACCCTCTTCATGTGAATACTATTGTGAACTAGTTTCTCATTGATCTATATTCTTTGGTCAATTTCATTTGTCTATTAACATTAAGAGGGTTATTTCTTGATATCCTACACCTTTAGTGAGATAAAGTGTTCGTTTAAAACTTGAAGGAGTGAAGAAAAAAATACTCAACATCTTTCATCTTCCTAGTCTATTTTGAGATGCTTTGCACATGATCAATGTTTCATGTGGTAGACTCTAATACCTCCTTTCATGTCCTTGTAAGATTATTATGGATTTGTAAATGTGACATCATTCCATTAACTTTTGCATTAACGAAAGCATTACATAAAAATAGAGTGTTGTTGTAGACTAGAATATACGCGGTGATAGAGTTTTAATTGTTCGTCTTAGTGTTATACGGATATCCAGTTCACACACAGAGAACACAAGATTTTTTACGTGAAAAACCCTTGAAAGGGGAAAAATCACGGGGCCTAGCCTAGTTGAAAATATTTCACTAGAACTTGAGTTGGTTGCAATGGGCTGATTCATCTCTAAGGACGGTCAGATTACAAGTAGCAATTGTACAATAGAAGTCCGAGTGTCGAGTAATGGTCTGACAGGATTTCAGGCCTTAGATGATGATAAGGCAGAAACTTCGGGCCCTAGATGAAGGTCTGGAAAATGTGAGAATCTTCAATGGTGGCCTGGCAAAGATGAGAGCTTCAAGTGAAAGACTGGCAGAGCGTAGAGTGTCAGGTGATGATCCGGCAGAGCGACAGGGTTAGGTGATAATCCGGTGGAGAACAGGGCGTCAGGTGGTGATCCGGCGGAGTGATGGCATTAGGCGGTGGTCCAATGGAGTGATGGCATTAGGCGGTGGTCCGGTGGAGCACAGGGCGTCAGGTGGTGGTTCGGCGGAGTGACGACATTAGGCGGTGGTCCGGTGGAGCACAGGGCGTCAGGTGGTGGTTCGGCTGAGTGACGGTGTTAAGCGGTGGTCCGGTGGAGAACAGGGCGTCATGTGGTGGTCCGGCGGAGTGATGGCGTTAGGCGGTCGTCCGATGGAGTGACGACGTTAGGCAGTGGTCTGGTGGAGCACAGGGCGTCAGGTGGTGGTCCGGCGGAGTGACGGCATTAGGCGGTAGTCCGGTGGAGCACAAGGCGTCAGGTGGTGGTTCGGCTGAGTGACAACGTTAAGCGGTGGTCCGGTGGAGCACAGGGTGTCAGGTGGTGGTCCGGCGGAGTGACGGTGTTAGGCGGTGGTCCGGTAAAGCACAGGGCGTCAGGTGGTGGTCCGACGGAGTGACGGCATTAGGCGGTGGTCCGGCGCTGGTCCGGCGAAACTCCGGCGGTGGTCAAGGAGGCTAAGAAGTAAGAGCGATCTCCGATCTCTCTCTTTTTTCCTTAAGCTCCTGGGGGTCCTCCTTCAAGAGAAGAGGGGGCTCTATTTATAGATTTTGGGAATGACATAGCCCGTAATTAGGTGGAGGATCAAGGGTTAGTTGGGAGTGGTTGAATGGACGGTCGATCTTGAATCCTACAATCATGCATCATTTGTTGGACATTTGAAGGTCTTAGAGATGTTGGAATTTGACGATCTTATGCTCGTTCGATTCATCTCGTCGAGCCGTTCGATTCGAGTATAAGATCATAAAAATCGGAGACCGTTTGGTAACTCAAACAGTGTTATGAAGCTTCCAACAGCGCTTCGGGTCCTTGATTTGGACTCATTTGGACTCGGATTGAGTCAAATTTAGAGTCGTTGGATTCGTATTTCTGAGACACTCAGTTCGACTATAAGTTTGTTGAAATCAAAGTTCAGATGGTATCTGAATTAATTTTTGAAGTTTCGAACTTGATTTTGCTTTGAGATTAGTGCCCGATCAAGATGTATTTTGTATGATATATCAGTTGCCCCCCTATTTTTGGACGTCAAAACTCTAGGAGTCCAAAAATATGTAGTGTAGCTGGAAAAAATTTATTTATTTATTTATTCTTATTATAATTTTTTTATGTGACTTGAATGTACTCCGATCATGGGTTTAGAGGTACCATAACACTTTAAAAGTGTAAAAATTGAGTCCGGAACGTCGAAAAACGGTTTCGGGGATCCCAAAAACATCCAATTTGACCTTTTCGGTCCCAAAATTGGGTCAAAAATATATTCTGTAACTTATAATTTAAATAATAATGTAGGTATAATAATATCAACTCTTCCCTGGTGGAAGAGTGGTAAGTCGTTTGTCATCTATGCCCAAGGTCATGTGTTTGAATCCAGGGGAAGGTATGGAATTTTTTGTGATGACGTGGCAGTGACATGCAGATCTATGACGTGACAGTAGCATGCGGATCGATGACGTGGCACCCATAACCTGTTGGGTCATGGGTGACGTGGCCATGACACAGATCGTGGATGATGTGGCACCCATGAACTGTAGGGTCATGGCTGATGTGGCCACGACACAGATCGTGGATGATGTGGCACCCATGACCTGTTGGGTCATGACTGACGTGGCCACGACATGCAGGATCGTGGCTGATGTGGCAATGCCATGCAGGACAGATTGATGACATGGCAATGACACATATGACGGATCGGTGACATGGCGCCCATATGCAGGGTGGATTGATGACGTGGCGCTGACGTGGCACCCGAATTTTTTTTCTTTTTGCTCACCCTTCTTCCTATAAATAGCCCCCCTTGGACCTAATTCCTTGCACCTTCTCCTTCTCCTCTCTTCTCTCAGTAGAGGCATTCCCCTGCCCCTTGGACAATTCCATTATCTAATAGCAGGGCCCCTCTTTGCGAGAAAGAGCTTTCTTCTCCTTCTCTTCTCTCAATAGAGGCCTTCCCCTACCCCTTGGACAATTCCATTATCTAATAGCAGGGTCCCTCTTTGCGAGAAAGAGCTTTCTTCTCCTTCTCTTCTCCTCTCTTCTCTCAGTAGAGGCCTTCCCCTGCCCCTTGGACAATTCCATTGTCTAATAGCAGGGTCCCTCTTTGTGAGAAATAGCTTTCTTCTTCTTCTTCTCTTCTCGGCGCTCTTGCTATACTAGAGGCCTTCCCTTGATCTTGGACAGTTGGTATTCATTGTCCAATAGCAGGGCCCCTCCTTATACTGGAGTAATGTTGGGCGACCACTTTCCTTCTAGAGATTCTGCGGTTAGGGGAAATCCTGTCGTCCCACCTGATGGCAGGTGGAGGCCTGACAAAGGAGCGAGGGCAGATGATCTGGCATCCACCGTTACAAGTGATTATTTGATTGTTCTTCATAAGAAGTTTCACTTTCCTAATGATGTGGTTGCAGTGGCTCCTAAGAGATCTGATCGGGCTGGTGCCCCACCTCCTGGATATTTGACAATCTGTGAGACCCATTTGCAACCAGGGTTGCGCTTTCCACTTCCTGCTAAGCTGATCGATATTTTGATGCATTGTGGGGTGTCTATATCCCAATTTACATATAGTGGCATGTCGGTGACGATCGGGTTGATTGCACTTTTTAGGGATCGAGGGGCCATTTTGACATTTGAGTGTCTTTCCCGGATGGGCAGATTTACTAGCGACGCACAGAGGCGTATTACTTTCAGATCGAAATGGTTAGATATGCGAACCCGGGACCCGGCAAAGAGTTGGGCCAATGCATTTTTCTTTATGAAAAATGAATGGAGGCTAACAGAGAAGCAGGGTAAGTTGAGGGACCTGCATGTCCCTTTGCATGTTGGAGAGGAAGATATAAAGAGCTTTCTCAAGGTCCCTGACGTCGAGCATCTTTTATATGAGGTTCGTTATATGAATAAGTACACAGAAGAAGAGTTCCTGTTTAAGGTCGGGATGTCAGTCCAAGCTTGTAGATCAGATGCAAAGATTCTAAAACCGACTTTCAAGATTCCCGAACGACCTGCTGTAGTTCCAAAGGCGACAACTAAGAGACAAACGAGAGGTGAAGATCCCCAGGCTTTGAAGAAGAAAAAGTTGGAGGGGGTTGCGACGAGTAAGGCTGCACCTGTCTCTTCTCCTTCCATAATTCATATTCCTGAGAATGTTTTGAGCCATCAGTGCATTGGGCGTCGCAAAGCTGGTGATTTGGTACGTGAGCTTCTCCTGACACTTTTTTTTTTCAAATTTCTTTTAGGATGACTTCTAATATATTTTTCTTTCTTCTTTTAGTTGTCGTGACGTATGGAGCTTGAGGTCGAACTTACTGAAGCTTTGAACCATTGGAATGACAAATTTGTGAGGGTCAAGTACCTACACGGAGAGTTTAAGCAGAAGTATGATCTGAAGGCCAAAGAGGTGAAGGTGTTGGAGGAAGAATTGTGCGGGTGCAAGACTGAGTTGGCAAATATGGTGCATTCTGCTTCTCTCCAAAATCATCAGATAGATCAGCTTCAGATCGATCTAGTGGAGGCACAATCAACGATTGCCCAGCTCTTGAAAGATCAGAAATCCTCTGCAGAGAATATAACAGTGCTTGAAGCTGAGAATAAGAGGTCTCAGACTCTTATTGCTGAAAAGGAAGCCGTTTTGACCAGCCTTGAATCTTCGGGAGTTATTGAAGATTTTAAGAAGTCTATAGCCTTCAAGATCATCATTCAGGATCACATCCAGGAGGCTCGTGATCACATTTATGAAGTAGAGGTGAAGGCTTTAGAGAAGCAGTGCATTGAAGAAGGATTCATTCGAGGCTTCTTGAAGGGAGTTCGTCTGGTGCAGCGGAAGACCGGAGTTGAGGTTGAGGGGCTGACACGTAGTCAGGCCTCAGATGACTTTTCTTCAGATTCTGATGGCTACGAGATACGAGTTGCAGAAGGCCTTTGCCTTGGAGGCTGGTGATGAGATAGTGGAGATAGAGTAGATCTTTATCAGCTGTATTATTTTATCTTTCTTAGTACCTTTTTGTCATTTGTATTAGACGTTTGTGTTGACATGTGATGTCTTATTTGATTTAGTAGTGGATTGCTGATGTATTTATTAGTGAAGATTATTTCAACTTGAGTGAAAATTTTTCTTTATGCTCTTTTAAGGTACTCGATATGTCTGAGGCTTTTAATAAATGTGCTCCAACTTGTGTGGATGAAGAAGAATCCTTTAAGGATATAAGATTTATCCGATGTATGTTTGTCAGAGCCTTGCTTGATGACGTTAATCTTTGTGAAAGAGATTGAGAGAATCCATCGAGGATGTAAGACCTATCCGAGGTTATTTTGTCAGAGCTCTGCTCGATGACATTAACCTGTGAGGAAGAGATCGGGAGAATCCACCATGGATGTAGGACCTATCCGAGGTTGTTTGCTAGAGCTCTGCTCGATGACGTTAACTTGTGTGGAAGAGGTCGGGAGAATCCACCAAGGATGTAGGACCTATCCGAGGTTGTTTGCCAGAGCTCTGCTCGATGACGTTAACCTGTGTGGAAGAGGTCGGATCGGACCTCTCTGAGGCCGATCATCTTGTGATTGAGATGCAATAAATATTGCGTACTTCTCAAATCAAGGGTTTCAGAATTGAAATTCACAGCTTGTGTGAATATGTCAACATGATTTTTCTTGAAAAAGGTGATAATTCAACTCAACGAAGGAATATATTTTTACTATATCAAACTAAGACATACTTCCCTAAGATAACTTAGGGCTGAAAAAGTTACAAACACCACAAATAAACAAGAGTCAAATGATGTTCACTACTGAAGATAAAAAATACACAATACTGAAGACATAATACATAAAATAAGTAGTACTATTGTGCTCTACTAATAGTACTTACAGAGATTGTTAACATTTCAGGTCCGAGGGAGCATCTTTCTTTCAGCGTCCTTCAATTTGAAAGTACCAGGCTTCACCATAGCTGCTACCAAGTATGGACCCTCCCAAAGGGGGGAGAGTTTATTGCGTTGATGGCATTTTCCTGCTGCCTCGATGCTGCGTAGAACAAGATCTCCAATTGATATATGTCGTGGTTTCATTCTTTTGTTATAGTATTGGGCAACTCTCTGGTGGTAGGCAGCAACCTTAAGCATTGCATTGTCTCTTGCTTTTGGAAGGAGGTCTAGGTTATATTTGAGCTTTTCATCGTTGGCGTTGAAGTCAAAAGTTTGAACTCTATGACTTAGGACTCCAATGTCGACGGGAATGACAGCCTCCGTGCCAAAGCAAAGGTTATATGGTGTTTCTCCTGTTGGAGTCATTGTCGTAGTATGATAGGCCCAAAGGACATTTGAGAGTTCGTCAGCCCATTGCCCCCCAGCCTTATCCAGCCGTGTCTTCAATCCTCTCAGAATGGTTCGATTAGTGACCTCTATTTGTCCATTAGTCTGAGGATGGTCTACAGCCGTGTGCACTAGTTGAATGTGGAGATCTTTACAAAATGTGGTGAAGATCATTCCGGTGAACTTTCGCTGGAATGCCAAAGTGACATATTATATTTTTTCATAGGAATTGTTTGGTATTTGCTTCAGTGATCATTGCCAGAGGTTCTGCTTCTACCCATTTTGTGAAATAGTCCCAGCCAAGATGATAAACTTCTGCTGTCCCGTGGCTATAGGAAAGTGTCCTAATATATCAATCCCCCACTAGGCGAAAGGCCAGGGACTCTATAATGTTGATATCTCTATGGCAGGCAGGTGAGTGAGGTTGGCATGTAGCTGGCAACTATTACATTTTCTCACGAGCTCTAGTGCGTCCTTCTTCATCGTTGGCCAGTAAAATCCTTGTCTCAGGACTTTTTGGGCTAACGCTCTTCCACCCAGGTGTTCTCCACAAATGCCTGAATGTACTTCTCGGAGTGCATAATTTGACTCTGAAGGAGGAAGGCACTTGAGATAGGGTCCTGAGAAGGCTCGTTTGTATAATTCTCCATTGATAATAGTAAAGTTTGCTGCCTACCTCCGAAGTCGTGCTGCTATTGTCGGGTCTTCAGGAAGAACACCTTTTTGTAAGAAAGTTAGAATGGGATCGATCTAAGATGTCTCCCTCGACTCATCGATCGATTGTATTATCCATGGGCCTGGAATACTCGAGAAGTGAATTTCTTCAATATACTTTCTTTTGAAAGTTTCACAGGTTGTGGAGGTAGCTAGTTTGCAGAGGGCGTCTACTCGTGCGTTTTGCTCTCGTAGAATATGGACGATCTCATATTTGTTTATATTGGCTAAGAGAAACTTTACTTCATCACAATATAGGGCCAGCTGAGGGTTGTGGATGTCAAACTCTCCCTCCACCTGTGAGGCGATTAGTTGTGAATCAGTGTAGATTATCAGGTTTTGTACTTCACAGTTGATTGTCAGTCTTAGACCGGTAACAAGAGCTTCGTATTCTGCCACGTTGTTTATTGCAGGGAATTTAAATCGGAGTCCATATTCGAGAGCAACTTGTTGTGGAGAAATTAGTAGAACTCCTGCCCCAGCGCCAGAAATTCCAGAGGCTCCATCAACATATAGCGTCTAGCTCGAGGGGGGG